>NC_034188.2:46396314-46713814 GCF_002021735.2 Oncorhynchus kisutch | reverse complement strand
CATCAATTAGGTAGCCTATGCTACAAAATATAATATTCTGCCCATATGAACACACTTATTTTAGGCCATTGTCTAAAGAACAGCTACATTATTTAATTAAAAGCAGGAAATAGACACAACATTGTTTCACATTCTTTAATAAAAGACTCAAACACAAACAGCCAATAGGCTACAGCTCGCTTAAGTTTTCCCCGCCAAATATGCTTAAGGAAACTCGGTGTCTTGACGACGTTGAGTGCGCGGGGGCAGGGGTCTGTACGGAGCTTAGTACCTTCCACAAAAGTTTTGCTTGACAAAAAGACACGTAAACGTCTGTGTATATAGAATTGTCATCAATGGTGTATAATACAATTAGGTCGGCGCTTTTGTGTGTGTGTTAATGCGCATGTGTGAATTGGAAATGTGTTTTTTTTTCTCTTGGAGAGTGGAGTCATGGCCAAGGTCTGCCATTTTCAATGGCGACCCTGGAGTAATTAGGGTTATGTACCTTGCTCAAAGGCACATCAACAGATTTGTAACCTTCTCAGCTCGGGGATTCGAACCAGCGACCTTTTTTTAACTGGCCCATGCTCTAACCACTATTCTACTTCCTCATTTCTCTACGCCACGGTCCTTCAGTCTAGCAGTGCATTTCAAAACACAAATTCAACCACAAAGACCAGGGATGTTGTCCAATGGTTCGCAAAGGGCACCTATTGGTGGGGAAAAAAATAACATTGAATATCACTTTGAGCATGGTGAAGTAATTAATTACACTTTTGATGTTGTATCAATACACTCAGTCACTACAAAGATACAGGTGTCCTTTAACTTGGTTGCCGAAGAGGAAGGAACCCGCTCAGGGATTTACCATAAATCAAATCAATCAATCAACATTTTTTATAAAGCCCTTTTTACATCAGATGATGTCACAAAGTGCAATACAGAAACCCATCCTAAATCCCCAAACAGCAAGCAATGCAGATGTTGAAGCACGATGGCAGGGACAAACTCTCTAGAAAGGCAGGAACCTAGGAAGAAACCTAGAGAGAACCCAGGCTCTGAGGGGTGGCCAGTCTTCTTCTGGCCATGCCGGGTGGAGATTATAACAGTACATGGCCAAGATGTTCATAGATGACCAGCAGGGTCAAATAATAATAATCACAGTGGTTGTAGAGGGTGCAACAGGTCAGCACCTCAGGAGTAAATGTCAGTTGGCTTTTGATAGTTGATTATTCAGAGTTAGAGACAGCAGGTGCGGTAGAGAAAGAGAGTCGAAAACAGCAGGTCTGGGACAAGGTAGCATGTCCGGTGAATAGGGTAGGGTTCCATAGCCGCAGGCAGAACAGTTGAAACTGGAGCAGCAGCATGTCCAGGTGGACTGGGGACAGCAAGGAGTCATCAGGCCAGAGAGAGAATTAGAGGGAGCATAGTTAAATTCACACAAGACACCAGATGAGACAGGAGAGATACTCCAGATATAACAGACTGACCCCAACCCGCCGACACAAACTTTTGCAGCATAATTAATGGAGGCTGAGATAGGAGGGGTCGGGAGACACTGTGGCCCCGTCCGACTATACCCCCGGACAAGGCCAACCAGACAGGATATAACCCCACCCACTTTGCCAAAGCACAGCCCCCACACCACCCCCACCCCCACACCACTAGAGGGATATCTTCAACTACCCTGAAACATGGCCGAGTATAGCCCATGAAGATCTCCCCCACGGCACGAACCCAAGGGGGGCGCCAACCCGGATAGGAAGATCACGTCAGAGACTCAACCCTCTTAGGGATGGCATAGAAGAGCACCAGTAAGCCAGTGACTCAGCCCCTGTAATAGGGTTAGATAGGCAGACCATTCCATAAAAATGGAGCTCTAACGGAGAAAGCCCTGCCTCCAGCTGTTTGCTTAGAAATTCTAGGGACTATGGAGGCCTACGTCTTGTGCCCGTAGCGTACGTGTAGGTATGTACGGCAGGACCAAATCGGAAAGATGGGTAGGAGCAAGCCCATGTAATCCTTTGTAGGTTATCAGTAGAACCTTGAAATCAGCCCTCCTTAACAGGAAGCCAGTGTAGAGAGGCTAGCACTGGAGTAATATGATCAACTTTTGGGGTTCTAGTCAAGATTATAGCAGCTGTGTTTAGCACTAACTGAAGTTTATTTAGTGCTTTATCTGGGTACCCGGAAAGTAGAGCATTGCAGTAGTCTAATCTAGAAGTGACATCATTTTTGGACAAAGTTTCAGATTTTTGAAATGTTACGTAGATGGAAAAAAAGCTGTCCTTCAAACAGTCTGTATGTTAGTCAAGAGAGATCAGGGTCCAGAGAAACGCTGAGGTCCTTTACAGTTTTATTTGACCATGTTTCATCGAAATGTACAGCTGTGTATCGTCCATATAGCAGTAAAGCTAACATTATTTTCCCAAATGACATCACCAAGAGGTAAAATATATATTGAAAACAGTAGAGGTCCTAAAACGGAACCTTGAGGAACACCGAAATGTACAGTTGATTTGTCAGAGGACTAACCATTTACAGAGACAAACTGATATCTTTCCGACAGATAAGATCTAAACCAGGCCAGAACTTGTCCGTGTAGACCAATTTGGGTTTCCAATCTCTCCAAAAGAATGTGGTCATCGATGGTATCAAAAGCCGCACTAAGGTCTAGGAGCACGAGGACAGATGCAGAGCCTTGGTCTGACGCCATTAAAAGGTAATTTACCACCTTCACGGGTGCAGTCTCAGTGCTATGATGGGGTCTAAACCCAGACTGAAGCATTTCGTATACATGGTTAGTCTTCAGGAATGCAGTGAGTTGTTTTGCAACAGTTTTGTCTAAGATTTATTAGAGGAATGCAAGATTTGATATAGGCCTATAGTTTTTTAAATATTTTCCAGGTCAAGGTTTGACTTTTTCAAGAGAGGCTTTATTACTGCCACTTAGTGAGTTTGGTACACATCCGGTGGATAGGGAGCTGTTTATTATGTTCAACATAGGAGGGCCAAGCACAGGAAAAAGCTATTTTTCAGTAGTTTATTTGGAATAGGGTCCAGTATGCAGCTTGACGGTTTCGAGGCCATGACTGATTTCATCAATGTTTCAAGAGATATAGTATTAGAAAACTTGAGTCTCTCCCTTGATCCTAGGTCCTGGCAGTGTTGTGCAGACTCAGGACAACTGAGTTTTAGAGAAATATGCAGATGTAAAGAGACGTCCGTAATTTGCTTTCTAATGATCATGATCTTTTCCTTAAAGAAGTTCATGAATTTATCACTGCTGAAGTGAAAGCCATCCTCTCTTGGGCAATGCTGGTTTTTAGTTAGCTTTGCGACAGTAACAAAAAATAATTTAGGATTGTTCTTATTCTCCTCAATTAAGTTGGAAAAATAGGATGATCGAGCAGCAGTGAGAGCTCTTCGATACTGCACGGTACTGTCTTTCCAAGCGAATCAGAAGACGTCCTGTTTGGTGTAGCGCCATTTCTGTTCCAATTATCTGGGATCTTTCTTCAGAGCTCGGGTATTTTCTGTATACCAGGGAACTAGCTTCTTATGACAAATGTTTTTTTGTTTTTGGGGTGCGTCTGCATCTAGGGTATTACACAAGGTTAGGGTTTTCTTTAATGGAAGCTTCTTTAATGTCAAACATGTCAAGTGGGTTGTACCACAGGGCAGCTCTCTAGGCCCTCTATTTTCTATTTTTGCCACTGGCATTAAACAAAGCATGTGAGTATGCTGATGATTCAACCATATAAGCATCATTAACCACAGCTAATGAAGTCACTGAAACCATTAACAAAGTGTTGCAGTCTGTTTTGGAATGGATGGCCAGTAATAAACTGGTCCTGAACATCTTTAAAACTAAGAGCATTGTATTTGGTACAAATCATTCCCTAAGTTCTAGACCTAAGCTGAATCTGGTAATGAATGATGTGGCTGTTGAACTTGTTGAGGAGACTAAATTGCTTGGCGTTACCTTAGCTTTTAAACTGTCATGGTCAAAACGTATAGAATCAATAGTTGTAAAGAGTCTGTCCATAATAAAGAGATGCTCACCACACGCCAAAAATCAAGTCCTGCAGGCTCTAATTTTGTCTTACCTTGATTAGTGGGCGGCAGGTAGCCTAGTGGTTAGAGCGTTGGACTTGTAACCAAAAGATCGAAAATCGAATCCCCGAGCTGACAAGGTAAAAATCTGTCGTTCTGCCCCTGAACAAGGCAGTTCACCCACTGTTCCTAGACCATCATTGAAAATAAGAATTTGTTCTTAACTGACTTGCCTAGTTTAATAAAGGTAAAATAAATAATAACAAATTAGTGTGTGGTCAAGTGCTGCAAGGAAACACCTAGTTAAGCGACAGCTGGCCCAGAACAGGGCGGCACCTCTTGCATTGTAATCAGAGGGCTGATTTTAAATGTTACGCATGCCAGTCTCTCTTGGCTAAGTGTTGAGGAGAGACCTACTGCATCACTTTTTATTAGAAACATTGTGTTGAAAATATTCTAAGAATCAGGGGATGGGATGATATAATATACAAGTAATATATAGGCTATTCATCTCATATAAGGCAGTCTGAGGATGTTAGCATCTCTCCTTAGAAACGAGCTTCAGAGGAAAGCAGTATGAAGATTGAGAAACCCATGGGCCTGACAGACTTCAGCTACTGAGCCCAATTAAAGCCAATGTCTTTTTATCCACCAATGGCACTGAATTAAATCAGCTCTGGATGTATCTTGTCTTCCGATGCATAAATCTGTGTCTCACTCTGATCACACCCAAATCTGACAACACAAAGTACATGCAAGTGAACAAGCATCATGGAAGATGTATCATTCTTTTGCTGCCTGCCGCTTGTCTTCAATCTTAGCATCCTATTATTCAAATGCCTCTGCTATATACAGTACTTGTTAGACTCATATTAAGGTTTGATGAATATTATAGGGAATGAAGGGAATAGGGAGACGCAAGTGACAGGTGAGTCAAAGGGAGGTTCTGTTGTGACGGGTCAGGCAGCAGCTCAGCCAGGGTTAGGACATCTCTCTCTATGAGCTAAATGAACATCTCTGGTCGGTGTTGTTCTAATAGTTCTTAGTGGTCATCTCCCGAGAGAGGGTAATAGATGGCTTTCCTCTGATGGCTCCGTTGACTGTCCTCACCCCTCCCCTGGTTGCCCCGGTGATGCCAAAACGAGGTGCCACACCCGCCTCACTTTGAATTTATGACTTGTTTAAATTGTGCTCCTCTCCAAAGGGACCTGCCGAGCCCAGGAAGGGAGTAATTGTTAGTCTAGAGGTAGTCATAAATCAAAACATTTCTTACTCTCTCTCCTCATTATCTGTTACCACTCTGCTTTTGCTGCAGAATTCCTGAGACTTACCAGAACTGTAGGCTATACAGTCTTCCTTCCTCCCCAAAGACTGAAACATGTCTTCTTCTGAAAGATGGGAGGTGAAAAGACTCTTCAAAGCTGTGATTGATTTCCTCATTCTTCCATGGCAGCTACAGGTTGACAGCCACTGTGCAGGAATTGCTCTCTGACTGTGTCTTAATTGAGCCGAGTGCTGGTTTGTTTTGTTACATTCAATTGAAAAGTCAACCGTGCCAATAGGCCTCTTAATAAGTCTTTCCCTATCTCTCTCTCTCTCTCTCCTCAGAACCTAGATGCAAATGAAGTCCTCGATGACAGCCAACCTGGTGAGTCTCATTGATTATTCCCCATTCAGCTAGAAATGGTTCAATAGAAAGGACCACTTTTAAAGATGCAGTAAGTATGAATTTATTTAGCTGCTTGCTAATCAAATCTTCTGAAATGTCTCACTTGATTCAACCAATATTGTATACATTATGATTGCACTGAACAATACCTATTTACCTGTTGTTATAAGACAATGAAGTACAAAACGAAAGTGAAACAACGGAACTGCCCACTTCCTGAATCAGATGCCCATAGGGGGTGAAAATGAAAACCAAACCCAATTGCAATTACAATGTTTCTAATACACTAACCTGACCCATCACTAACAGTGATCAGGCTTCATTGAACAAAGTGATTTCTCTCCTGGAAAAGCTTCTCTCAAACCAGGAACATTTCACTGTACGGACAATTTATGTTTCACGAGAGCCCAAGCAATTCCCCAGTGTTTCTCCAGATCAAATATGAAGACATTACACATCTCCAGTCAGAACAGGCCTTGCACAAACTTTTTCCCCCTGGCACATTTTCTGGCTAGTGCCTACATTGCCTTCATTGCCTTCATTGTTGTTTTCCTTACAAATTATAACTTTGCACATGTGTGCGTTCCTATCAAAGTAAGTGCCTTTTTTCTGTATATCGTGTTGTCGTTTCTACGGTAGCATACTATATGCTACATTCACAAAGTATTCAGACCCCTTTTCCACATTTTGTTAATTTAGTCTTATTCTAAAATTTATAAAATCATTTTTTCCCCCTCATCAATCGACACACAATACCTCATAATGACAAAGCACAATTTATTTTGCAAGTGTATAAAAATCTGAAATCACATTTAAATAAGTATTCAGACCCTTTACTCAGCACTTTGTTGAAGCAGCTTTGGCAGCGATTCAGCCTAAAGTCTTCTTGGGTATGACGATACAAGCTTGGCACACCTGTATTTGGGGAGTTTCTCCCATTCTTCTCTGCAGATCCTCTCAAGCTCGGTCAGCTTGGATCGGGAACGTCGCTGCACAGCTATTTCCAGGTATCTCTGGAGATGTTCGACCGGGTTCAAGTTTGGGCTCTAGGTGGGCCACTCAAGGACATTCAGAGACTTGTCCCGAAGCCACTCCTGTGTTGTCTTTGCTTTGTGCTTAGCGTCATTGTCCTGTTGGAAGGTGACAATTCGCCCCAGTGTAAGGTCCTGATCCCTCTGGAGCAGGTTTCATCAAGGAACTCTCTGTGCTTTGCTCTGTTCATCTTTCCCTTGATCCTGACTAGTCTCCCAGTTCCTGCCGCTGAAAAACATTCCCACAGCATAATGTTCACCTTTTATGCTTGAGAGCTATAATACAATAGCTCCGATGAGGGTAGGTCTCCAGGAAGCTGAGCTCTGGGGGAGCTCTGGCCGTCTGCCGGCTTGCTCACTCAACTGGGTCGGAAACAAAAGAAGACGAAAGCAACTTTATAATGCCCTAATTTGGCACTTTAGCCGAGTGGAAACGCACACAGACACTTATCTGAACAAATCAAACTATCTGGCACTTCCATTGTTATTTGCTCTGTCACACCAGGGAGGCTAAACTAGTCTGACAGCGAAGGATATTGTTTGTGGGGTTGGAATTCGAGAAACTGCTAATTGCAGGGGCACAACTTTCACTGGGGATGGGGGGTTCAGTCAATTTGGATTTAAGACCGCGTGGACACCACAGAGCAGGCTGACATGCTTTGTGAAGGCAAAGCTTCTGGAAGGCTGGCTGGACCAGCACGGGGGAGTTGAGCATAGTTCAATGTGTATGGTGCGCTCTTTCACCTTAAAAGGAAGCAGAGCAGAAACTGGGTACTCTTTAGTTGACTGATGTACAGTTGAAGTCGGAAGTTTACATACACTTAGGTTGGAGTCATTAAAACTTCTTAGGGATAGGGGGCAGTACTTTCACGTCCGGATGAAAAGCGTGCCCAAAGTAAACTGCCTGCTACTCAGGCCCAGAAGATAGGATATGCATATTATTAGTAGATCTGGATGGAAAACACTCTGAAGTTTGTAAAACTGTTTGAATAATGTCTGTGGGTATAACAGAACTGATTTGGCAGGTGAAACCCCGAGCACAATCCGCCCTGGGATTTTTTTTTTTTTTTAGGTCAATCTGTTTTCCATTAGGTTTCTATGGTAAACCCTTTTTAATAGGAATCTGCTTGCAGTTACTATGGCTTCCACTAGATGTCAACAGTCTTTAGAAATTGGTTGATGTTTTTCTTTTGAGAAATTAAGAAGTAGCCCTGTTCTTTCCATGTGTCACTCCAGGTGGACCTAGTCTTTTGGTGCGCGCGACCTGGAATGCACTTCACTTTGTTTTCGTCCGGTATTGAACACAGTTTATCCCGTCTTAAATTTGATTGATTATTTACGTTTTAGGATACCTAAATTTGGATTAGGGATGTTGTTTGAAATGTTTGGACCAAGTTTACAGTTAACTTACATGACTTTGTAGTCATATTGGGCGTGTTGGAACCGGTGTATTTTCTGAATCAAATGCGCCAAATAATCTGACACTGGGACTGGATTAACAAGAAGTTAAACTTCATTTTGATGTATTACACATGTATGTTTTCCAAATTTTTATTATGAGTATTTCTGTTTTTGAATTTCGCGCCCTGCAATTTCACTGGATGTTGTCAAATCAATCCCTGAAATGAATCATTCTCTCTACTATTATTCTGACATTTCACATTCTTAAAATAAAGTGGTGATCCTAACTGACCTAAAACAGGGGATTTTTACTAGGATTAAATGTCAGAAATTGTGAAAAAACTGAGTTTAAATGTATTTGGCTAAGGTGTATGTAAACTTCCGACTTCAACTGTAGCTGGCAAGGAAACTACTGTTTAACTTCACAGAAAAAATACTAAACTAGTGTTTTTTTTTCAGTGCTGAGATAGTATTTTTTTATTTGATTTAACCTTTATTTAACCAGGAAGGGCTCATTGAGATTAAAATCTGTTTTTCAAGAGTGCCCTGGCCAAGATAGGCAGCACCAAGTCATTACTAAAAAATTACAGACAGACATCATGAAAAACTACAAGTAATCAAGTAAAAACCATTGAATTCACAAGAGTATAAACAGCAAATTAAAAACATTGACAGGTCAGGGAATCAGCCTCAAAATCCTTCATCAGTGATTTAAAAACACCAATCGGGACAAGTTATTCCAGTTCAAAAGTATTTTGTAAGGCGTTCCAAGACGATGGCACAGAGTACATAAAAGCCCTTTTACCAAATTCGGTTCGGACATTTGGAACAGTTAGCAGGATAAAGTCAAGCGAACGAAGAGAGTACCCACCACATTTCTGAACAATAAAAATGCACAAATAAAAAGGTAATAAACCCAAAATGGCTTTGTAAATAAAAGTATACCAGTGACTGAGCCTACGAGTGACTAGAGAAGGCCAGCCAGCCCTGGTATACAAAGTGCATTGGTGCGTAAGGGTTTTGCAGTTTAAAATAAATCTCAAAGTGCCATGGTAAAAAGTGTCAATTGATCTCAAACACTGAGTGAAAGCATTCATATATAAAATATCCCCATAGTCTAGTAAAGGCATAAATGTAGCTGATACTAGCCTCCTAGTAACTGACATATAAAGTTAGCTAATGTATTATACCCTCTTGACTGAGGTGAATGAATAAGCTACACTAGCGAGTAGGTACCACAGCCAAGTCATCTCTTGACTCTAGTTATCTGTCAGATAGCGATTTGAGTTGGCTATTATTACTAACAGCTGTTGTTGGAACAGAAATGTTTTGTAGCATTTGTTTTTCCCTTTTCAGAAGTAAATGAACTTGGCTAGCTTTCGCCAGTTGATGTAATTTGGCTAACGTTAGCTATTCTTTTTGCCTATATTACAGTAAACCTGAATCAAATGATGAAACCATCGGCCAACAATTGAAGATTGATATTCTGACGTTTTTTCCGTGCAATGTGAGTTTTATTAGTCAGAATGGCAATGTAACGTTATTGATCTGTCAGTTTCCCTAGCTAATTACCTACTTTTCACACTGACACAGTAATAAACAGCTGTAATGTTACAGATTTCACTGTCATGATGCACAGTAGAGGTCTGCGCTGGACCGATTTCTTTATCCCGCTCCCACCCGCACCCGCTGGCCTTCTGTCTGACACCCACACACTACCGCAAGAACTGGTCCCAAACCCAACCGCAGTCCCGCAATGTTATTTTAGGCATATGTGACGCAGCATTCTTGCCAGCCATGGTCCCAGCAATGTTACACAATGTTACGCCTTATAAGTAATATCAAATGCACAAAATCAACTGAAGAAATTCAAATACCAGAGATTCTTACATAGCCCTTATATTATATTACTGGTCAATATCAGCCAATATGCTATATGTAGTTTGAAGAGAGCAATGCTGGAGAGTTGTACTTTCTCTTGAGCTATTTTTACAGCCTACATTTTAGGAGATGTAAGGTTTTTAGATTGAGAAATATGGGTGAAAAGGGCCTAGGCAATGAAGTAAGCTATGGTCTAATTATAGGCCTATTTAGGAAGTACATTTCCTTGGAAAGAGAACTGTGCTGTGCTTCTCTGCTCATGCATAGGCTACATCCTACTCTATTTAATTGAGACCACACACACCTGATCTCGCAGGTAGCTAATGAACTGGAAGCAGCAAGAATAACGACAGCGACACTTGCTATATTTAGCATAGTCCTATAGGATATAGCCTATCTTTTAGGAGGACAATTTGCAGGCAGAGACAAATCAATGGGTAATCAATATTTATTTAAAATGAAAAAGTGCGTTGCTTGCTCACCATAGTAGTCTAAACTCTTGTAAAATCAACAAAAAAAGAAACATCCCTTTTTCTGGAACCTGTCTTTCGAAGATAATTCGTAAAAATCCAAATAACTTCACAGATCTTCATTGTACAGGGTTGAACCATTAGGGGGCGCTATTAAATTTGGATGAAAAACGTTCCCGTTTTAAACAAGATATTTTGTCACGAAAAGATGCTCGACTATGCATATAATTGTCAGCTTTGGAAATAAAACCCTCTGATGTTTCCAAAACGGCAAAGATATTGTCTGTGAGTGCCACAGAACTGATGTTACAGGCGAAACCCAGATAAAAATCCAACCAGGAAGTGCCGCATTTTTTGAAACCGCCTCATGCCAATGACTCCTTATATGGCTGTGAATGAGCTACAAGGTGTCTAAAGAATTGTGACGTCTTTTTAGGCATTTCCATTGAATAATGGCCGTAAGGGACCATATATAGCATGTGGTCACATGGTGTCTCCCGCAGAAAATACTGAGGTAGCCATTTTTCCAATCGCTTCTTATGAGAAACCAATTGCCTCGGCGGATATATTATTGAATATATATGTTAAAAACACCTTGAGGATGGATCCTAAACAACGTTTGCCGTGTTTCTGTCGATATTATGGAGCAAATTTTGAAAAACGTTTGGTGTTTTAGTTGCAGCATTTTCTGGTCGATTTCTCAGCCAAGCATGATGAAGAAACGGAAGCTATTTCGCCTACAAAAATAATATTTTTGGAAAAAAGGAACATTTGCTATCTAACTGGGAGTCTCCTGAGTGAAAGCATCCGAAGTTCTTCAAAGGTAAATGATTTAATTTGGTTGCTTTTCTTATTTTTGTGAAAATGTTGCCTGCTGCCAGCAGAGCTAGCATAGCATTATGCAATGATAAACTTACACAAATGCTTGTCTAGAGTTGGCTGTAACGCATATTTAGAAAATCTGAGATGACAGTGTTGTTAACAAAAGGCTAAGCTTGTGTTTGAATATATTTATTTCATTTCATTTGTGATTTTCATGAATAGGAAAAGTTTCTAGGGGTATTTATGTCCGCTGCGTTATGCTAATGCGTTTGAGGCTATGATTACGCTCCCGGATACAGGATTGCTCGTCGCAAGAGGTTAAACACTGTTTCCCATACTTGTTCAATGAACCATTAATAATTCATGAACATGCACCTGTGGAACGGTCATTAAGACACTAACAGCTTACAGACGGTAGGCAATTAAGGTCACAGTTATGAAAACCTAGGACACTAAAGAGGCCTTTCTACTGACTCTGAAAAACACCAAGAAAGATGCCCAGGGTCCCTGCTCATCTGCGTGAACGTGCCTTAGACATGCTGCAAGGAGGCATAATGACTGAGGATATGGCAAGGGCAATAAATTGCAATGTCCGTACCGTGAGACGCCTAAGACAGCTCTACAGGGAGACAGGACGGACAGCTGATCGTCCTCACAGTGGCAGACCACGTGTAACAACACCTGCACAGGATCGGTACATCCGAACATCACACCTGAGGATATGGCAAGGGCAATAGGACTCTAGGACTTGAATCGTGTTAAGTTTGCTGAAAATAAATGCAGTTTACAGTGAGGAATTTGTTATTTTTTTGCTGAGT
Organism: Oncorhynchus kisutch; assembly: GCF_002021735.2. Classification (NCBI taxonomy): domain Eukaryota; kingdom Metazoa; phylum Chordata; class Actinopteri; order Salmoniformes; family Salmonidae; genus Oncorhynchus; species Oncorhynchus kisutch. The sequence goes on along the minus strand of NC_034188.2, from coordinate 46,701,684 downwards.
TTATGTTCCCATATTGCCTTTTCCTTTTCAATGATGATTACATTTTTTGATTGCACTTCGACTCACGTTGGTTGAGTGCCCTCCACTTTTTTCCATTGTCAACATTTATTTACAGACAGTGTAGTAAACTACAGTGTAATCATATTGAAGTTAACTGCCACATGATTCTCCGCCTATGTAGGCAGCCTACTCGATTTCAATGAGACCACACATACTAGGAACACTTGAACTCTCATGCCCAGCAAAAATGCAGACTGCGCTGCAATGATCTCTGTTGGGACCCACAGCCCTCTAGTGCAGTCAGTACACAACACTATGCTCATCATGTATTAGCAGGATCAGATGATGACAGGGGTCCCAGCAGGATAAGACAGCCAGGGGAAGACCAGTCGACCGAGGTCAGGTGAATTTAGCTGTATATTAAAAATATCAGTGAATGACACAAAGTTCCATCTTGAATTGATGGGTAGCTAGAGGAAAGCAGTTTAAACTTAAAGCTACAGTCTGGGATCTGGGAATAATCGTAAGTTCAATTATTGAACAACTGATCATATTATTGGATAATATGATGTATAAATGTACACCAAGGTAATCATTTGTCATGCTTCATCTTAGGAGGATCATATGACGGTTTCAGCAGGGTCAGGCAGCCAGAGAAGACCAGTATGACGGAGCTGAGGTCGATTTTTGCAGATACAACACTTTATTCTCTCTGTGAAGAAAACTTTAGATAAGCCAGAACCTATTTTAAGGCAAACCTCCAAAGTTGATTTCCAAACTGTATCAAGGCTTTTCCCGATGACACAAAACATGTAAAAACAAATTTGAGGAAGACCTGGTATAAGCTGTTTGAATGCCCAGTCATGTTCATGTAATCTCAGACATAAATTACTGCAGTTTAAGGCCATATGCCAGTGAAACTGAATTACATGGACTCCGAAATGTCATTCCTCTGCTGAAGTGTAAACACAAAAGCGGACCAATTTGCATATGTTATGGTCTTGTGAAGGCTGGCGGAATTCTGGCAAACAGTATGTTCTTTTATCTCTGCATGTCTGTTTTTGTTTGCTTGGAAATGTTGATACTGGAGACTTATCTGAAGAAACTGTGTAACCAAGCAAATATAACGGCAAAGAAATGCATTTTCCATGAATTGGAAGGTTGGTTATCCTCCCACAATGTCAAGTTATGTATCACTAGCTTTGATTTATTACAAGATTTCAGATATACTGGGCAACTTTCATAAGGTCTGGATGCCGAATATGGAATACATTATGACTGAAGGAGTCTGTATTGAAAACATGCCTACTTCAGGGGAGATACCTATTTAAGCAATCCCTAGCTGCTGGGCTGCTGAGTACTTGCCCTGTGGCTTGTCACTTTGGCCTTGGTCTAACACACCCAAAACTAATAAATGTATGTTTCACTAGGATCCTGAAGCTGTGTAGGGTGTGTGGTTTGGGGCGCTGCATGGTGGTGGACTCCTAGGGACAGGACAGTGCGAACCAGCTATATTGTGTGCAAGTAAAATAGCTCTACAGTACAGTCGTGGCCAAATATAAATTTTCACAAAGTCTGCTGCCTCAATTTGTATGATGGCAATTTGAATATACTAGAATGTATGATGGCAGTTTGAATATACTCCAGAATGTTATGAAGAGTGATCAGATGAATTGCATGCAAATGAATTGAATCCCAAAAAACATTTCCACTGCATTTCAGCCCTGCCACAGAAGGACCAGCTGACATCATGTCAGTGATTCTCTCGTTAACACAGGTGTGAGTGTTGACGAGGACAATGCTGGAGATCACTCTGTCATGCTGATTGAGTTAGAATAACAGACTGGAAGCTTCTAAAGAAGGGTGGTGCTTGGAATCATTGACAGATCATGTGAAACCTAAATAAAGTTCACCTGGTAATTGGTTGCACAAGATCTTATTTAGGGGCTTCATAGCAAAGGGGGTGAATAAATTAAAAATTTCACTTCACCAATTTGGAATATTTTGTGTATGTCCATTACATGAAGTCCAAATAAATAAAAATAAAAATCGATTTAAATTACAGGTTGTAATGGAACAAAATAGGAAAAACGCCAAGGAGGATGAATATTTTTGCAAGGCACTGTATTCCACCTCAGTTTCACTTCCATTCACTAAACTCTACTAATCAACTCAATCAATTGATATTAAGTAAGCACTTGTGAGATGCAAGGCTCCCCTGCCCACTGCTCAGCCTCTGAATGACAAGAGAGACTAAAATTAGTTCACAGGTAACACACAAAGATCAGCCCCAAAATGAATAACAAAGACTTCTGTGTTTGGGAGAAATTGTGCTCTTGTTTCTTTTCTCTCTGGTATTCAAGATAATTTAAACAGTACTTTATGTTGCCCTCTCCTACTAGCTGCAATTACATTATAGGCAACAGGATTTTTTAAATACATAACCAGGTAAAGTTTTGGACACACCTAATCATTCCACGGTTTTTCATTATTTTTTACTATGTTCTACATTGTAGAATAATAGTGAAGACATCCAAACTATGCAATAACACATATGGAATCATGTAGTGACCAAAAAAAAGTGTTAAACAAATCAAAATATATTCTTCAAAGTAGCCACCCTTTGGCTTGATGACAGCTTTGCTCCATCTATCTCTCTGATTTGAACAGACACAGGCCACTGACCTATAAATCTCAGCAGTTGCTAAAGGCTTTCTGCTGTGCAATGCGAGTCGGTTAGGCTAATGAAGATACTGCTAGGTAGTGTTACTTCCCCGGCAGAGTACCATTGCAGAGATTAAAGAGGAACAGCCAGAGCGGGGCTTGAGCCAGCAATCCTGCAGTTATAGGGAACATGCCCAATCTACCACCTGTGCTATAAGGGCCGCTTTCTAGGACACAGATTAAGCCTAGTCCTGGACTAAACTTTGTAATCATTGTTTTTTGTTTTCAAGTGAAATGTCTAACTGTTTGAGCAGGGTTTCCCAAACTCAGTCCTGGGTCTGTTTAACAGACCATACGACTCTATGCACAAGGACTACTTTGAACAATTTACACGGAACATTTGACAAAAACACATTTACTTGAGCAATGCAGATGCAAAGTTTGGAAACAGAATGACGGTTTGTGCCATGTGTGTCTTTATTCTGTTACCAAACTTTGCATCGGAGCAGAAAATCGGAGTCCGTGATACTGTGGAATTTCCCCATACAGTACTTACAGACTGATTATTGTTTAACTTCGATTAAGCTGATAATGCGACGAGGGCCTCAGGGTCCACAATAGAGCTAAATCTGTGAGATCAGGATTGATTACATTGATGTACCCTATGAAAATATGCTTCATTCTAATCCTAATGTCTAACACCCATCAGAAATGTGTAAAATGAAATGCAGTAAAAAAAATATTTAAAATAGTGGTTTAACAATGTATTAAGCCAAATATATATTCTAGACAATACACGCATGCTTCTGAAATGTGGTTCACGAGCTCCAATACATTGACTGAAAAGTGATATGATTTACCATACATTGGTAGACACATAAGTAATTGTTGTCCTCTTTTAGACAAATAAAAGGGGAAACTTCCCTTTCAACAACTCATACAGTGGTTCCTAGCCCATTACATTACAGAGTCATTAAAGGAAGGCATCTTCTGTACGGGGGACATCAACACACATCACGTGAGGTAAGGTTTTGGAAGCACAAGGACCTTATTTTTCATATCAGTGAGATATCATTATCGAAAAAGAAAAAGGTTAAATTGATACACACCTTTATACGGTTAGTGTTCCCACATGGCCATATCTCCATTTTACAGCACGTGTTTACGGAAGACAGAGGGACCACCTGTGCTAATTAGCTACAGTATCTAGTATGCTCTGAACACCTGTGTGTAATGGAAGGCCGCCAGAAATGTATTATCACTGAAAAATACAGTCTGCTGCAACTGTGACGAAGCAGGTTAAAACAGTTTACAGTGCGCAAATCTCACCATCTTCCTCATCAATCTACACATAATACCCCATAATGACTAAGTGAAAACACGTTTAGAAATGTTTGCTAATGTATTAAAAAGAAAAACAGAAATTTCACATTTACACAAGTATTCAGACCCTTTACTCAGTACTTTGTTGAAGCACCATTGGCAGCTACTACAAACAAATATTTTTGGGTATGACGCTACAAGCTTGGCACACCTGCATTTGGGGCGTTTCTCACATTCTTCTCTGCAGATCCTCTCAAGCTCTGTCAGGTTGGATGGGAGCGTCGCAACACTATTTTCAGGTCTCTCCAGAGATGTTCGATCAGGTTCAAGTCCTGGATCTGGCTGGGCCACTCAAGGACATTCAGAGACTTGTCCCGAAGCCACTCCTGCGTAGTCTTGGCTGTGTGCTTAGAGTCGTTGTCCTGTTGGAATGTGAACCTTTGCCCCAGTCTGAGGACCTGAGAGATCTGGAGCAGGTTTTTAATCTGAGGATCTCTGTACGTTGCTCCGTTCATCTTTCCCTCGATCCTGACTAGTCTCCCAGTCCCTGAAAAACATTCCCACAGCATGATGCTGCCACCACCATGCAGTATTTTTATAAACCTATGTAATTGTAAAAACATGGACCTTGTAGCAGTGGTAAGGGCACGAAATCAGCAGAAGGAAAGGCAGGTTGACGTACTCAGTGTCGAGTTATTGACAGGTCTTGGTGATCCAATAGTGAAAGACCCAAATCATACAAAATATACAAGTAGATTTACCAAATATACACAGGCAATAGCCCAAAAGAAATAGCCTCTGTATCAGGCTTAACTTGTCCTCCCTGACCAAGGCCCTACTCCCACGATTGCTCAGTTTGGCCGGGGGAGACAGAACTAGCAAGTGTCTTGGTGGTTCCAAACTTCTTCCATTTAAGAATGATGTTGGCAACTGTGTTCTTGGGGACCTTCAATTTTCAGGATGCTGGGGAAACTCCATTAAATCCAATCAATTTAATTTACCACAGATGGACTCCAATCAAGTTGTCGAAACAGCTCAAGGATGATCAATGGAAAATTTGTCTGAATATTTACGCTAATAATATTTTTTATTTTCAATACAAATTTCTAAAAACCTGTTTTCACTTTGTCATTATGAGGTATTATGTGTAGATTGATGAGGAATATTTTTTATTCGTTACATTTTGGAATAAGGCGGTAACGTAACAAAATGAGAAAAAAGTCAAAGGGGTCTGAATACTTTCCGAATGCACCGTATGATTTGCACTCTTTCAGAGTTCTAAAAGCAAGCACAGCAGAAACTGGCTACTCTTAAGTTGACAAGGTAACTGCTGTTTAACTTTACATACAAAAAAATAAACTGGTGTTTATTCGCAGTGCTGAGCTAGTATTGTAACTGACATGTAACGTTAGTGAATGTTTAATCCCCTCTCGACCGAGGTGAATTAGCTGCACTAGCTAGTAGCTACCACAGTCAGGTTAGAGCTGACCCATCTGTCAGACAGATAGCAATATGAGGCAGCTATTATTACTAACAGCTTTTGTCGGTATGGAAATGTATGTGGCCTTTGTTTTGAGAGGTTTTATTAGTCAGTATGGCAATGTAACGTTATTGAGCTGTCCGTTTCCCTTGCTAATTCCCTACTTTTCACACTGACACAGTAATACACAGGTCTAACATTACAGGCTTCACTGTCACGGTGCACAGTAGAAGTCTGCGCCAGCATCCGCAGCTTTTCATACCTCACCAGCTTTCTCTCCGACTCCCACAAGGACTGGTCCCAAACCCAACTGCAGTCCCGCAATGTTATTTTAGGCGTATGTGACACAGCTCACTTGCCAGCCATGGTCGCAGCAATTTTGAGCCCTATAGGCAATATCAAATGAGCAAAAATACCTTAAAATAGTTTAAATTACCAGGAGATTCACACATGGCCCCGATATTAGGCTATCTGTATTACTGGGCTAGATCAGCCAATATGTTAGATTGAAGATAGTGCAAGTCTCTCCAACTCTGCTTTCGCTTGAGCTATTTTATAGGATACCTTCTAGGAGTGGGAAGATTTTCAGACAGAAATGTGGGTGATTAGTATTTAGAACTTTCTAGGCAATATAGGAAGTACATTTCCTTGGAAAGAGAACTGCGCTGTGCTTCTCTGCTCATGCATAGGCTATATCCTACTCTATTTAATTGAGACCACACGCACCTGATCTTGCAGGTCAAGATCTGAACTGGAAGCAGCGTGAATAAGACACTTGCTACGTTTTGCTTAGTCCAATAGAATATTGCCCACCTATTAGGAGGAAAATTTGCAGGCAGAGGCAAATAAAAGGGTAATCAATACTTAAATGAATAGGCACAACGGTCGCTCACCATAGTAACCTAACCTATGTGTGCTTTGTGCCTTTTCAATGATGATTCCATGTTTTGATTGCAGGTCGACTCACGTTGGTTGAGCGCCCTCCACTTCTTTCCATAATCTTTTTTTTTACAGACACTGTAAACTGAAGTATGATCTTATTTGATATTTAACTGCCACGTGATTCTCTGCCTATGTAGGCAGCCTACTCTATTTTAATGAGACCACACATACTAGGAACACTTGAACGCTCACGTCCAACTGTGAGAGATAGGCTATTGAAGAAGTTGAAGCCGCAAAATCTGAGTGTGTGAATAATGCGAAAAGGATGTGATGCTAACGCATACCAAGCAGACAGGACCGTTTCCAAATAATCTGTGGGACAACAAAAAAAATTGAATCCCAAAGTCATCTGTCTGACTGTCCGCAGACTGTGCTGCAATGATCTCTGTCAAACCCGCAGGTCCTTCAGGCGTCCCACGGGAATGGAACCCTGCTCATCATGTCTTAGCAGGACGAGATGGTGACAGGGGTCCCAGCAGGGTCAGACAGCCAGGGAAGACCAGTCTGTGAATTAAATATTGCAGATACAATACTTAATTCTCTCAGTGCAGCAAACACTGGACAAGCCAGATGCTATTTTAATGCAGTCTGACAAACCTCCAACGTTGATATACAAACTATCATGAGTTAATATAGGCTTTTGACACAAAACATTTTATTTAACTAGGCAAGTCAGTTAAGAACAAATTCTTATTTACAATGATGGCCGACCAAAACGCATCCTGCGGGGACGGGGCTGGGATTATAAATAAAAACTAAAATATAGAACAACACACACATCACGACAAGGGAGACACCACAACACTACATAAAGAGAGACCTAAGACAACACAGCATGGCAGCAACACAACATGGCGGCAGCACAAAACATGGTACAAACATTATTGGGCACAGACAACAGCACAAAGGGAAAGGTAGATAGAACATTACATCACGCAAAGCAGCCAAAACTGTCAGTAAGTGTCTATGATTGCGTCTTTGAATGAAGAGATGGAGATAAAACTGTCCAGCGAACTGAAACATGTAAAACAAAAGTGTGAAGACCTGGTAGAAGCTATTGATGATGATGAATGGACACATATGTTTGAATGTCCAGTCATGTTCATATCATCTCAGCCATAAATTACTACAGTTTAAGGCCATCCATAGAAAGTACTATATGCCAGGGAAACTGAATTACATGCACTCAACAATGTAATTCCTCTGCTAGAGGTGTATAACACAAAAGGGGACACATTTGCATATGTTATGGTCTTGTGAAGGCTGGCTGAATTCTGGCAAACAGTATGTTCTTTTATCTCTGCATGTCTACAGATTCACTCTTCTTATTGCTTTTGTTTGCTTGGAAATATTGATACTGGAGACCTATCTGAAGAAACTGTTTAACCAAGCATTTATAGCAGATAAGAAACATGTCCATTAATTGGAAGGTTGGTTATCCTCCCACAGTGTCAAGTTATGCATCAATAGCTTTGATTTATTACCAGATTAAAGGAGCAACTTGCATAAGGTCTGGATGCCTAATATGGAATACATTATGACTGAAGGAGTCTGTATTGAAAACATTCATACTTCTGGGGAGATAACAATTTAGGCAATCCCTAGCTGATGGGCTGCTCAGTCCTTGCCATGTGGGTCTGCCGTCCTGTGGGTTGTCACTCTGGCTTTGGCCTAACACACCCAAAACTAAAAAAATACATGTTTTCATTAAGATCCTAAACCTGAGGAGGGTGTGTGGTTTGGGGTTACATACACCTTAGCCAAATACATTGAAACTCATTTTTTCACAATTCCTGACATTTAATCCTCATAAAAAGTCCCTGTTTTAGGTCAGTTAGGATCACCACTTTATTTTAAGAATGTGAAATGTCAGAATAATAGTAGAGAATAATTTATTTCAGCTTTGATTTATTTCATCACATTCCCAGTAGATCAGAAGTTTACATGCACTCAATCAGTATTTGGTAGCATTGCCTTTAAAATTGTTAACTTTCTTCAAACTTTTTGGGTAGCCTTCCACAATCTTCCCACAATAAATTGGATGAATTATGGCCCATTCCTCCTGGCAGAGCAGGTGTAACTAAGTCAGGTTTGTAGGACTCCTTCCTCGCACATGCTTTTTCAGTTCTGCCCACAAATGGAGGGATTGAGGTCAGGGCTTTGTGATGGCCGCTCTAATACCTAGACTTTGTTGTCCTTAAGCCATTTTGCCACAACTTTGGAAGTATGCTTGGGGTAATTGTCCATTTGGAAAACCCATTTGCGATCAAGCTTTAACTTCCAGACTGATGTCTTGAGATGTTGCTCCAATATATCCACAATTTTCCTTCCACATGATGCCATCTATTTTTTGAAGTGCACCAGTCCCTCCTGCAGCAAAGCACCCCCACAACATAATGCTGCCACCCCCAGTGCTTCATGGTTGGAATGGTGTTCTTCGGCTTGCAAGCATCCCCTTTTCCCCCCCAAACATAACGATGTTCATTATGGCCAAACAGTTCTATTTTTGTTTCAACAGACCAGATGACATTTCTCCAAAAAGTATGATCTCTGTCCCCATGTACAGTTGCAAACTGTAGTCTGTTTTTTTATGGCGGTTTTGGAGCAGTGGCTTCTTCCTTGCTGAGCGGCCTTTCAGGTTATGTCTATATAGGACTCGTTTTATGTGGATATAGATACTTTTGTACCGGTTTCCTCCAGCATCTTCACAAGGACTTTTGCTGTTGCTCTGGGATTGATTTGCACTTTTCGCACCAAAATACATTAATCTCTAGGAGACAGAATGAGGGGTCTGACAGCTGCGTGGTCCCATGGTGTTTATACTTGCGTACTACTGTTTGTACAGATGAACGTGGTACCTTCAGGCATTTGGAAAATGCTCCCAAGGATGAACCAGACTTGTGGAGGTCTTAATTTTTTTTCTGAAGTCTTGGCTGATTTCTTTTTATTTTCCCATGATGTCAATCAAAGAGGCACTGACTTTGAAGGTAGGTCTTGAAATACATCCACAGGGACACCTCCAATTGACTCAAATGATGTCAATTAGCCTATCGGAAGCTCCTAAAGCCATGACATAATTTTCTGGAATTTTCCAAGCAGATTAAAGTCACAGTCAATTTAGTGCATGTAAAATTCTGTCCCACTGGAATTGTGATTCAGTGAATTCTAAGTGAAATAATCTGTCTGTAAACAATTATTGGAAAAATTACTTGTGTCATGCACAAAGTAGATGTCCTAACCGACTTACCAAAACTACAGTTTGTTTTCAAGAAATTTGTGGAGTGGTTGAAAAACGAGTTTTAATGACTCCAACTTAAGTCTAAGTAAACTTCTGACTTCAACTGTTTGTTTTTTTTGTTTCCAAAACGTTCCCTTGGGAACAAAAAAAAAATTAGGGTTGGAACTGGGTTATTTACTAGACTGGTGGGGGCCGGGCGTGCAGGTGGCTCGGGCTGGCAGGTCAGTCTGACTGAAATGTGATATAGAGGATGTCTTAAAGTCAATCAAAAGTCTTTGTAGTTTTTCATTTGTTCGTCTATTGGTTAAAGGTGCAACAATATTTATTATTGAATTACCTTTGATCTAGTTCAGTCTGATTAATCACATTAAACATACTTAATAATGATCTCTTACCTAGCTTGATGACAGAGGGCATTTTTGCTTACTTTTTGTTCTAAATAGAGACGGCATATTGGATTGTGTAAAAATGCAAGAAAATAGCTTTAGATTATGTCTCCCCCCACTTCTAAACCCAAAGTGGTGCCCCTGGTGTACAGTAAGTTTATATTTTGTATTTGTGAAATTATTTTGATGTGATAGTAAAGGGCGTTATGTTTCTAGAATCATGTCGCAATAGAGAAATCAATTTATTTTCAGATGGAGTATTTGGCTGTTTTGGCTGCCAGAACCAGTCTACCGCTGAAAATAACATACAAGGTTCTTGGACCTTAAAATTAAGAATACATCTTGGGCTAAGTGGGCTAACCTTTTTCGGTTACTGTACCACTGTCGGGCAAATTCATTTTGGTCTGCCTGGAGTACCCCTGAAGTATCCCTCATGTGCATTTTACCAGTAGGCCTAAGGTTTCATGAGACTTCTCAATTACCAACTGTGGCTTGGCCAAGTACCCCTGGTTGAGAACTAGGCTGGGAACAACTGCATTTGTACATATACTCTAGCTAGCCTAAAGAGACCGCTCTACGTTAAAACTAGAACCACAAATTCAACAGAGAACGTATCTTCGTGTAGCATACCCACTTAAATTTGTATCGCGTACAATCGGCAAAAATGTAACATCATAATTACCGTAAATACTTCTGCCGGCCAATTTATCGTGTCGGCTACATGTCAGCAACGGGGGAAATATGTACAAATAGGTTGGCAGCGTTGATGAAGGCTGAGTGAAATTGGCGTTCTGATTCAGTCCTATTTTGACCAGATGGGTTACAGTTTATGTCAGAATTGACTTTCCGTGGCAGGTTAGGATAATTTACGCTGCAGTTAAAGTGAGTTAATGTAGCAGGTTAGGAGAATTAGATTAAGGCTATGAAAATGGTTCTGTTTAGCTAGAATGAAAAGTACTTCAACTTTGTTAGACGTCAATTTGACACAAACAGTCTCCCAACCTCCTAGCCATGACCATTATGTCCGCGGTTAAGGCACACTGGCGGCGTCTAATCCACGATTGCCATTGGTTAGCAGTCTCACATGACCAACACACAATAAACACACACACAGTGCCTATAGAAAGTCTACACCCCGTGGGGGCATATTTCTGCTTTACCAAATGAGGAGAGTTACAAACTTCACACACCAGTCAGAGTTATACTTAAACTACATATTTTTTAATAAGAGCTTTGCAATAGACTTTTTTGACTTTCAATGATGCGCTATCTCTAATGAACCATTGAAAAGTACCACCAGAAAAGTACAAAGCTCTTTTATAGCCAAGATACACCCCTCTCAACTTACACTGACGAACCACAGATCTTAGGAACAGTTCACAAAGAAATACCTTTTCTTGAGAAAGGAGTATCCCTTAGCCAGATAACATTCACTATAAATTATCGTTTAGTTTGTTCCCTCAGACGAGGTTCTAATCTTGTTCTTGGTACTTCATAGTACAAAAACACCTACTCATCCGATGGCATATATAAATTTTCAATTCTAGATACTCCCATCTCAAGTAAACCCCCTCTTGACCCCACTCCTGGACAAGCTCACTGAGGGGAATGAGCCTCTAGGTCATACACTATCCCACGATAAGTGTAAGATCAGAGAGGACATACAATGTTTCCAGACACTGCCATACACCTCCCCCAATGGGAAAAGGAGGGAGTGACTGGCGCACAGACATTGTGGAGACAAGTAATTGGTTCCCCATTAATCATGCCATCCCTTCACATGGTTTAAGAATAGGTAAAGACACATTCACATATGAAGACAATGTTCCATTCTGTCCTCTTCCCTTTCTGATATTCTGCATAGCACCAGGGACATGTGAAAGACAAGCCTGACCTCTCCCCTCTCTGGGCCCCAGGTGACAATTGCTGACACTATAGTCCAAAAGGATACATTCTAATGACAAGTATCTCACATCTTATTTACCCAACTACTTCTGATTCATCCGCCACAACCCCATGAATTTTTACATTTTGTTGCGTTACAAAGTGGGATTGAAATATGTTGACATGACAAGAAATTACAATTAAAAGTTCAAATAAAATTATATAAATTTTTACAAATTAATATCTCATCTGAGAACATGGCAACCATGTTTTGTGTACGTTTGGTGGAATGTTGATGGGATATTCTCCTAACACACAGAAAACTGGATACATTAATATTCTTGCAACATTCTCATGAAACATGTCTAACATTAATGTCTTATATTCTGGGAACATGGTAACCACGTTCTGTGTAAATTGTAATTGTAATTAAGGAGGTTTAAGGAGGTTTCCAAGGTCTCTTGGAAACTTTACTTGCACATCACAGGAACATTCCTATGAAAATGATAGTTAATGACCTAATGAGACTCTTAAAGGAATGTTCTCTAAAGTTGTGGGAAAGTTTGTTGTTAACTGGGAGCTCGCCGGTCCTGTCAAACAAAACTGTTCAAAGGAGCATGGTTCATGCTCTCTCTCTCTCCATCAAATGCACACTGATCTGCATGTACAATCATCACAATACTACAGGAACAATAAACAAAATCACTGCTAATATGCAGGACGGTGCATTGCCGTGAACCAGTTGGGCTGGGATTACCATTTACTAGCACGAGATTAGAACATATACCTGGCGGGTTAAGGACACTCCATTAAGACGTGCCATACACATTCTGGGATGTTTGGCCGTTAGTTTTGTATTCATGAAGGCAAGTTATATCTGCAGCAACTGGGGCAGTGATGTTGTGTCCCTTGTAATCTCAGTGACACAAGTCGCGTCCCAAATGGCACCCTATTCCACATACAGTGCATTCGGAAAGTATTCAGACCCCTTGACGTTTTCCACATTTTGTTACGTTACAGCCTTATTCTAAAATGGATTACATTGTTTTTCCTCATCAATCTACACACAATACCCAGAATGGTGTACATTTATAAAAAACACTGAAATATCACATTTACATAAGTATTCAGCCCCTTTACTCAGTACTTTCTTGAAGCACCTTTGGCAGCGATTAAAGCCTTCTTGGGTATGACGCTATGAGCTTGGTACACCTGTATTTGTGGAGTTTCTCCCATTCTTCTCTGCAGAACCTCTCAAGCTCTGTCAGGTTGGATGGGGAGCATTTCTGCACAGCTATTTTCAGGTCTCTCCAAATATGTTAGATCGGGTTCAAGTCCGGGCTCTGGCCGGACCACTCAAGGACATTCAGAAGTTGCGTTGTCTTGTCTGTGTGCTTAGGGTCGTTGTCCTTCGCCCCAGTCTGAGAACCTGCTCCAGAGCGCTCAGGACTTCATCAAGGATTTCTCTGTGCTTTGCTCCGTTCATCTTTCCTTCGATTGGTGGAGTGCTGCAGAGATGGTTGTCCTTCTGGAAGGTTCTCCCATCTCCAGAGAGGAACTCTGGAGCTCTGTCAAAGTGACCATTGGGTTCCAAGACCTTTCTCCACTCCGCTCAGTTTGGCCGGGCGGCAAGCTCTAGTAAGAGTCTTGGTGGTTCTAAACTTCTTCCATTTAAGAATGATGGAGGCCACTGTATTCTCGGGGGCCTTCAATGCTGCAGACTTTTTTTGGTACCCTTCCCCAGATCTGTGCCTCAACACAATCCTGTCTTGGCTTGGTTTGGTTTTTGATCTGACTTGCACTGTCAACTGTGGGACCTTATATAGACCGGTGTGTGCCTTTCCAAATCATGTCCAATCAGTTGAATTTACCACAGGTTACTCCAGTGAAGTTGTAGAAACATCTCAAGGATGCAAATATTTCTAAATGGGGTATTGGGGTATTGTGTGTGTGTAGTTTGATGAGGAAAAATATGTATTTAATCAATTTTAGAATAAGGCTGTAACTTCACAAAATGTGGTAAAGGTGAATGGGTCTGAATACTTTCTGAATGCACTGTAATTGTTACTGTGTGGATTTCCTTTAGTGATTGTAAATGTGCTTATGGCCCTGAAGATAATTAGGCCAGGCTAAGCCTGGGCAGTGCTATCTATTGTTCTTCGAGCCAGCGGCCTCATATCCATGCTACTGTATGACAGGGAGCCAGCCCATGATGAGAGTTCTCCTCCGTGATGCCCTCCTAGGAGGCCCGCTCACAAGTTGCTGACAGAAACCTTATTGTAGGCTACACCACCAAAAGCTCTCCTCTAAAAAATGTAGCAGCTTAAAATAGTCTAACATGTTTCAACACACTATACATCACTGTGGGAGTACTTGTCAAAAGTGCTCGGCTGTGTGTGTGCCTCTCGAGGAAAAATCCTACAAAGAAGATCTTGCCTCTCGCCACTCTTGTCTTCCCACTCGGTTTGTCTCCCGTTTTTTTTCCTGAACTCATCTGACCTGCGCTTTATTTCTTAGATCAAGGCATCGAGCACACCCACCAAACACAAAATATTAGAAACATTATCCCACACTAGTCTATTAGGGAAACACTCTCCCATTGTACTTCCTCTATGTTCTCTCTCTCTCTCTCGTACTATGCAGAAACATGCTGTTTCGGTACTAAGTGGCAATGATGTTGACTAGATCCAGCGTTGAGGTTTAAAAGCAGATGATGGGAATAAGGATTTGGAATCTGTTAAAACTAAATAGCCTCTGGGTCCTGAATTATTGATGCAAAGTAGGGGGTTTAAAGCTGCCTTCAACACTCATTTGCTGAGTTTTCCACGGAGACCTGGACTGCAGCATTTATAATGAGTGTGATTAAAGTAGGCGTACAGGCCCCTCTGAACTACAGGAGTTGATTCTGGCCGGCTCTCATTCTGTGCCCATTACTCTCTGAGAATCGTAATAAGGACATTGTGTTTTTCTCTCTCCCCCAATAACGAGTCAGGGGGAGACTGACTCATTCTCTTTCTCTCTCCCAATCGCTCTCTCTGTCCCCCAGCTCCCTATTTCCCTCCTCTCCAAATCATGGAGAGATATTTATGACACTGACCTTTCCCGCCATAAACTGAAAGTTAAACACACCACGCTTCTATTGATCCCTGCACCGGGCAATTAAAACTCGGTATGAGTGGAAATCGTTTGCACTTTCTGTTTGACACATGGGCCAGTGGCCTGCCGAAATGCCCCAATTGGAATATAAATTCTCTCCATCCGACTGAATCGAACCCTCAGCAGGCCTGAAAGTTGGCCATATTGAATTTGTACTTTTGGATAGAATATCCCTTAGCGCCTGGGGATCGGTATTAGATTGTGGCGCTATCTGGCGTAACGGACACGCTTGAGCAGCTCAATGCTCTCCTGTGTGCCCCATCTCTTAGGAGCTCCCAATTGGATCCCTAGCAAGAGAGAGAGAAATGGAGTGTGTTTTTATGGCAAGAGATGGATAATTCCGGAGCGGGATAATTCCAACATGCCAACTGATGCAAGCCATCGGAATGCGGCATCTTCCTACACCGACCCAATCAGAGGCGGCGGCGAGGACGCGGGGCCCTCCGCTTATGGAAATCAGCTATTGACATCCTCCGTGTCTGTCTGCGCTGATGGCTACAATAGAGAGCTTTACATCTGCAATGACACATCTATTGTTCTCCACACAACACACTAATGGCCTCAACGGTGGCAGAGGAGCTCTGTCCTTCTCAACAGAAGCCGAATGTCATTTGACAAAGAAATTGGTCTCATTGAATTTGCACGATTGATCTGCCTCGTTCTTTCCCTTTCTATGTATTGTCTATGCTTATGTGTTTAACCTCGCGCGGGGGTGAAGTTAGGCCCTGAGCTGTGTGAAGGGTTAAGCGCCAGTGAGCTGTAGTTAGGACTCCCACACCTGCAGCACTGATGGGGTGACCCCCTCCCTCTCTCTACCCTCATGCTCCTCTGTTTCCTATCACTTCACCCCCTGCCATCCTGTTCCTTCCTGCTCAGTTGACACAAATCCATGTGTCAGTATGGATTTGTGTCAACAAGGTGACAGCACTGCAGGGCCAGGCAACCACATGCACAAACACAATTTGTATGCTACATTTTAGCATGTATGTGTGCCCACGCATGAACACACACACACAGACTTACTTTACAGTGCAGTCATGATCTGCTCTTGTGCACAGTCTACTGATCATCACCATAAACACACTTGGCTTTGCTTTTCTATCTCTCTTTCTCTCACTCACACCCAGAGCGCATCGAGCATCAACTCTAACACACTCCACTGCCTTCACTGACCAGAGAGGGTGATTGTGTTTTTGCCATTTATCAGAGAGGGTGATATTACAGGAAGGCTGGCTCCATGTGATGAGAAAAAGGAAAGGAATGGAGAGGGGCAGAGCTTTCTGTCTCCTTCCAGGCAATATATATATATATTTTTATCTATGAACTGCCCCCACCTCTTGTAGAATACAGAGCGAGAGGAAGAGGAGATCAACAAACAGACTCATATGCTCGCCAGCTCGGTGACCAGACAACGACCTGGCAAAATAAATAATCTAAATATGGTGTGAGGTTGACGACTGTGTGTGCGTGTTTGCTTGCGTGCATTTGTGTGTCTGTGGTGTCTCTGTCCGTGTGAATGTATGTCCGTGCGACCTCACAACCAGTGCCAAGGGACTCCACTATCTCCCTAGCCACCTTCTTTCCTCTTAAGCATCGCTTCACACTCTTCTCAGCCGCTAGCCATCGCAGAGCAAAGCGGGGAAATCCACTTCCGTTTGTAATTGAGAGGTATCTCTTTGTGTTTTGAAGTGTCTTTGGCATGGGAGCCGCCATTTTAAATCAACTCTGCTGTAATTCGATAGATTTATCGAACCCTCACTTCCCCTGGGACTGCCTGCTGTGGCTGTCGGGATATTAAAAGAGGAACGTGGAGAGGCATTCGGGGCTAAAGGGCTAAATTGAGAGGACGGGAGGACAAGGCATGATGGAGATTAGGTTAGAAGGGGGCACTGTACCAGGATTCATAATTTTCCTCTCTTCATGTGTGCACCACAAGGCACCCTATCTCCTAAATAGCGCTCTATGTAGTGCTCCATGTAGGGACACATCCTCCACACATCCGGCGCCGACAGAGATGGCCGCCTCGCTTCGCGTTCTTAGGAAACTATGCACTATTTAGTTTTTTTAATCTATTATTTCTTACACTGTTACCCCAGGAAATCTTAAGTCTTATTACATACAGCCAGGAGGAACTATTGGATATAAGAGCAACGTCAACTTACCAACATTACCAGGAATACGACTTTCCCGAAGTGTTTGGTCCACCACCCAGGACAATGGATCGGATCCCAGCAGGCGACCCAAAACAACGGTCCCACAGAAGGGGCTGACGGGGCAGCCTCCTGGTCAGGCTCCGTCGACGTGCACATCGCCCACCGCTCCCGAGTATACTACTTGCCAATGTCCAGTCTCTTGACAACAAGGTAGACGAAATCCAAGCAAGGGTTGCCTTCCAGAGAGATATCAGAGATTGCAACATTCTCTGCTTCACGGAAACATGGCTCACTCGGGATACGTTATCAGAGTCGGTACAGCCACCTGGTATCTTCACGCATCGCGCCGACAGAAACAAACATCTCTCTGGTAAGAAGAAGGGTGGGGGTGTATGCCTTATGATTAACGAGTCGTGGTGTGATCATAACAACATACAGGAACTCAAGTCCTTTTGTTCGCCTGACCTAGAATTCCTTACAATCAAATGCCGACCACATTATCTACGAAGAGAATTCTCTTCGATTATATTCACAGTCGTGTATATCACCCCCACCCCAAGCAGGCACCTCGACGGCCCTGAAAGAACTTCAATGGACTCTATGTAAACTGGAAACCACGTATCCCGAGGCTACATTTATTGTAGCTGGGGATTTTAACAAGGCTAATCTGAAAACAAGGCCCCCTAAATTTTATCAGCATATCGAATGCGCGACCAGGGCTGGCAAAATCCTGGATCATTGTTACTCATCATTGTTAATCGACGCATATAAAGCCCTCCCTCCCTCGCAAATCTGACCACAATTCCATTTTGTTGCTCCCAGCCTATAGACAGAAACTAAAACAGGAAACGCCTGTGCTAAGATCTGTTCAATGCTGGTCCGACCAATCTGATTCCACGCTTCAAGATTGCTTCGATCACGTGGACTGGAATATGATCCGATTAGCGCCGAACAACATTAATGTATACACTGATTCGAGCTAAGTGTCAGTATAGAGACAAAGGAGAGTCGCAATTCAACGGCTCAGACACGAGAGGTATGTGGCAGGGTCTACAGTCAATCACGGACTACAAAAAGAAAACCAGCCTCGTCGTGGACCCCGATGTCTTGCTCCCAGACAAACTTCTTTGCTCCCATTGAGGACAATAAAGTGCCACTGACAAAGGCCTGCTACCAAAGCCTGTGGGCTCTCTTTCACTGCAGCCAATGTGAGTAAAACATTTAAACATGTTAACCCTCGCAAGGCTGCCAGCCCAGACGGCATCCATAGCCGCGTCCTCAGAGCAGCTGGCTGGTGTGTTTAAGGACATATTCAATCAATCCCTATCCCAGTCTGCTGTTCCCACATGCTTCAAGAGGGCTACCATTGTTCCTGTTCCCAAGAAAGCTAAGGTAACTGAGCTAAATGACTATCGCCCCGTAGCACTCACTTCCGTCATCATGAAGTGCTTTGAGAGACTAGTCAAGGATCATATCACCTCCACCCTACCTGACACCCTAGACCCACTCCAATTTGCTTACCATCCCAATAGGTCCACAGACGGCGCAATCGCAATCACACTGCACACTGCCCTAACCCATCTGGACAAGAGGAATACCTATGTAAGAATGATGTTCATCGACTACAGCTCAGCATTTAACACCATAGTACCCTCAAAACCCGTCATTAAGCTCGAGACCCAGGGTCTCAACCCTGCCCTGTGCAACTGGGTCCTGGACTTTCTGACGGGACGCCTCCAGCCGGTGAGGGTAGGAAACAACATCTCCAACCCGCTGATCCTCAACACTGGGGCCCCACAGGGTGCGTTCTCAGCCCTCTCCTGATTGATTACCAACAATGACGAGACGGCCTACATGGAAGAGGTGAGGGCCCTCGGAGTGTGGTGTCAGGAAAATAACCTCACACACAACGTCAACAAAACAAAGGAGATGATCGTGGACTTCAGGAAACAGCAGAGGGAGCACCCCCCTATCCACATTGACGGGACAGTAGTGGAGAAGGTGAAACATTTTAAGTTCCTCGGCGTACACATCACGGACAAACTGAAATGGTCCACCCACACAGACAGCGTGGTGAAGAAGGAGGCTGAAGAAATGTGGCTTGTCACCAAAAACACTCGCAAACTTCTACAGATGCACAATCGAGAGCATCCTGTCGGGCTGTATCACCGCCTGGTACTGCAACTGCTCCATCCACAACCGTAAGGCTCTCCAGAGGGTAGTGAGGTCTGCACAACGCATCACCGGGGGTGAACTACCTGCCCTCCAGGACACCTACACCACCCGATGTCACAGGAAGGCCAAAAATATCATCAAGGACATCAACCACTCTGAGCCACTGCCTGTTCACCCCGCTATCATCCAGAAGACGAGGTCAGTACAGGTGCATCAAAGCTGCGACCGAGAGACTGAAAAACAGCTTCTATCTCAAGGCCATCAGACTGTTAAACAGCCATCACTAACATTGAGTGGCGGCTGCCAACATACTGACTCAAATCTCTTTTGAGAATACAGTACACGGGCGCAGAGTATAACAGACATCACACTCTAACTAAGCGGACTGAGCAGAAGGGCGTTTAGAGGGGATCTAGAGGTACAAGAGACGTATTTTGGCTCTAACCTGATCTTTCATAGGGTGGTGTGTGTGTATAGGAGAAACGATAAACAAAAGCCTTTTGATCTATTGGGGATCTGTGATGGGGTGTGGGTAACCATGGTGGAGAAAGAGGATGCACACCCAGAGCAACACACACGACATTAAAAAGATATGACACCGATCCAGTGTTTACCCTTTGTTATGTTTGTTCCTTGTATAATGACAAACCAGAGCATAGGTTTAACTACTTTTAATGAACATATACTTCAGCTAGAAAACTCCTTGTTTAGCCATGCAAGGCATTCTTCAACCACCTGCCCCCCCCCTCCCCCCATATAGCCTGCTGGGTAACGTAGTCTAAATGTTATTAACACAACAACACATCTTCTTTCCTTTAAAATAAGTTTAAAATAATTACTTTTCTATTTAACTACACATATCACATTTGTTTACTCAACCTGCATAACACGCAATTTTCAATAACACACACTTCTTTCCCCCAATTGCTTTTTTTTTTTGCATTGCTCTCATCGCTTAAGAGGCAATAAACATATTCTGATGTATTATTTTTTCAACTAAATATAGTCTTTCCAACAATACAATATTGTGGCTCTATTTCTTTTCACATAAACAAAACATTCAGTACAGTTGCCCCCCTTTTTTAAAAGCAATTCTCAATAAGCCTTTCAGGGGCTAAGACAGTCCTTTTTGGTCTTTCTGCTGAAGTGCTTCCTGAAACAGTTGGACAGCGTTGTCAGTCAGGGTGTTCTGACTGATTTGTCCATTTCTAAAGGCATTTGATGCTTCAGCAGTATCCTCCTGATGATCCTCTTGAGTGAATGGCTGAAGCCTTAGATCCACTCTGTTTCGTCTCAGTTGTGATCCATGCTCTGTTTGGATCTCATAGGATCGTGGTGCAACTTCTCTCTGCACACACCCTTGCTGCATCCAGGTTCCTGTAGTGATGTCTCGGAGTCGTTTATGATCTCCAGGTATCAGTTCAGGTAAGTGTCTTGCACTTTTGTCTTGTCGCTGTTTTTGTTTGTCTTTTTGTTTTTCCTTCGCGAGTTTGACTTTGTGAGCACCTCTGGGTGTTAGAAAGTCCTCATGGATGGGTAGGTTGGTTCTGATGCGACGTCCCATCAACATTTGTGCAGGTGAAAGTCCGTTCTGCTGCGGTAGATCATCTGATTTTTGAGGAAATCCTCCTTTCCATCATGTGCCTTTTTCATCAGACCTTTGACAATTTTGACTGAACTCTCTGCTAAGCCGATGGACCTTGGGTAGTTGGGGCTGGAGGTGTTGTGTCGGAATCCCCAGTCGTTAGCGAACAATCGGAATTCGGAACTTGAGAATTGCGGGCCATTGTCCGAGTACAGTTCAGACGCAACCCCATGTCTTGCAAATCCTGATTTCAGGTAGGTGATTACAGATTTGCTGGAGGTAGTTGGCAGTGTTGCTACTTCAGGGTAGTTTGAGTAGTAGTCAGTAACAACAATGGGACTTTTTCCATTGCAGTCAAAAAGGTAAACTCAAAATTTGTGGGAGGGTCTGTTGGGTACTGGATGAGGCATTAGCGGCTCGGCGTGCTGCTTTGGCCGCCTGTAGGTCAAACACAGTTCACATGAAGCAGTGGTCTGGCTGATTTCCTGGTTCATTCTTGGCCAGTACATTACTTCTCGTGCTCATCATTTTGCATTTTTCCTCACCCAAGTGGCCCTCGTATTTTCTGTAGCATTTCTTTGTGTAGTGTCATGGGAATGACAATCTTATTGCCTTTGAACACTGTTATCCACCATGATGAGCTCTGCTCTGCACATCCAGTAATCCTGTATTCTCCCAGTTGTTTTTGTTGAGCGGGCCATCCTATCAGTGTTGTTTCTTTCAACTCTGTCATTGTTTGGTCAGCTGCTGAGTCTCTTTTGATCTGCTCCATTCTCTCAGAAGACACAGGAAGTGATGCTACCATCATGTCGACGTAGGCCTGAATCTCAGTGTTTTTCTGTGTGTCGAAGCTCTCTTTCTTGTCGACTGCTCGAGAAAGAGTGTGGTGGCAAACATGAACTTTCCCGGGGTATAGATCATCTTCACATCATACTTTTTCAGTCTGATCAACATTCTCTGGATTCTCATTGGACAATCATTCAGTGGCTTCGACATGATTGACATGTTTGTGGTCGGTTTCTACTTCGAAGTTCCGTCCGTAGACGTATTGGTGGAACCTTTCGCAAGCGTATGTGCTCGCCTGTCAAGGCTCTGGACGCATAAGCGACGGGTTGCCATGTGTCGTCATGCTGTTGCAGAAGAACTGCTCCCAGGCCAAACTGTGATGCGTCTGCAGAAATCCTTGTGCTTTTCTCTGGAACATGAAACCTGAGCACGGGCTCTTCTGTGAATGTCTTCTTTAGGTTTTTGAAGGAGTTTCCCTGTACATGGGACCATTCCAATTCATTTTTCTGTTCCAGAAGACACCTGAGTGGAGCGGACTATGTTGAGAGTTGAGGTAGGAACTTTGCAAGGTAGGTGATCATGCCCATGAAGTGTTTCACGTCGTCCTTGTTCTTCGGGCGCTCCATGTTGTTGATGGCTGACGTTTTCCTCGGGTCTGGTTTGACTCTGAAAGTACGTCTCCCACGAATGTAAGTGTTTTCACACCAAACTCGCATTTGTCCTTGTTTAGTTTTAGGTTGACTTTCCGTGTCAGGTCCAGCACTTGTCTCACTGTTGCATCGTGCTCTTCTTTTGTGGACCCCCAGACGATGATGTCATCCATCATGGTCTCCACTCCTGGAATCTGCTCGAATGTGCTCGAAGATCATGTGGATTGTCTTGTGGTAGACCTCTGGCGCTGAGAGAATCCCATATGGTAGACGAAGAAATCTGTACCTGCCCTCAGGTGTGTTGAATGTGCATAGCCTTGAGCTTGCATCGTCTAGCTTCATTTGCCAGAATCCTGGTGTGGCATCAAGCTTACTGAACCACTTTCCTCCAGTAAACTGCGACATTATCCCTTCTCTGGTCGGCAACTTGAAATACTCTCTCTTGATTGCTTTGTTGAGATCTCTCGGGTCCAGACATCCTGAGATCGCCATTCTTTTTTCACCACAATAACCAGTGAGTTTACCCAGTCTGTAGGTTCATCCGTTTTTGTGATGACGTCCA
Source organism: Oncorhynchus kisutch (assembly GCF_002021735.2). NCBI lineage: Eukaryota > Metazoa > Chordata > Actinopteri > Salmoniformes > Salmonidae > Oncorhynchus > Oncorhynchus kisutch. The sequence continues at coordinate 46,678,700 of NC_034188.2, read as the reverse complement.
TCTTTTCCATGCGTCCGAGTTCCTCTTTGAGCTTTTTCCTCAGTGCAAATAGAACTTTTGTCATCGAACACATCCTCATACTCAGCCAGTAGTGATTCTTGGTAATTTTCACTCTGTGATGTTACTACATACACTCTTTTCAACAAATTGAGCTTTTCACATGCATTGATTCCGAGAATAGGCTGCACACTCTTCCACAATCAGCAGCTCTGCTCTGAACTGTTTCCTTTGTGCTGTAAAGTTACTATGCAGCTTCCTTTGACTGGTATGTTCTCCCCTGTATAACCAGTAACATTCATTTTGGGTGTATTTTGCTCTTCACCTTCAGTGTTTTGTAGTCATCCAGCGACAACAAGTTTACCTGTGCTCCAGTATCAAGCTTCAATGGTATTCACAGTCAATTGCACAATCCATTCAGCATTTACTGCATTGCATATTTCCACAGAATTAACAAAGAATTCTTCAATCTCCTCCTTGACTGTGTGAATTATTTTCTTTGTAGCCTGAGCTTTGCAGCATTTTGAGAAATTATTATTTTTCCCACAGTTTTTACAGAATTTGCCATATGCAGGGCAATTTTTTGGCTTTTAGATAAATCCACATTTTCCACATGTAGTGTTTGGATTTCTCTCTTTTGCTTGTTTTTGTTTTGTAAGGCGTTGTGTGTATTGCTCCTCTCTTTTTATTGCGTACACTGACGTCTCATCCCTGCACAGCTCTTTAGCTTGTGCTCTGGTGGTTTCAGCTGCTCGACACATTTACTGCTTTATCCAAAGTTAAATCTTGCTCACGCAGCAATCTCTCCTTGAGTCCATTATCAAGTATGCCACAGACTGTCTTTCACTAGTGAGTCTTTCAGATTTTCATTTTCACAGGTTCTGCTCAGTGTGTTCAGCTCATCCAAAAACTTGTATCTCTCAAACGTGACGTTCTGGCTTGGTACAAAGTACTCCTCAAATTGAGTCATTAGCACAGTCAATGTGAAGTTTGCCTCGTCTTGCTGAAAGCTATTGTAAATGTCCAATGCATCCTCTCCAATAACATGCAGAAAATTGGAAGCTTTCAATTTGTCATCATCTCCCCCTGCACCACTGGCTGCTAGGTAGATATTGAATCTCTGCTTGAAACATTTCCAATTGTCAGCTAAATTGCCTGTTAACTGCATAGGAGTAGGAGGACTAAGCCTATCTATGACGGAGAACAGGAACAGTGTCAATTTCTCTTACTTCAGTATGTTGTTCATCAACTTGCTCGTCAACAGATTCCAATGCAGCCTTGCTCTCGCTGCTGTCACTTTCGCTGCTGTCACTCTCGCTGCTGCGGCTCGTTGTCCTCAGTCTTGCAAGCTAGCATCTTCGACTACTCATGTCACTTGACTTGTGGTAGAATGTTCCATTTTCATTGCGGAAATTTGTAGTTACTCCTTTCTTTTCTGTCTCGTCATAGCGACTACCAATCTGACACCATGTTATGTTTGTTCCTTATATAATGACAAACTGGGGCGTAGGTTTAACTACTTTTAATGGACATATACTTCAGCTAGAAAACTCCTTGTTTAGTCATGCTAGGCATTCTTCAACCACCTGCCCCCCCGCATATCCTTCTGGGTAACGTAGTCTAAATGTTATTAACACATAACACACCCTTGACCCCAGTGCAGTTTTTTCAGGCCCTGTGTGGGAATGGGTTCAAGTGCCATCCAGTGTGCTTGCATCATCTCTTTCTCCTCCCCCTCTACCCCTCTCTCTCTATTCCCCGTGTTGCTCTACCACCACTACTCGCCAGAGGAAGATTACAGACCTGACACTAGCTGCTGTGACTTGTTTGTTTTTGTTTTTAAATCCCTGTGTTACTGTTTGTTAAAAAAGCTTTGCAGAAACACAAACCTCCCCGCCGGTAATCATAATTTACGACACGCAATACCTTTGACAACATTGTGTGCAAATACTTCAGCGGCTAATCAAAATGGTTTGTTTGAGCCCTATTGCGAGAGCATGTACGAGGCCAAGGGCTTTAAAGTGTAGACAATTTGGTCGGATATGCAACGAAATATTGTGATGTGTGACCAGGAGTTTTATTTTGGGAGCACTGTGCGACTATGAAAAAAATCTCCCAGTTAATAATTGTTGTAATGATGAAGCTACGCTGTACCGTTGTTTCCTGAGTGCCCTAGTGAAGAAAGCGAGTCCAGACTCGTACATGTCATGATAGCACCATTGCTACAGCGAAAACGACTTGCATCTAGCCCAACTAGCTCAAGTGATCTGACCCATATTACCGGCGTAATATTTTTTTCTTCCTATGCAGCGGATCACTGGGACCACATTTTACATCCATAAACCATGTCGTGGGCCGTTCTAAAACTACTCGTGCGTCAACGTTGTTAACCATCTGTGTACACTTTGTTTAGGCGTTACTTCATTGGCTAGCTGCCTAATAACCTGGTTACTTTACCAGTATAACCCAACCATTTGGGGACACAGAAAGAAAGGAAAAGGGATAGCTTCTTCAGGAGATCAATGATCATAGCAATGAATGAATGGCAGTTATCTTGCATGTGGTCATCTGACCTGACGTTTTTAAAGAGACTGTGTACCATTTTCAATGTGATGCATCTCAGTAGGAAAAGTGTGATTTTACACAATGTAGAAACCTAATATTCCACAAATGACTTTGTAATTTCAATGACAGGTATTCGTATCAACGTTTTAGCTTTGATATTAAACGGATGTGTTTACAGTGTTACATCTTAGTTTCTAGGGCACCACATGTGCTTCAGAAGTAGCTAGAATTCATATAGGCTCAATATAGGCTGTATCTCCGTCAATTAAAACAAACTTATTTGAAGTGCTCCTAACTTTTTAAAGTTTGGAGCACCAGAGCCAAGGAGAGATGTTAATTTAGAAACCTGACGGGGCCCCAGAAGGTTACAGCAGAAGTCATTACAAGGAGTGCTGCCTGAGAGGCTTGGCTGCTAGCCTGGTAAATTTGCTCCTCTCTAGTTTCTACACCTGGATGTGGCTTGTTTCCCTACTGGGGCTCTGTAGACATATTCTGTGTTTATAGGCTAGGCCTATACCATGTAGCCTAGGTTCCATAGATTTAGAGACCTGTTCAAGAGGTTAGAAAGGGAGACCAATATCCAGAAGGTTGCTCGTTCAAATCCTGGTAGGGACAATGAAAAGTGGGAGAGGATCTGACAATCTCAAGGAATGCTGCTCATTTAAAATCGTCGGCTCCATCCATCCATTCAGGGAGTCAGTCAGTCAGTCAGTACAGCTGGATGTGGCCTACTGTCCCAATGTATCTCACTGATCATCCCTAAAGCCAACACCTCATTTGGCCGCCTTTCGTTCCAGTTCTCTGCTGCCTGTGACTGGAACGAATTGGAGTTGGAGACTTTTATCTCCCTCACCAACTTCAAACATCTGCTATCTGAGCAGCTAACCGATCGCTGCAGCTGTACATAGTCTATCGGTTAATAGCCCACCCATTTTTACCTACCTCATCCCCATACTGTTTTTATTTATTTACTTTTCTGCTCTTTTGCACACCAATATCACTCCAGTGTTAATCTGCAAAATTGTAATTATTCGCCTACCTCCTCATGCCTTTTGTACACAATGTATATAGACTCCCCTTTTTTTTCTACTGTGTTATTGACTTGTTAATTGTTTACTCCATGTGTAACTCTGTGTTGTCTGTTCACACTGCTATGCTTTATCTTGGCCAGGTCGCAGTTGCAAATGAGAACTTGTTCTCAACTAGCCTACCTGGTTAAATAAAGGTGAAATAAATAAATAAATAAAAAACAACTATACTGAACAAAAATGTAAACGCAACATGCAACCATTTCAATGATTTGACTGAGTTGCAGTTCATATAAGGAAATCTGTCAATTGAAATACATTTATTAAGTCCTAATATATGGATTTCACATGACTGGGAATACAGATATGCATCTGTTGGTCATAGATGCCTTTAAAAAAGGTAGGGGTGTGGACCAGAAAATCAGTCAGTGTCTGGTGTGACCACCATTTGCCTCATGCAGCACGACACAACTTCTTTGCGTAGATTTGATTAGGCTGTTGATTGTAGCCTGTGGAATGTTGTCCCACTCCTCTTCAATGGCTGTGCGAAGTTGCTGGATTTGGTGGGAACTGGAACATGCTGTTGTACACGTCGATCCAAAGCATCCCAAACATGCTCAATGGGTGACATGTCTGGTGAGTATGCAGGCCATGGTAGAACTGGGACATGGGGCCGTGCATTATCATGCTGAAACATGAGGTGATGGCAGTGGATGAATGGCACAACAATGGGCCTCAGTATCTTATCACGGTATCTCTGTGCATTGAAATTGCCATCGTTAAAATGCAATTGTGTTTGTTTTCCGTAGCTTATGCCTGTCCACACCATAACCACGAGTGGTTTAACATCAGCAAACTGCTCGCCCACACAACGCTATACACGTGGTCTGCGGTTGTGAGGCCGGGTTTGGACGTACTGCCAAATCTCTTAAATGAGGCGGCTTATGGTAGATAAATTAACATTAAATGCACTAGCAACCGCTCAGGTGGACATTCCTGCAGTCAGAATGCCAATTGCACACTCCCTCAATACTTGTGGCATTGTGTTTGTGTGACAAAATCGCACATTTTAGAGTGGCCTTTTACTGTCCCCAGCACAAGGTGTGTCTGTGTAATAATCATGCTGTTTAGTCAGTTTCTTGATATGTCATACTTGTCACGTGGATGAGTTATCTTGGAAAAGGAGACATGCTCACTAACAGGGATGTAAACAAATTTGGAACATTTCAGGTATATTTTATTTCAGCTCATGAAACATGCAACCAACACTTTACATGTTGCGTTTATATTTTTGTTCAGTGTATATTTTCACAATCCTCAGAGCAAAGGGCTGTAAAATCGTCAAAGACAGTTTTGGGGATTTGATGCGGGTCGTTGGGTATAATTCCATTGAACTGTGTGATGGGACCAAAATTGCACACATTCTTCTCTCCATTAATCCTTCAGCCAGGTTGTTATTCCGTTGGCAAGCAAGAGAGACCGAGAGCTTATGTAGCTTACAGTCGTTCCAATGGCCACCGATGTGATTCGTCACCCTGGCAAGGCCCCCATTCCATCATTACTATTCTGTAAATGGATTCCGCATTAAGGCCGACTGCATTAGTGGGGCCTGTAATATGAGCCCTATAGAAAGTGACAATAATGATATGTAAACGTTTCACACGCTGAGGTGGCCCACTTCCCTGAAGAGCGATCAAGGCTGATAAGAGACATTGTCGAGCTGCTACAGCAAACTATCAGCAGGCTCCCTGTTAAGCTCAGACTCGTTACACACTGGAGAAACTCAATAATATTTACTAGGCTGCCCATCTTGTTTCTCTGCCCTTGCCACACACAGTGGACAGCAGGGCTTTAGGCTGATTCAGCTATCTGTTGGGTTTTGTCACTACATTAGTTAGTCCCCATCTGACTGATCATCATTTACTGTCGTGTGTGTGTGTGTGTGTGTGTGTGTGTGTGTGTGTGTGTGTGTGTGTGTGTGTGTGTGTGTGTGTGTGTGTGTGTGTGTGTGTGTGTGTGTGTGTGTGTGTGTGTGTGTGTGTGTGTGTGTGAGACAGTGACATTTGTCACGCCAAATAAAGTTCTTATTAAGGGGATGGTGATTGTCTACAATGGAGGTCAGAGTAAGGTAGTGTTGGTGTTTGGAATTTAAGAGAGCTGTTAATTATCCCTAGAATATCTTTAGAAAGGGAATGTGTTGTGTGGGAATTTAAGAGAGCTGTTAATTATCCCTAGAATATCTTTAGAAAGGGAATGTGTTGTGTGGGAATTTAAGAGAGCTGTTAATTATCCCTAGAATATCTTTAGAAAGGGAATGTGTTGTGTGAGAATTTTAGAGAGCTGTTAATTATCCCTAGAATATCTTTAGAAAGGGAATGTGTTGTGTGGGAATTTAAGAGAGCTGTTAATTATCCCTATATTTTTTTTAGAAATGTAATGTGTTGTGTGGGAATTCAAGAGAGCTGTTAATTATCCCTAGAATATCTTTAGAAAGGGAATGTGTTGTGTTTGGATTTAAGAGAGCTGTTAATATTCCTAGAATATCTTTAGAAAGGGAATGTGTTCTGTTGGAATTTAAGAGAGCTGTTAATTATCCCTAGAATATCTTTAGAAAGGGAATGTGTTGTGTTGGAATTTAAGAGAGCTGTTAATTATCCCTAGAATATCTTTAGAAATGTAATGTGTTGTGTTGGAATTCAAGAGAGCTGTTAATTATCCCTAGAATATCTTTAGAATGGGAATGTGTTGTGTTGGTTTGGCACAAATTCACCTCCTGTGCTGTTTTTCTGACCTAATGTGTGCGTATTTCTTCTTTTTAAACCTGGTGTGTGCGTGTCTCTGATCTGTTCCTGTGCTGTTTGTGTGTTGCAGACCTGCGAGAGATAGTGTTTGTGATCCAGAGCCAGAGTAACTCATTCCACGTGAGTCGGGCGGAGAGACAGAGAGCAGACCTGTTACAACAGACTCAGAGCCTCACACAGGTACCACCAGTGCCACCAATGCCTCTTAGAGTCGCACACACAGCATACGTTTTACTATCCTGTATTTACATTCAAAATCCTATTTTCCCTGAACCCTAACCTTAACTCCTACCCTAATTGTTAACTCCTACCCTACCCTAATTGTAACCCTATGAGGGACTATTCCTTGTTTTACTATCATTGTGGGGACATTTGTGGCTTTCCGGTACCCACAATGATAGTAATTCACACACACACACACACACACACACACACACACACACACACACACACACACACACACACACACACACACACACACACACACACACACACACACACACACACACACACACACACACACACACACACACACACACACACATGGCCACAAATAGCTGTTATTTACCTTCTTTGCTCCCTGTGGACCATATAGCCGTTATCCTTTTGGAATAATTTGTGTGGAAAACCATCAGTTTAGTGTAACCGTGTCAAGTTGAAATACCACCATTGGTATACCACCATTGAATTGCTTTTTGGTGAAGCTTCCAGCCAAAGTGTTTCAAAATGGTGGTCAAGTGTGTTTGTGGGACAGAGGATGCAAGATCGAATACCAGTGCAGGCTTGTGAGCGAGAAAGCTAGACTTTTAAATAAAGCCATTGAGAGTGGTTACATTTCTCCAGCCCCATCCCTTACCAAAACAGTGGCGGGGTGCCTGCTTTGTTGTTTTTTGAACTGCAGATTGTTCCTTTAACACCGTGTTATAAAACCTAATTAAGGAGTGGAGTTGATAAGTTCTGTACAGAATACCGTAGACAACCAATGAAATAAAGGATATGTCTTTTCACAACAAACATAATCAATGAAAGAGGCACCAGTGCAGCCCATGCTTTTTGCCACATGGTGTCAGCATTGCTTTTTATGTGACGGAAACGATCATTGTCTCAGTTTGTATCCCCATCTGAGAGGTAGAGAAAACGAGGTACTGGTAGCATAGTGTATTGTCCAGTAGTGCAATGAAATAAAGTATCTTTCACCTGGTCAGTCTGTCATGGAAAGAGCAGGTGTTCTTAATGTTTCGAACCAATCACGTGTTCTTAGTGATCGTTTCGAACCAATCTCTCCAATAGTAGGCAGGCCTCCCTATCGGGGTTATACACTTAGTATACAAAACATTAAGAACACCTGCTCTTTCCATGACATAGACTGACCAGGTGAATCCGGGTGAAAGCTAGGATCCCTTATTGATGTCTCTTGTTAAATACACTTCAATCAGTGTAGATGAAGGTAAGGAGACAGGTTAAAGAATGATTTTTAAGCCTTGATACAAAAAACACATGGATTGTGTACAGTATTTGTGCCATTCAGAGGGTGAATTGGCAACACAAAATATCGAAGTGCCTTTGAATGGAGTATGGTGGTAAGGGCAAGGCACACCAGTTTGTGTCAAGAACTGCAGCGCTGCTGATTTTTCATGCTCAACAGTTTCAAATCAAATCAAATGTATTTATATAGCCCTTCGTACATCAGCTGATATCTCAAAGTGCTGTACAGAAACCCAGCCTAAAACCCCAAACAGCAAGCAATGCAGGTGTAGAAGCACGGTGGCTAGGAAAAACTCCCTACAAAGGCCAAAACCTAGGAAGAAACCTAGAGAGGAACCAGGCTATGTGGGGTGGCCAGTCCTCTTCTGGCTGTGCCGGGTGGAGATTATAACAGAACATGGCCAAGATGTTCAAATGTTCATAAATGACCAGCATGGTCAAATAATAATAATCACAGGCAGAACAGTTGAAACAGGAGCAGCAGCACGGCCAGGTGGACTGGGGACAGCAAGGAGTCATCATGTCAGGTAGTCCTGAGGCATGGTCCTAGGGCTCAGGTCCTCCGAGAGAGAGAAAGAAAGAGAGAATTAGAGAGAGCATACTTAAATTCACACAGGACACCGAATAGGACAGGAGAAGTACTCCAGATATAACAAACTGACCCTAGCCCCCCGACACATAAACTACTGCAGCATAAATACTGGAGGCTGAGACAGGAGGGGTCAGGAGACACTGTGGCCCCATCCGAGGACACCCCCGGACAAGGCCAAACAGGAAGGATATAACCCCACCCACTTTGCCAAAGCACAGCCCCCACACCACTTGAGGGATATCTTCAACCACCAACTTACCTTCCTGAGACAAGGCCGAGTATAGGCCACAAAGATCTCCGCCACGGCACAACCCAAGGGGGGGGCGCCAACCCATACAGGAAGATCAAATCAGTGACTCAACCCACTCAAGTGACGCACCCCTCCTAGGGACGTTATGAAAGAGCCCTAGTAAGCCAGTGACTCAGCCCCTGTAATAGGGTTAGAGGCAGAGAATCCCAGTGGAAAGAGGGGAACCGGCCAGGCAAAGACAGCAAGGGCGGTTCGTTGCTCCAGAGCCTTTCCGTTCACCTTCACACTCCTGTGTGTATAAAGACTGGTCCACCACCCAAAGGACATCCAGCCAACCTGACACAATTGTGGGAATCATTGGCGTCAACATGGGCCAGCATCCCTGTGGAATGCTTTCGACACCTTGTGGAGTCCGTAACCCCCCGACAAATTGAGGGTGGCTGTTCTGAGGGGAGGGGGGGGGTACACAACTCAGTATTAGGAAGGTGTTCTGAATGTTTGGTATACTCAGACTGATTCAGCTGCATATTTCTATAAAAAGTGGCTGTGTGTAAGACAGTCACTTGCAGGAGCTCGCAGAGTTTATGCGTGCGTGTGTGTGGGTGCGTGCGTGCGAGCATGCATGTACGTACGAGTGTGGAGGCTCTGGCTGTTGCAGGGACCAAGCCCCCCCCACCCTTTCCTCACACACCCCACCCAGTCTACTCCATGAGTAAAGCTTAGCATAATGTGTGTCTGTGATGGCTGTGTCTCTCTGAAGTGGTGTAAAGCGATGGGTTTTTGTCCCTGCAGCCTGCCGGGTGATTGAACTGATTTGTTTCTTACTACCTGAGGTGAAAGTCAAGTTTAGACTGGTGAATATGCCATTATGTTGTTAGTGTGTATATGGGGCTTGACTGAGCTTCTGGCAAACTCCCGGCTGACTAATGTGGTTAACATACTGGACACAGACTAGGATTAGGGATTTACAGTCCAGTACTATGATGGTGTGATGCTAGGTATTTGTGGGGCATTGCTGTTGAGTAGCCTGAGTATTTAAATCAATCTGGAGAGAGGTTGTGTGTATGTGTGTCTCTGTGTGTCTGTGAGCAGCATGGTCCCCCTTGGTTTCCAGTCTGCTGAGTGGAGTGGATGCAGTCATGAACCCTTGTTTTCCTCTCTGTGCGAGACTACCGCAGGCCACTACTGAATACATCACATGCCCTTCAACTCGGAATCAGAGAAGGTTTGATTGAAACCCAAGTTTCGTGTTTTCACGAAAGTGGCTAGGGCAGTCAAATACTTCAATACTTTGTGGCAATCTTTTGCACACCTGAGTACCTTTAGGCTACACACAGTTTGTTTGTTTTAAAATAACGATTCTATAGGTACTTAGTAGAGCTGGGCGATATGAACAAAAATCCATATTGTGATAAATTGCCTGAAATTGCGATAAAAGGATGACCCTTTAAACTACTACTAGTAGTTTGATGGTTGTAGCTGTCAATTGTCCATTTAACAATCGCCCATATTAGCAAACATTTCATTTCAAGCTTCACTTTCTCTGGTATAGGCTACTTATTGTAATGAACAACATCAGCAAAATGCCTGCGATAAGTGATCGCTGTGGTCAGTGTCAAATGTTCGGTTTATCGTCCCAGCTCTAGTACTTAGGCTTTGTTTCTGTGCCTCTGCTGTGTCCAACTAAACAAACACAATTTCTCCTAATAAAGATTCTTTGAGGACTGTCCTTCCATAGGTCCCTTAGGTTGTCTTTCCTCCTGCTGTAAACTAAAGACTCTTTGGTTACTCTGCTCTAAATTGAAGAGTTCCTTTCTTAGTTACTCTGCTCGAGATTACTGCTGTAAACGAAAGACTACCTCTTAGTGTTTTAAAGTAAATCATATTTTAGTTAATCTGCTGTAAAGAAAATATTTCCTTGGGTTACTACTGTAAACACTTCCTTAGTTACTCTGCTCTGAAGTCAATACTACTTTAGGTTACTGCTGTAAAGTAAAGATTTCCAGAGGTCCCACTGTTGGGCTTGACTTAAACACTCTTTCTCTTTTCAGACACCCCCTCCGGTCCTGCTCCTCCACAGTCTGACAGACAATGAGGGAGACTGGAGCATCCTTCCGGTGCTGCCTTAGTAAGTGCTTGGACCTGTCAGCTCTCAAAAGAGCAAGCCATTACCCACATTCACAAAGACTTCCATCTTGTAATTCCCATCCATACAGTACAGTATGGATGTAACGATTCACCGATAAAGTTTACGAATCGGTGGTTAAACATTTTTTGGGCCTCAAATGACTTCCTACCTTCCCGAAAATACCGCTCATATTTTTTGCCAACTGCGTCCTCTCCTTCAGTGTTGAACTAAGAATGTAATTATGTTGATGGTTATTGAGTCATTTTGCATGCCGAACAACAATATCAGTAGTCTATTTAAACTGCGCACTGTGTGCAGCCTCGTGCGCAGACCAACGAGAGGTAGGCCTATTTCTGATCGACAAGTCACATTCAGCATTTAAAAGTTTGCAAAATGGCCTTCACAATATTAGGCTTTATTTGTTGAGTGACTACCAATGTAATTTGCTAGGTCATTTTATTCAAATGCATTTTTGAAAATTGTGATTTACTGGAATATAAATAGGTTAAGCTACTGCCGGAGACAACTCAAGCATGCATGCACATGCAGCTTTCAAGACATGTTGGGCGAGCTTCACCATCCCTTCACCAAATCTAACATTGCCCCCCCACGTCTTTGAAATCGTTTCAAACGAAAACGTGCAGTTCTTGTATCCTATAGGAGCTCGTATCTAGATACGTATCAAATCGCCTTGTAAGGAAAATATGCACATCGCTGCTATACAGCAAGTCTCCACCTGCTAGGGTCAGGCAAAAACATATCATCTCTTGCAAATAATCATGTAGCAATATTGGAGGTTATATGAAAGTATTATTGATTTAGTACAGCATGACCAATATACACAATACTTAATCCATTTGAATTTTAGAAGGTATTTTATCCTATTGTATAACAGGAATAGCTACCATACTATGATAGTTACCTATAGCCGCCCGTGAACGTATGCCCTGTTCTGCCTTTTGATAGCCTGGGTGTCAGTCTGTTTCTGCTCTCTTGCCAACTACTTATTGAATTCTCATGCCAAACAATGACAACAATGATGGAGAAGGCAAGAGCGTAATACCAATCTGGAACCAGGCTAGCTTTTTTCCTACAATGAGGTCAAATTGAGAGGTCATGTCATGAATGTATCCACTGGTTCAATAAGCTGTGCAAAGGTCTGGTGACCCTGACAGTATTTCTGCTTCCTCAGTTTATCCTTGTTGTTTGGGAAGAACTCATCCTGGTTGGTGTTTCTGGAAGAGGAGACTAACGTCAAGGTGACCAAACTGCTCCAGGCCCTCAGGAAGTTTGACAGGAGAAAAGTAAGTGACCCACAGACTTAGGATTGTAATAATAATATTTTTATACGGAGGGACCGCTCTGTACCAGTCTTTACTTACCGTATTCACAGTACTTCACTTCTCCTTAGCCAACGACAGGGGAATTTCCCCACTGAGCACCAGCCTTCTGTCTCAGCAGCTGTAATAGTCAGTGGGTTGGACCTAGTCTTGGAAACCCACACCCTAGGCAACAGCAGTGACTAGGGTCTGGGATTAATGATGGACTCTCTTGGTAACTTCGAAAAGGAAAAAAACTATTCCGGGTATGGTCCTCTTCAGCAGAATACCGGCTCTGAAATACAACCTGGTTTATGGTAAAATTAAAGTGAGTATTGGACATCATTTTTCATTCCAACCTTAAGCATTGGGTTGGATCCTGTATCTGGGCCCATATAAACCTAGTTTCTAGGCAGATAGGTTGCTTCCGGCAATATACCAATGCTCCAGCTTAACACATCTGTAGAAGTTCCAGCATCAGTTGGGATAGAGTGGTTGGAAATAGGAATCGTGTTACCGATAACGTCGCTGCCGGATCCACTTGTTGCTCTAGCTCAGGGATGGGCAACTCCAGTCCTCGGGGAACCCAGCTAATACACTTGACTCCAATAATCAACTTCAGTTTAGAATGCAATTAATTGAATAAGCTGTGTTTGCTAAGGATGGAGAAAAAGTGTGACACCACTCTGGCATCCCAGGACCGGAGTTGCCCATCTCTGCTCCAGCTAAACGCAATTCCTGCCTGCATTTTAAGCTCTGCCTACCCAAACTCATTATTTGTTGGGAGAGTTGTCTGTCATGAAGAGGAATTTTACGAAATGTTAGATAGAAGCCGACATCATCCACGAACCTTGTGCCGTTGCCTATCTTGGCCTGTCTAGGCCTGCAGTCCAACCAGCCTGTAAAGCAGGCTGTCTGTCAAACACAGTATGAGCTGTTTTAGCCTCCCGTCCTCCGGAGGCCTATTTTAATCTCTCACTCCAACAATAATAATAATTAACATTTAACAGTTAACATTTTATCTTGACCGGCAGCACAGATGCATGCAGGGTTTATTACGGTGTCATCATTTGGGGCGGCAGGTAGCTTAGTGGTTAGAGCATAGGGCCAGTAACCGAAAGGTTGCTAGATCGGATTGCCGTCGCTCTGCCCCTGAACAAGGCAGTTAACCCACTGTTCCGAGGCCGTCATTGTAAATAAGAATTTGTTCTTAACTGACTTGCCTGGTTAAATAAATAAGTATTTAAAAAATATATATAGAGAGATTTTTTTTATTTTTAAATATACCATTTTACTTCTAGCTCGTCTCCAGGGCCACTCACTGAGGTTCAGGATCCAGGTGTTCCAGGTTGATTACCTAGTTGTTTTATACCACGAGCACAGGATGCCAATAGAAGGTTTTGTCCTCCATAGTGTTATTGAGTTAATATTAATTTTGTTTTAGAAAGGTGGATTCTGAGGATAAAACCAGATAATGACAGTTGAAAGATGTGTTGCTTCATTTGCTTCACCTGTCATCCTATTGACTGTAGAAAAGTGAATGCTTAAACTTTCTGGATTTTGTTACCATCAATAATTTGTATAGGTTTTTATCAATGTTTCCAATTTAATTGGCTTTCCTACGGTCAAACATATATTTCTTGTTGTCTTGGGAGTTCAAAAATTATGTTTTTGTTGCTTATTTTTATGGATGAAAGATTAGTTTTTTGATAAGCCTGTACAGTTGAAACAGGCTTTAAACCAAAGCACGGGATAGAGAACTCAAAGCCCAATATCATCCAACGGCCATCCTGATTGGTACATCCCGATACCGTCTAATTACACCTCCCGGTGGTACACCAGACCTTCACCAAAAAATGGTTTTGTTCTTATTAACAGAGAACAGAGGTTCAAGCTATTCTTACTCTGAAAAACAATGCATAATAATTAAGTGAACCTTCCATCTGCTAGCCGGGACAGCCTGGAACCTGTAAGGGATTCCAATTCCAAGTGGGAAATAGAATTCATTATTATCTCATCATCCACACACAGCCCTGAGCTCTGTGCACAGCGCTATATCAGGGATGTAGGCTGTCGGAAAGGATGTAGGCTGTCTTATGACTCATTTTAATAAATCACTCTGTATGTGTGACTTCAATTTAGACTCAATTCGATTCAGTATTAACGCAGGGACCATCTTTACTATGGTCAAATAAAGTCCCAGAATAGTTTTGGGTACTTTAAAAACAGCTACTACTTTAATAACTGGTAGACTCCCCTCAGAGATATGCTTCCATTTATCCGAATAAAATAAGTGTATGCATGCAAGCAGTAGTTTGTTAACAAAGACATGAGTAAATTTGCTTGTCATGTCTAATTGGGAATCATGTTTGCTCTTTTTATAAAATGTCTTTCTGCAATGTTTCTAATGTTTATCACCTCAATGAATACAGCCCAGATGTGTGGCGCATTAGCAGCAATGTCACCATGATGCTGATGATGTCACATCCATCCCTCAGGAGTGGTTCCTGGGTAAACCTCTTCATGATGAGGAGTCGACCATCATCCACCACTACGCCTTTGCAGAGAACCCCTCCATCTTTAAATACCCAGACTTCTCTGCTGCCTGGGCCCTTAGCATCCCCCTGCTTGACAGGTCAGGTCCTAATCTATATCTACCTTGTTTAACTCTTGTTGTCTCCATCTACCTTTAAAGGTGCAATCTGTGATTTGTACATCCATTTTTTTTTCTACTTCTAAATTAATTAAATAACTACTGTATTTATTCTTGGAAAATATAACTTATGAATGCCTCGTGAGATTAGTTCAACTGTTTTATCTGATCAGAACCCAAAATATAAGCTGTTTCAGTCCACTGTTTATAAACAATGTGTACTGAACAAAAATTTAATGTGGTGGTCCCATGTTTCATGAGCTGAAATAAAAAAATCCCAGAAATGTTCCATACGCACAAAAAAGCGTATTTCTCTAGAATGTTGTGCACAAATTTGTTTATATCCTTCTTAGCGAGTATTTCTTCTTTGCCAAGATATTTCATCCAACTGACAGATGTGGCATATCAAGAAGCTGATTAAACAGCATGGTCATTACACAGGTGCACCTTGTGGGGACAATAAAAGGCCACTAAAATGTGCAGTTTGTCACACAACACAGTGCCACAGATGTCAAGTTTTGAGGTGAGGGAGCGAGCAATTGGCATGCTGACTGCAGCAATGTCCACCAGAGCTGTTGCCTGATAATTGGATGTTCATTCCAACGTTGTTTTAGAGAATTTGGCAGTGCGTCCAACAGGCCTCACAACCACAGACCACGTGTAACATCTGGCTTCTTCACCTTTGGGATAAAGTCCACCCAGACCTACCCATGGCTGCACCCCTACCCAGTCATGTGAAATCCATTGATTAGGGCCTAATGATTTTTATTTGAACTGATTGCCTTATATGAACTGAAACTCAGTAAAATCTTTGAAATTGTTGCATGTTGCGTTGATATTTTTGGTCAGTATAAGTTGAAAAAAAAAAAGCTTTAAAACCTAGTTAGAACTATCAGTTTGATCTGATGGATGCACCCATAGATCTATTTTCCCTTTTGGTCTTTAGAAACCTGAATAGTGACCACATCTCAGCAATAATGTGCTCTACTGGACAAAAACTTTTTTTTATACTGTTTATTTCAGTCTATCAATAATCATTGTTCAATTCTTAGTGGTCTAGGGAAATAAGAATATTTATAACTGCAAATTCTAATAGACAGGGATTTGATCTTGCAGGCTCGCAAGCAAAGTGAGAGATGAACCACTCAAGTCTGACTTCACTATCGATCTGAAGCATGAGGTAAGATTTATATCTGACCGCTTTATCACTGTGAGTTCAGATGGTTCTAATGGAAATGTGTATAAAGAGTAATTCAATCAAATGTAAAATATTGGAATATCGGCTACAGTTTGACGGCATGGAGTAAAGCAGATGTTTTTATCGCTTCATAATTTGTGTCACTAACCACGAATCCCTCCACAGTTTTTATGCACATATAAAACCCATATTTAAAAAATTATGGAAACAGGAAGTCTGGGTACAATTTTAGAAATGCAAACAGATAATTTTTTGTTCGACATGGTGGGATCTTTTTGTGTCTGTAAAATTAATTATGCAAGAAATGGCAGTGGAAATGTCTTAATGCGCAAATATTGATATAACCATCATATTGGGGGAAACGAATTGGAGTCCCACTATGACTCGAGAAAGAATGCAGTTTATTAGGCTACAGATTAAATAAATTATGATGACGTTCAGAGTATGGTGTGAGTGCACAGTGATCTTGATGCTCCTTTCCCAAACATATTGAGGATCTTATTCTGGTGACATGATGATTATTGCTTGACTGCCGTTTGACAAATAAAAATATCCTTGCTCTTATCCATAATAATCTCATCATGTAACTAGCCTACCGGCATTGTATCTGGAAGCTGTTGGTTAGAGCACACGTGCCAAGACCAGAGTGGGCACATTTGCTATTTAACACAACAGTTTGTGACAAAACTAGAGTTAGAGTTGAAAATGTGATGGAAACATATAAGTTTAGATTTTTTTTTCGGGACATGAAAACTATTGTATATTGTATATTTTCGGTGCACTATTTCATCACACACTGATTTTTGCCCGCAACAAGTCCATTTGATGGAAGCACACCACTGGTGGGAAAATTTGCATATATTCTTTTTGCGGATTCTAGAATATTGTCATAAAAATCTGTTGCAAATTGTATTGAAACCTAGTTTATCTTCAATTTGTATTATCCTTCTCTGCTGTCCCCTGCCTTTTCCTGCTGCTGTTGACTGGAGAGCCAAGCAGATGCTAATCAAGTGAAGTATAATTTAATATAACCAGGTGTCAAAAACTCATTACATCTGACAATAGCCCAATAGAAGCAGCTTCCTCCTCATAAAGCCCCCGGTGGCTGTCACATTGTTGTCTGAGGACACTCTGTCCCTGTGACTTTGCCTTTCCATTCTGTTTTTTTAGCCCCATCTCAGAGCATCTTCAGTCCTTCATTCAGGGGAGAAATAGAATTGCACTCACTGTGTCTCTGTCTCAGCTGGGTTTTTCTCCCAACTGTCTGGACTCATATTGCCTGTCACATTTCTCTGACTCATGGATTTAGCCTCAGATATGAAAGACAGGGAAAGATAACACTTTACAATAAGGATATATTAACATTAGGTAATGCATTAGTTAACCTGAATAAATAATTCATTCATATATCTACTAAGCAATTATTCATGGTATGTATGTTTACTAAGCCATCAACAATCCATGAATTCATTATTTATCAAGCTTATAGTTCATGTCAGTTAATAGGTTAGACGTCAGTGAGGTATTTGACATTATTGATCATAGTCTGCTGATGGAAAAATGTACAGTTGATGTCGGAAGTTTACATAGACCTTAGCCAAATACATTTAAACTCAGTTTTTCACAATTACTGACATTTAATCCAAGTAAAAATTCCCTGTCTTAGGTCAGTTAGGATCACCACTTTATTTTAAGAATGTGAAATGTCAGTATAATAGTTGAGTGAACGATTTATTTTAGCTTTTATTTATTTCATCACATTCCCAGTGGGTCAGAAGTTTACATACACTCAGTTAGTATTTGGTAGCATTCCCTTTAAATTGTTTAACTTGGGTCAAACGTTTTTCCACAAGCTTCCCACAATAGGTTTGGTGAATTTTGGCCCATTCCTCCTGACAGAGCTGGTATAACTGAGTCAGGTTTCTAGGCCTACTTGTTCGCACACGCTTTCTCAGTTCTGCCCATAAATTCTCTATAGGATTGAGGTCAGGGCTTTGTGATGGCAAATTTCTGGAACACAGAGAGGCAAACACGAACTCTGGGCACGTCGAACCAGCGCTTCTCACTTGCAGCTTTCATCTCCAGAGAGTCCTTTCCTACTCCAGTGTTATTGGGCTCGTAAGTGTTGCGGTTAGTGTAATAAAACCTGGACCAATCTGACCACATTCATGTTCCCTCCTTGACTGCATCAAAACCTCCATCCCAGATCCTAGGTAGCTGGCCAGTGGTATCCTGTATCAGTGCTTGCATGGACTGGTACTTTAAAAAGCTCTGCATGGATGCTCGGTTTCCACTAAGTGCCAAACAGTTTTGTTCCAAATTGGCCCATGACCACTGAATGCTGACAAACTTGAAACAGCGTGATCCATAGGTTTTCATCAAGGATTCTGCCACCACTATGCTTCACCATAGGGATTGTGCCAGGTTTTCTCCAGACGTGACGCTTGACATTCAGGCCAAAGAGTTCAATCTTGGTTTCATCAGCCCCGAGAATCTTGTTTCTCATGGTCTGAGAGTGTAGATTGATGAGGAAAAATGTACATTCTCTCCATTTTATAATAAGGCTGTAACGTAACAAAATGTGGAAAAGGTAAAGGGGTCTGAATACTTTCTGAATGCACTGTATATCAGACCGTATAGCGCTGGTATGACAAAACATGTATTTTTACTACTCTAATTATCTTGGTAACCAGTTAATAATAGCAATAAGGCACCTTGGGGGTTTGTGGTATATGACCAATATACAACGGCTAAGGGCTGTATCCAGCACTCCGCTTTGCGTCGTGCATAAGAACAGCCCTTAGCTGTGGTATATTGGCCACATACCACACCCCCTCGGCCTTATTGTTTTAATCGAGTATTGAGTGAATTTCATTCTCTACCTCTTCGAGGTCACTGTAGTTACAAACTCTCTCCTCTTCCATTTCACCGCAATACCGTTCTGTTTCAATACACGGGCAATATCCCTCTTACCTGTGCACATAGGGGGCGGCAGGTAGCCTAGTGGTTAGAGCGTTGGACTAGCAACCGGATGGTTGCAAAATAGAATCCCCGAGCTGACAAGGTAAACATCTGTCGTTCTGCCCCTGAGCAAGGCAGTTAACCCACTGTTCCTAGGCCGTCATTGAAAATAAGAATTTGTTCTTAACTGACTTGCCTAGTTAAATAAAGGTTTAAAAAAAACTCCTGCTTTTAAGTAGGGTGTACATAACACACACTATGGACACCCCTTCATATTGGTGCATTTGGCTATTACAGCCACACCCATTGATGACAGGTGTACAAAATTGAGCACATAGCCATGCAATCTCTATAGACAAACATTGTCAGTACAATGGCCCGTACTGAAGAGCTCAGTGACTTTCAACCTCCACCATCAGAGGATGCACCTTTCCAACAAGTCAGTTTTTCAAATTTCTGCCCTGCTAGAGCTGCCCTGGTCAACTGCAAGTGCTGTTATATCTATGAACAACAATGTCTCAGCCGCAAAGTGGTAGGCCATCAAGCTCTGTATTCTATTCTGGCAATTGGCATATCCAACAGTCGATTCCAAAGTCTCACCATGCATATGCCTTCCATCTCAGCTCACAGGGTTCCCAACACAGGTCCCCACTAATTCCCAGTGTAGGTGCAAACTTGTGGACACACAAAAAAACACTAGCTACTTAGCTATTTTGAGGTCGACCGATTAATAGGAATGGCCGATTAGGGCCGATTTCAAGTTTTCATAACAATCGGAAATCGGTATTTTTGGAAACTTTATCAATGTAGAAGAAAATAAAAATGTTCCTACTTTGGTCATCCTACTTTGATCTGGTTTCTTCCAAATATTATCAAATGTCATGAAAAACATGATTTGGGTTGTTTAGGACCTCTTTAATCTCAATTTAAATAACTGTATTGTGGCCATTCATGGCTTCCTGTTTCACTGGGGCATTAAAAAAGACAAAGACAACAAACATTTAATAGAAGAATCCCTACTGTTGACACATTTCCGACGAAGGGGCATAGACTTCAACTACCGATTTCGGCTTGCCTCAAGAAAAAATGTGTTTGCATGAGCAGCTGAAAAAAAACAGTAACAGTATCTTCCCATGTTGTTGCAGGTAGCTCTGTATATCTGGGAGAATGGCCAAGGGCCTCGTCTGACAGCAGTCCCAGAGCTGTGTACTGAGCCAGAACACTCTCCCACTGCCCAACACTGTGCTACCACCCTCAGCAGTCCTGCTCCCCTGTGTGTAGGTACCACGTTGTGCATACTGTACATCACAGGTCCATTATTGACCACAGATCTGGGTTGAATAGTTTTTTTTTTCTTACTTGGTGCACTTGATTGGGGTTTAACCGGCATTGCACCAATGGAATAGTCCCAAAGGGGCAGCCCATTTAAGTCTCTAGTCTTTTTAGTGAGAGTAATCAAGCCTCACCAGAAAGTCATAACAGAGGTCAGAGGTCATTTAACCCCATTAAGTGAGTGTTTCTTTCCCTGTAATTCAGACATTACTTAAAAATATTTCAAACATTTTGTGTATCAGGTTTACATTGGATTTTTCCTTACATTTCTTAACAAGAGAATGTATATGTGTGCCACCAAATTTCTGACAATAGATACTTTAATTTGTGTGCCCTTTAAGGTGCATCCTTTCTAACCTGTGAAAAACCAATTAAAACCAAAATAACAAGACCCCACACATTAAACCAGTATAAACACCACTAACAAATATTCATAGCAGGTAAAAACAAACAAAATGGTTAGGCCTTACTTAATTTGGGAGTTCCCTTAACAACTCAATCTGGGTAGCTTCATACTAACTCCCAAGGCACCTGCCTCGGAAAGCATTTGACATTATAAACATGATTTTAAAAAACTTGGTAGCAGACATTCCATCAGTCCTGGAAGAAAGAAAATAAATATGTACTTAGTTTGCACATCATCAGTCCAAAAAATTCTTAATCTTAATTGAGTTCACTGCATCTTGGGCAGGAAGTCTTAAGCCATGCCTACACAGAATTATACTTCAGAAACATCAGATGATATGGTGTCCCATTAAGCGGAATAGGCACCTTCTAAAGATAACCATCCCAGAGCCCCTTTCTTATAAATCTTATCATTTTTACCTGTTGCATTGACATATGTTCTGTACGGACAGTCCCTGAGACCTAAACTAGTCATAATATGAAACCTGTTGTTTAATAACTCTACTAGGTCCTGGACACAGTTCCACGTATTGGAAACAAATTGTTTTAGATTACATTACATTTGTTCTACCCAAACTATAGAATTAAGTAATAATAATTGGAACTTGTCAAAAACGTATTTTATTCAATTCTTCATACCTCTGTCCCACAATTCCCCACTGTGTCCCTTAGTCTGTTTGAGTTCAGTTAGCACTTGCTGCTATCTATTGTTCCACAGGAAACGTATCTCTAACCCAAACACCAGATATCAGCCCCAATGCTCAATCCCTTTGTTCGTAATGTGACCTTATATTGAGTGCTATCTGAAAACCACTAATATTACCATTCACTGTGTTACTTTCACGAGTATCCATATCTGTTTCCCTCAACTAGGATTCTCTTCTTCCCAATAGGAAGACATTCTTAATATCTACTGCTAATATACTTGGATCACTCTCAAACTATGTTCTGCTTTTCCCCCTATTGCAAGGTTTAACATCAAAACAAAACAAACATGATAACTTTCTCCATATTAGAAGGCATTGTTTATAATTTTGTCTACCCTAACTATGTCACTCTATATTTATTTCAAATTTCTGTTGGATATTCACTTTATGCTTCACACTTATTAAATGTCTATTATTTTAAGATGAACATCTAATGCCCTGACTTTATGAAATACATCTGCCAATTTAGAAGGGGAGAGATACACTTTGGAGGGAGCTTCCTTTTTCAGCTCTCGAGACAAGAATCTCTTTCTGGGCTGGCACTGTCTATCAGTCCCCTATAGATGGCGTGCTCTGTCCATACTAAGTCTCTACCTAGCAAGTTAAACTCGATTAATCATTATACATTCATACATTGTTACTTTATTAAATCTAGTAACCCATTATGCTACTCATTTCTCTGTGACTGTGAAAGTTGTATGTTATTATTTATATTATTACTTAATGAAAACTCTAATAACCCATGATACGCTTCATACAGTTGAAGTCAGAAGTTTACACACACCTTAGCCAACTGCATTTAAACTCAGTTTTTCACAATTCCTGACATTTAATTCCAGTAAACATTCCCTGTCTTAGGTCAGTTAGGATCACCACTTTTATTTTAAGAATGTGAAATGTCAGAATGGTAGTAGAGAGAATTATTTATTTCAGCTTCTATTTCTTTCATCACATTCCTAGTGGGTCAGAAGTTTACATGCACTCAATTAGTATTTGGTAGCCTTGCCTTTAAATTGTTTAACTTGGGTCAAATGTTTCTTGTAGACTTCAACAAGCTTCCCACAATAAGTTGGGTAAATGTTGTCCCATTCCTCCTGACAGAGCTGATGTTACTGAGTCAGGTTTGTAGGCCTCCTTGCTCGCACATGCTTTTTCATTTCTGCCAACAAATGTTCTATAGGATTGAGGTCAGTGCTTTGTGATGGCCACTCCAATACCTTGACTTTGTTGTCCTTAAGCCATTCTGCCACAACTTTGGAAGTATGCTTGGGGTCATTGTCCATTTGAAAGACCCATTTGCAACCAGCTTTAACTTCCTGACTGATGTCTTGAGATGATGCTTCAATATATCCACATAATTTAATTTATATTTTTGTTTCATCAGACCAGAGGACATTTCTCCAAAAAGTACGATCTTTGTCCCCATGTGCAGTTGCAAACCGTAGTTTGGCTTTTTTGTGGTGGTTTTGGAGCAGTGGCTTCTTCCTTGCTGAGCGTCCTTTCAGGCTATGTCGATAAAGGACTCGTTTTACTGTGGATTTAGGTACTTTTGTACCTTTTTGTTCTGGGATTGATCACCAAAGTACGTTCATCTCTAGTAGACAGAACGCGTCTCCTTCCTGAGCGGTATGACGACTGCATGGTCCCATGGTGTTTATACTTGCATACTATTGTTTGTACAGATTAACGTACCTTCAGGCGTTTGGAAATTGTTCCCAAGGATGAACCAGACTTGTGGTCTACAATTAATTTTCTGAGGTCTAAGCTGATTTCTTTAGATTTTCCCATTATGTCAAGCCAAGAGGCACTGAGTTTGAAGGTAGACCTTGAAATACATCCATAGGTAGACCTCCAATTGACTCAAATTATGCCAATTAGCCTATTAGAAGCTTCCAATGCCATGACATTATTTTCTGGAATTTTCCAAGCTGTTTAAAGGCACAGTCAACTTAGTGTATGTAAACTTCTGACCCACTGAAATTGTGATACAGTGAATTATAAGTGAAATAATCTGTCTGTAAACAATCGTTGGTACAATTAATTGTGTCATTCACAAAGTAGATGTCCTAACCGACTTGCCAAAACAGTAAAACGTTTACTGCCTGAATGACGTGCCCGAAGTAAACTGCCTGTCGCTCAGGCCCTGATGCCAGGATATGCATATAATTGGTACCTTTGGAAAGAAAACCCTTGGAATTTCATATAAATGTTAAAATAATGTAGGAGAATATAACACAATAGATATGGTTGGAAAAAATCCAAAGAAAAACCATCCAGAATGTATTTTATTTTTGTAGAGACCATCCTCTTAATAATGCAAGAGAAAGGTCATATTGAAAATTAGCTCCCTCGATGCAATTCCTATGGCTTCCACAGGGTGCCAGCAGTCTATGTTCATGCTTGTAACTTCAAAAACGAATAAGAAATAACAGTTTTTGTAGAAGGACACAGTCTTTGTTTGCGCGCGCCATGAAGACATTACACACCTGCTGAAATCGATTTCATATTGAACATACTTCTTTCCAAAATAAATATTATAGTTTGATTACATTTTAGGGTATCTGAGGAGTATATTGAAAGGTATTTTGACTTGTTGAAAGAAAGTTTGAACGAGTGGATTACTAAAATCGATGGCGCCAACTAAACAGACTATTTGGGATATAAAGAAGGATTTTATCTAACAAAACAACACTACATGTTATAGCGGGGACCCTTTGGATGATTTGTATGTAAATGTATGAAACCTGTGCCAGTGGAAAGAATTTAAGCTTTCAGACGATATAATACACTTATATGTACCGAAATGTTTGAAATCCATAATATTTATGATTATTTATTTGAATTAGAAAACACTCTAAAGTTTCCAAAACTGTAAGAATATTGTCTGTGAGTATAACAGAACTGAAATTGCAGGCGAAAGCCTGAGGAAAATCCAATCAGGAAGTCCCTCTTATTTTGATACCTCTGTTCCTCAGCATGCCTATCCTCCATTTAAAGGGATATCAACCCGATTCCTTTTTCTATGGCTTCCCTAAGGTGTCAACAGTCTTTAGACATAGTTTCATGCTTTTATTTTGAAAAATTAGCGTGAAGGATCACATTGCGTAAGTGGATAGGTGGGGGCTCTCAGAGTGAGTTTTGCGCAACTGAGTAAAGCGGGCCATTGTTTCTCCCGCTGTTATTGAAAAAGCTACACACCCGGTTGATATATTATCAAATATATATTTTAAAAACAACTTGAGGACTGATTATAAAAAACATTTGACATGTTTCTGTGGACATTATGGATATTATTTGGAATACATTTGGAATACATTGTCTACGCAGATTTTTTTTCACGCTAATTTTTTTGTCGTGACCGCTCTTTCCTGTGGATTTCTGAACATAACGCGACAAATAAACGTCGGTATTTGGGGTATAAAAATCTTTATGGAACAAAAGGAACGTTTGTTGTGTATCTGGGAGTCTTGTGAGTGAAATCATCCGAAGATCATCAAACGTAAACTATTTTTTTGATTGCTTTTCTGATTTTCGTGACCTAGCTACTTAAAAACCTGTTGTGCCTATAGGTTCCCATG
The DNA here is from genome assembly GCF_002021735.2 of Oncorhynchus kisutch. Taxonomy (NCBI): domain Eukaryota; kingdom Metazoa; phylum Chordata; class Actinopteri; order Salmoniformes; family Salmonidae; genus Oncorhynchus; species Oncorhynchus kisutch. Next base: position 46,653,701 of record NC_034188.2, on the reverse strand, counting down.
CGGGAACTACACCCCCCCGTTCAGCTGAAACGGTGGCGCAGGGAATGCAAAAATATTCTTAGAAATATTTAACCTCCACACATTAACAAGTCCAATACCTCAAATGAAAGATAAACACCTTGTTCATCTACCCAGCGTGTCAGATTTTTTAAATGTTTTACGGCGAAAACATAGCACATATTTATGTTAGACCACCACCAAAACACAGACAATAGGCAGCCATTTTGTAGAACAAAAGATACAATCACAAAAGCAGGATTAAAAGAAAAATAATTTACTAACCTTTTGAAAATCTTCATCAGATGACAGTCATATGACATGTTACACAGTACATTTATGTTTTGTTCGATAATATGCATTTTATATCCATAAATCTCGGTTTACATTGACGCCATGTTCAGAAAATTCTCCAAAATGTCCGGAGAAATTATAGAAAGCTACGCCAGATAACAGAAATACTCATCATAAACTTTGACTAAAGATACATGTTCTACATATAATTAGAAAGATACACTGGTTCTTAATGCAACCGCTGTGTCACATTTTTTTTAACGTTACGGAATTAGCCTACCATGCAATAATCTGAGACGGCACTCAGACGTAACAATATTTCTCCGCTATGTTGGAGTCAACAGAAATACAAAATTATAACATAAATATTCCCTTACCTTTGATGGTCTTCGATCAGAATGTAGTGGAAGGAGTCCTACTTCAACAATAAATCGTTTTGTTTCATAATGTTCAATTCTAGTATCCATGTAGTAGCATCTGCTAACACTTTCAGCTCAAATGCCCAAAAAATGACTTCTGGTCCAGAATAATTGTGCATCAAAATGTCCAAATTACATATTACAGGTCGACGAAACTGGTCAAACTAAGTGCAGAATCAATCTTCGGGATGTTATAATTATACAGATCGAATATCATTCCAACCGGGACATCCATGTTAATCTGAGGCTGATTGGAACAAAGGAAGCACTCTTTCCCCAAGCACGCCTTCACGCACATGAAAATCTTTGCGACACTTAAAACTTTTCATCCCATTAGGTCAAAGTTCACAGCATATGCTCCATTCCACTTTCTACTGAATGAGGACATCTAGTGGAAGGCATAGGAAGTGTTTCCAGATCCATAACTTGTTGGGAAGGGAGGGGGCGATGACGTCAATGTTGCCCCAACTTTCAGGATTCCAAAACTAGTTTGGAAGATTGCCTGCCCTGTGAGTTCTGTTATACTCACAGACATAATTCAAACGGTTTTAGAAGCTATCCAATAATAATAATAATATGCATATATTAGCAATTTAGGACAGATTTTGATGCAGTTCACTATGGGCACGCAATTCATCCAAAGGGGAAATACTGCCCCCTATCCTGAGAGTCTACTAGCTAACACTGGAGTAATATGATAACATTTGTGGGTTCTAGTCAGGATTCTAGCAGCTGGGTTTAGCACTACTAGGGTCGGAGGCAGAGAGTAGAGCATTGCATTAGTCGAATCTAGAAGTGACAAAAGCATGGATTAGACTTTCTGCATAAGTTTTGGACAAAAAGTTTCAGATTTTTGCAATGTTACAAAGATGGAAAAAAGCTGTCCTTGAAATATTCTTGATATGTTCGTCAAGAGAGATCAGGGTCCAGAGTAACAGGTAGAGTATAACATTTCTCAAGATCTCAATCGAGGATAACATGTCTCATTAGTAAAGAAAATAACATGTCTCAGAGGGTAACATGACTCATCAGTGGAGTTTGATGGTATAACATTATTATGTATGCGGAGATATGAAAGGAGAAAGTACTATTCCAGAATATGCTATTACTAGAGAACACTAGTATTAAGGAAGTATAATGGGTTACTAAAGATAAAGTAACATACAGTTGAAGTCAGAAGTTTACATACACTTAGGTTGGAGTCATTAAAACTTGTTTCTCAACCACTCCACAAATTACTTGTGAAAAATAAATCTCCTTAAAAAACGTCTTGACGCTACCCATCCCGGTACCGGGATAATTGTCATCAGCAACCGCTGAATAGCATAGCGCCACAGTCAAATAAAATTACTAAAAATTATTCATATTCATGAAATCACAAGTGCAATATTGCAAAACACAGCTTAGCCTTTTGTTAATCCACCTGTCGTCTCAGATTTTGAAATTATGCTTTACAGCGAAAGCAAACCAAGCGTTTGTGTAAGTTTATCGATAGCATAGCATAACATTATGTACACTAAGCATTAGGCTAGGGCTAATTTCAAGGTTTTACTGCTAACCTACAAAACGTTATATGGTCTTGCTCCCACCTATCCTTCCGATTTGGTCCTGCCGTACATAATTACAAGTCCGCTATGGTCACAAGTCGCAGGCCTCCTCCTTATTGTCCCTAGAATTTCTAAGCAAACAGCTGGATGCAGGGCTTTCTCCCATAGAGCTCCATTTTTATGGAATGATCTGTCTGTCCATGTGAGAGATGCGGACTCGGTCTCAACCTTTAAGTCTTTACTGAAGACTCATCTCTTCAGTAGGTCCTATGATTGAGTGAAGTCTGGCCCAGGGGTGCGAAGGTGAACGGAAAGGCACTGGAGGGACGAACTGTTCTTGCTGTCTCTGCCTCCCCGGCTCACCTCTCTCCACTGGGATTCTCTGCCTCTGACCCTATTATGGGGGCTGTGTCACTGGCTTACTCGTGACCTTCCATGCCGTCCCTAAGAGAGTTGAGTCACAGACGTGAACTTCCTGTCTGGGTTTGCGCCCCCTCAGGCTCGTGCGGTGGAGTAGCTCTTCGTGGGCTATACTCAGCCTACTCATGGTAGTAAGTTGGTGGTCTGTTGATATCCCTCTAGTGGTGTGGGGGCTGTGCTTTGGCCAAGTGGGTGAGGTTATAACCTGCCTGTTTGGCCCTGTCCGGGGATATCATCGGACGGGGCCACAGTGTCCCCCAACCCACCCCTGTCTCAGTCTCCAGTATCTATGCTGCAATAGTCTATGTGTCGGGGGGCTAGGGTCAGTCTGTTATATCTGGTGAAATTCTCCTGACTTATCTGGTGTCCTGTGTGAATTTAAGTATGCTCCTTCTAATTCTCCCTCTCTCCCTCCCTTCCCAGAGGACCTGAGCCCTAGGATCATGCCTCGGGACTACCTGGCCCGATGACTCCTGGCTGTTCCCAGTCCACCTGGTTGTGCTGCTGCTCCAGTTTCAACTGTTCTGCTTGCGACTAGGGAGCCCTGACCTGTTTACAAGATGTGCTACCTATCAAGGACCTGCTGTTTTTGACTCTCTCTCTCTCTGCCGCACCAGATTTCTCGACCTCTGAATGCTCGGCTATGAAAAATCAACTGACATTTACTCCTGAAGCACTGACCTGTTGCACCCTCTACAACCACTGTGATTATTATCCTGCTGGTCATCTATGAACATTTGAACATCAAGTAGAAATATCTGGCCTTAATGGCTATGTACTCTTAAAATCTCCACCCGGCACAGCCAGAAGAGGACTGGCCACCCCTCAGAGCCTGGTTCCCCTTTAGGTTCCTTCTTAGGTTCCTGCCTTTCTAGAGAGTTTTTTCTAGCCACTGTGCTTCTACATCTGTTTGCTTTCTGTTTGAGGTTTTAGGCTGGTTTTCTCTATAGCACTTTGTGACATCTGCTGATGTAAAAAGGGCTTTATGAATAAATGTGGTTGATTGATTAATAGATCCGATGGGCTGTAGTGGACTTAGGTATTTACATCCACACCCCCCATGTGCATCTTCAACAATTCCTAAATACCTACAATATTAATAACACTTGTGCTATTATCAGTGGTTCAGACCACGTAGACATTTCTGTCATTACGTCCTATGCATCTTCAATGATTATCTTTCTGCTTCTTCCTATACATATAAAACAACCTGTGCTCAATGACACTCGTGTTAGTAGTCCCAGACCACGATGGGCGATGGTGGACTGAATCCCTAGATAACCCTAGTTAGCGTTATAGATCGAAAAACTTACATAGAACTGGTTGTGGTATTCTTTCACACAGCTCTCATTCACTCAGTACTTAATAGCTCAATTTCATTCCTCTAATTATCCAAATTTCAAGCCACTTATTATCCAAATTTCAATCAATCAGCTTATCCAAATATCATCCTCTTGTTATCCAAATTTCAATCGGCTTAATTTGTCCTTTCCACTCTCACACAACTTTCACATCCTCATTTACTCCCAAACACACTCAGTAATCTCCCTTATTACCCATTTGCACCAAATATATATTTCACAAACAATTAGAAGTGGCCACAGACCACTTACACACTTCTTCTATAAATGCCTACCGACAGCTGTCAGTGGGGCTTTCCATGGTACCGTTACGCCCTTGCTCTAGTCTTCTCATAAGACTAGTGAAAAGCCTTTCTCTCTATAAGACTGTGGGTACCTTATTATGCGTTATTCGCCTTAATTTGATTGGTTTTATTATAATATTTTTTTTACACAAATTAATTTATATTGACTTCATAAATTCAAAGATATTCCCTCAATTGTTCGCGGATGATGTGTCTCCTCCTGGGCAGCTCACAGTAAGGGTCTGGTCTGGGCGGGTCTCGTCCTCTTTTGGTCAGATGGGAATTTCCCTCATGCTTCATAAAATAGGCCACCGATTTTCCTCACAGACCCCCACTGGAAAGCTCTGCAGGCAGAATAAATCATCCTGTTCTTTGACGCCACATTTTTGTGGAAATTCTACACAGGGATGTTCAAAGTCAATCTTCAATGAATCATTGTTTATTAACAGTGTGGCGTACAGCAGGTCAGCCACCAGGGGGAGACTCGTCGAGGCCTGTTGACAGACGGAGTATACATCACTAGGCGATGGCTCCATCTGCTGGACATGCCAGGTCTTGACGGGCTCTCCGCCGAGGACTAATTGGGGCTGATTGGGGAGTTGGTGAGTAATCCAGGGCTGATTTGCTCACCAGCTGTACAAGCGCCATAAAGCTGCCAGAAGGGCAGCACACAGGGGAGGCCTGGGGGGAAGTAAGGTGACTTCCGTGTAGTTGGAGATGGTGCCTGAGCTAAGACGGGGGAGTTTGAGTTTGTATGCCCGACGGGATACAGCAAGACCCGGAGCCCAGAAGACGATATCCCGGAGAGGGTCTCATGGGGGAGACCTATCCATTTCTTTTGATTTATTATTTAAAACTTGTTCACGCTACCACGTACCCCTAGGGGTACCACCCCCCCCTGCTCAACTGAAACAGTGGCGCACAGAATGCAAAAATATTCTTAGAAATATTTAACCTCCACACATTAACAAGTCCTCAAATGACAGTTAAACACCTTGTTCATCTACCCAGCAAGTCAGATTTCTAAAATGTTTTACGGCGAAAACATAGCACATATTTATGTCAAACCACCACCAAAGATACGGCTAATTTAAATAGCCATATTTGTCGAACAAAAGATGCAATCACAAACGCAGGATTAAAAGAAAAATAATTCACCAACCTTTTGAAAATCTTCATCAGATGACAGTAATAGGACATGTTATACAGTACATTTATGTTTTTTTCAATAATATGCAATTTATATCCATAAATCACTGTTTACATTGACGGCCATGTTCAAAAAATGCTACTAGAATGTCCGGAGAAATTATGATAACTCTGCCAGATAACAGCAATACACATCATAAACTTTGACTAAATATACATGTTCTACATATAGTTAGAAAGATACACTGCTTCTTAATGCAACAGCTGTGTTACATGTATTTTTAACGTTACAGAATTTGTTCACTTGGCAATAATATGAGACGGCGCTCATAGATTAGCAATATGTCTCCGCTATGTTGGAGTCCACAGAAACACAAAATAACCACATAAATATTCCCTTACCTTTGATGTTCTTCGATCAGAAGTCATGGAAGAAGTCATACTTACCAAAAACTGCGTTTGGCTTTCAAATGTGTGTCTTTGGGTTATCAAACGCGACAAATTCCGGCTGAAATGCACCCAAAATTCTATGGGTTGCGCATCAAAACTTCAAAATTACATATTATATGTCGACTAAACTGGTCAAACTAAGTGCAGAATCAAGCTTTAGCATGTTCTAGACGTGCAAAACAATTCTCAGCTCGAACAGACAAACCTACATCATTTGGTGAATCTTGGAACAAAGGGAGCTCAAGACCCGACGCGCGCATGTATTTTCGCGCGACCCGAAGGTTTCTTCCCGCCAAAGGGTGAGGGGGCGCGCGATTTTCACAATGAAGCGCACCATTGAAAGGGGACATCGCGCTGAAGAGATAGGAACTGTTCCCAGATCTGTAGCTGGTTGGGAAGGGTGGGGGCGATGACTTTTCTGCTGACAGAGAGAGTTTGGAAGAATGGCTGCCCTGTGAGTTCTGCTTTACATAGAGACATAATTTGAATGGTTTTAGAAGCTTTAGAGTGTTTTCTATTCAATAATTATTATTATATGCATATATTAGCAATTTTGGCCAGATTTTTTGTCAGTTTACTATGGGCACGCAATTCATCCAAAGGGGGCAGTATTCTGCCCTAGCCCTAACAGGTTTTAATAAACACCCTTGAAATCGAGCTAATCATACTCTGTCCATGTCCGATCTGTGTAAACGTCTTGACCCAACCCCCTGGTCTGCCACAACAGGTAACTGGAGAGGTCCCAACAAACTTGATGCAACATAGTGCGCATCTGTCAGGAGCTCTTCCGGGGCAGTCCCGTTAGATTTCTTATATACTGCAGACACATTATACGTTATTCATAATTAATTCATCATTAACGTTTGCTTCAATCATGTGACCAACCAATACTGGTTCATGCATGTGACAGAACAATACCTGATGAGGCTTCTTCTCTTGAAACTGAGATATCTTTCACTCTCAAAACAATGGTCTGGGCGTACTGCCAAATTGCAGACACTGATAGTGAGGATTCATTCACTCAGTCTCTAGCATGAACACAGAAATTGGTTATTAGAAAAGCACAAACATACAATTTACATCACATACTCTTTCCCCTTCTCTCTCATCCCTTAGGGAGAGAGATCCAGGGCTATTTTGGCTCTCTCTCTCCATTTAGTCTTTTTTCTACCCTTCCTCCCTCATTTTAATTTCATTTAAATTACACATTTTTATTTAATTACATTTTCGACATTTAGCAGATGCTCTTATCCATACATTTCCATAATCTTTTCATACTCCCTCCTACCCTTTCTCCCCCTCTCATTTCTGCCTATCTTGGCTTGTTCCTTTTCTCTCTTCTATCTTTCCTCCCTCCTCATCTCATCTCTGACTATGCTGGCTCTCTCCTTTTAGTCTCCCTCCTACCCTTTCTCCACATCATCTTCCCGCTAACCTGGTTGTTGCCAGAGCTCTAATATGCCGAGAAGATAGTGATAACACATTGGGTATGTTCCAAATTCCACCCTGTTCCTTACTGGCCCTGGTCAAAAGTAGTGCACCACATAGGAAATAGTGTGCCATTTGAGATGCAGACATAAAGCAGAAGGCCTTGAGCCTCACAGAGAGGCCTCATCAGCCTGAGAGCCACAGACAGACAGGCAGGAGACCTGAGCACTTAAATAAAGATGGCCAATTCACATTTCACTCAACTAAAAACCTAATAATACCGCATGTGTTATCTTGAGGAGATATTTAAATATTCACGAGGACAATTCAACACGGGGCAGGGAATTTGAAAAATCCACCATCTCAATAGTGCTTCAACAATGATAACAGCTCCCCTCTTAGTATGTATGTTCTTCCTGACCATGTGACCTGACCAGGAAAAACTCCCTAAAATATGTCAATTTTTTCATGTTTTTTTACAGGGGGAGCCTGTAAAGAAGGAAGACATCTTTGTCGCTGTGAAAACTTGTAAGAAGTTTCACACTGAGAGGGGTGAGTCAGATCTTTGAAGCTCATCTGAAGCTCTGGGGTGGTTAAACTCAGACATGGTCCATAATGTTCGTAAAATATTCATGTCAACATTTTCGCTATTCTTCTAAAAGAGTGTATTTTTAGCCTTTTGAGATGTGTGCCTGGTAAAGTGCTAACTCTGTCAGGTCTGGTTTAACTCTCAGCACAAACTTGCTTTGACTTGGCTGTTTGAATTTCGGAAACATCATGAAAATTCGACATCAGCTCCAGCTGACATGTCGGTCACAGCTAATTGTTCTGATTATAATAATGAAATAATAATGCTTATTTCAAAAAGTTCTGTAAAAGACAAGTTATATGTTTTTAACATTCATAATTAGTAATGCTGCACATTTTCTGTGTACTGAAGCCTGATTCTTCTTACTATGGTAGTGTGGACGTGTTGAGCTGTATTGTTTTACCTGTCGTCCTGTTGTCCTGCCCCAGTCCCAGTGGTGAAGAAGACGTGGGAGAGAGAGGCATTTCTGTTGGAGTATTACAGTGACCACACTGACCCTTCCATACCTACCATCGACCTAGGAGTCCCCAACACAGAGAGAGGTGAGTTAGTGCTAATCTAGGATCACTTTTGCCTGATTTAGATATGAATAAATATTAAGATTACATGGACAGGGAGGACCTGATCCTAGATCAGCACACTTAATCTGAAACGCAATGTGAATTACAGGCCCTGCTTCCACATATCCACTCTAGTCAGGACCTGTTGCAATTGAGACAATTTGATGCAATTTCAAAAGCACAGTTGAAAAGTTCAGAGTTGATTTTGTTCAAAGATAAAGATCGCTAAATAATGTGTATGAAGCGAAGATCTAAGATGATTCACCTCTTATGATGATTCACCTCATTATGTCGCATGCTAGCAGATGTGTAGATTCAGCTATATGCCCAAGTGAATTGAATAGATAAGGACTGAGTTATTTCCTGATTTGATTCAGTCTGACAAACTCTGGCAGATGGCGAGTCTGATGCTACAGGCATGTTATACCATTCAACCAATTGCACTACACATTATATTTTGTTGTTATTAATAATTTAGCATCATTTGGCTTCCTGTCCGATCCTGCTCTCATAACATTTGGGATGCAACAAAGGGCTGTGGGAACATTTTGTGCCTCTGTTTTGCCACTGCTTTTTCATGAGGTTGTTAATTGGGTGTCTTGTCTGTTGAATGAGATGCGCAAATCTGCGCATTTACTAAAATGTCAGCTCTCATTTCTTCTACGGTTCTCAATGTCAAACGACGAAGGCCGGATTGTTTGTTTTTTCATGATTGTGACCCTGGTCATATTAATTCAGGACTCTTGTGACAGAAAGCATCCATTGAAGTGTAAGAGATAGTAACAATTTCAGCATGACTTCAGGTAGACCTGTTAATAATGTCGAATATGCCCACAGTAGCAGGAATTTGAATATGGTGGCTCGATTAGATGTTGTGTGATTTGATAGATTTACTCTTATCAGGTGGAAATGCCCAACTTTTAGGATGGTTTTGGAATGAATATGGAAACCTCTGATTCAACCAGTACCACTGCTCTGCGAGTAAATTACCTTTATTGACTTGAGTTTTATAGAAGAGTTCAAGTAAGCTCTGAATAGGCTTATTAACTATCAACTTTGCTCTCTTCTGATTTCATCTTAATTATGACAACTTCACCTATCAATTCTCCAGTGGGAAAGGGGCAGAGGAAGGGAATGGTGTGTAATGGAATGCTTGTGCTGTAATATGCAGTAAATCAGTGTATCTGGAACAGACGAAGCCAACACTCTGTCTTTCACGCACAATCCCACAGAGTCGGGGCTGTGCAATCGCCCTAATTATCATTATTCAATGGCACGCTAAATTAAACATTTTAAAAACCTTGGTTGGCCTTGGCGCAGCGCTGCATGGAAAGCTCATTCACCACTCTGTCATCGTTCCAAATGGCACCCTATTCCCTGCATAGTGCACTACTTTTGACCGGACACTTATTTTATTTGTGTCTACATTCAACTGGTAAAAGTTGATTGTCATATATGATTAAGAGAAAAAAATCCCTATTAGGGTGTGGTGCCTGACCTCAAAAGGGGCAGCTGCCTATTTTAATGTTGATGTCTATAAAACAGACTGTTAAATTCTGTTAAATAGCCATCACTAACACATTAGAGGCTGCTGCCCTATATACATATACTTGGAATCGCTGGTCACTTTAATAATGGAACACTAGTCACTTTAATAATGCTTACATATTTTGCATTATTCATCTCATATGTATATACTGTATTCTATCCTATTCTACTGTATCTACAGTTGAAGTCGGAAGTTTACATACACATAGGTTGAAGACATTAAAACTTGTTTTCCAACCATTCCACACATTTCTTGTTAACAAAGTATAGTTTTGGCAAGTCGGTTAGGACATCTACTTGGTGCATGACACAAGTAATGTTTCCAACAGTTGTTTACAGACAGATTATTTCACTTATAATTCACTGTATCATAATTCCAGTGGGTCAGAAATGTACATACACTAAGTTGACTGTGCCTTTAAACATCTTGGAAAATTCCAGAAAATGATGGCAATTAGCTTCTGATAGGCTAATTGACATAATTTGAGTCAATTGGAGGTGTACCTGTGGATGTATTTCAAGGTCTACTTTCAAACTCAGTGTCTCTTTGCTTGACATCATGGGAAAATCATGACTGCAGTTGCAGTTTGCAACTGCAAATGGGGACAAAGATCGTACTTTTTTGAGAAATGTCTTCTGGTATGATGAAACAAAAATAGAACTGTTTGGCTATAATGACCATTGTTATGTTTGGAGAAAACGAGGGAGGCTTGCAAGCCTAAGAACACCATCCCAAATGTGAAGCACGGGGTGTGGGGGTGCTTTGCTGCAACTTTTTGTGGGAAGCTTGTTGAAGGCTACCCAAAACGTTTGACCCAAGTTAAACAATTTAAAGGCAATGCTACCAAATACAAATTGAGTGTATGTAAACTTCTGACCCACTGGGAATGTGATGAAAGAAATAAAAGCTGAAATAAATCATTCTCTCTACTATTATTCTGACATTTGAGATTCTGACAGATTTAATTGTAAAATGACTTTGATCTGAGTCTCATTTATGAGTTTCTCTTATTTTAACTGCAAAAGTCATGTCATCACCCGATCAGCTACAGTGAGTCCTCCTACCATTACCTCCTACCATTACATTTGTTAATATCCTTTGCTAGTTAGTGAGCTATTAGCCCAGTTATAGATAATTGTATAGTCAGCAATAGAGGAGTGATTGCTTCCTACAAGAGCACAAAACGTGTACATTTCTAAACATCTTTGAACGCTAGTCCGGGAAATAGATTGTAGGCAGTGTTGTATTTTGAGACTGTCTAAGTAGAGGGTAGCATAATTTCTCTGATTTTCTGTAAAAAATGGAATGGGAATAATAATGGGTTTTATTTTGTAAAGTGTTTTTTTTTTTTTAAAGGTGGGCCTAATTGAACACCACACATTGGCTGCTACTGTAGGCAGAATGCTAGAACAGCTATTTCTATGTTAAAATGTTACGGAATGCATTTTCTCCATTGTTTTTGATGGTAGGCCACTCTGGTAGGCCTACATTCTGATCAAATAGCCACAGTAGTCTACTTGGCCACTGTTAAAACTGGAACTTTAAGTGGGTACAGCCTCAGTGTTCACAGTCATTTCTTTCTAACGAGGGCTTTGTGTTGGACCCTATTTCTTCCTAGTTAAGAAATAAGAGGTAGCCCTACTGAACCTGTTTGACAGACAGAATTATAGTCTACTATCCATAGATTTTCTCAGCCAATTCCTTCAGTCACCATGCCCTCCTTAAAATACAAGTTGCTTTTTCTCTGTGCATACCTAGTAGTGGGGTAGGCTAAATAAATACAACAGAATGGTGATAAACGAAGCGAAATATGCTGTGTAGATCATGCCCAGAGCTCATGGTTGAGCCGTAGCAAAATTAGAGCTGGGCCAACACTCCCACTCCCACTCCTTTTTTTTCAATTCTCTCAGCACTCCAGCCAAATTACACATGCGTGGCTCCTCACTTAAACTCAAGTCACATGCTCTGGTGTTGTATTCAAAAATATTATTCTCATCTCCACTCATGTAAAATTCCATGAAATGTGTTTATCAAAGGCAATTTTTTCTCGGATCCCCAAATACGATGATAGATTCAAGCAATGCTTTTATTACACTGAACAAAAATGTTAAAGATTTTACTGCATTACAGTTCAATAAAGGAAATCAGTCAATTGAAATCAATTTATTAGGGTCTAATCTATGGATTTCACATGATCGGGAATACAGATAAAGGTATCAGATACCTAAAAAAAAGGTAAGGGTGTGGATCAGAAAATCAGTCAGTATCTGCTGTGATCACCATTTGCCTCATGCAGCACGACATATCTCCTTCACATACAGTTTATCAGGGTGTTGATTGTGGCCTATGGAATGTTGTCCCACTCCTCTTCGCTGTGCAAAGATGCTGGATATTGGCGGGAACTGGAACATGCTGTTGTACATGTCAATCCAGAGCATCTGAAACATGCTCAATGGGTTACATGTCTGGTGAGTATGGTATCAGCAAACCGCTCGCCCACACGACGCCATACACGCTGTCACACGAATCAGGCCTTCATGGTCGAATTGCTGCAAAGAAAAACACTACTAAAGGACACCAATAGGAAGAAGAGACTTGCTTGGGCCAAGAAACACGAGCAATGGACATTAGACCGGTGGAAATCTGTCCTTTGGTCTGATGAGTCCAAATTTGAGATTTTTGGTTCCAACCGCAGTGCCTTTGTGAGACGCATAGTAGGTGAACGGATGATCTCCACATGTGTGGTTCCCACTCTGACATGGAGGAGGAGGTGTGATTGTGTGGGGGTGCTTTGCTGGTGACACTATCTGTGATTTATTTAGAATTCAAGGCACACTTAACCAGCATATGGCAACCACAGCATTCTGAAGCGCTACGCCATCCTATCCAGTTTGCACTTAGTGACCCAAAACAAACCTTCAGGCTGTGTAAGTGCTATTTAACCAAGAAAGAGAGTGATGGTGCTGCATCAGATGACTTGGCCTCCACAATCACCCTACCTCAACCCAACTGAGATGGTTTGGGATGAGTTGTATTGCAGATTGCAAGACTATTGGAAAAGCAATCCTCCCGAAGAAAATGTAATGAGTGTGCAAAGCTGTCATCAAGGCAAAGGGTTTGAAGAACCTAAAATGTAAAATATGTTTGATTTGTTCCACACAAATCATTGCATATGTGTTATTTCATAGTGTTGATGTCTTCACTATTATTCTACAATGTAGAAAATATAAAAAATAAAGAAAAACCCTTGAATGAGTACATGTGTTAAAACTTTTGGCTGGTACTGTATATTTATACTCTTTTTTTATGTATATTATTGTGTACTGTTATATATTTCTGCACTGTTTGAGTTAGGAACACAAGCATTTTGCTACACCCGCAATAGCATCTACTAAATATGTGTATCCGACCAATAACATTTGATTTGATTTATACAAATTGCTCAGCACCAGTCAATTTGACTGGAGATTTGCTGGCCACAAAAAGATTACATTTTCTGTCCTTTAAAGTTAACTTTAAAACTTAAACGTTTCACTACGCCGTCAAGATGGGTGGGGGCACTAAAATGTTTTGCCAGAGACGTGGTTTGAAAGCTCTGATACATCCGACAAACGTCAGAGCCGTTGTAGTACGATTCAATCTTAGTCCTGTGATGATGCTTTGCCTGTCTGATGGTTCTTCGGAGGACAAAGCGTGATTTGTAATCAGCGTCTGGATTATTATCCCGCTCCTTGAAAGCGGCAGCTCTAGCCTTTAGCTCGGTGCGGATGTTGCCTGTAATCCATGGCTTCTGGTTGGGATATGTACGTACGGTCACTGTGGGGGGGACGTCCTCAATGCACTTATTAATGAAGCCGGTGACTGAGGTGGTATACTCCTCAATTCTTATTTTATTTTACCTTTATTTAATTAGGCAAGTCAGTTAAGAACAAATTCTTATTGTCAATGACGGCCTAGGAACAGTGGGTTAACTGCCTTGTTCAGGGGCAGAACGATAGTTTTTTATCTTGTCAGCTCAGGGATTCGATCTTGAAACCTTTTGATCCACCTTTTCAGAAATAAGTCTCTCACCGTTGCCACTTGTTATAGACCCCCTTCAGCCCCCAGCTGTGGCCTGGACACCATATCTGAATTGATATCTTCAGAGTTCTGTAACGATTTTCTGCTTCCTCTGGCGAGGAGTATGAAATATCAGACCAATGTGCAGCAGAATACAAAAGAACAAGAGAAATAAATTAAAACCGAAACAGTTCTCTACGGTAAAACACAGACACAGAAAACAACTACCCACAACCCATAGTGGGAAAACAGGCTGCCTAAGTATGGTTCTCAATCAGAGACAATGAATGACAGCTGCCTCTAATTGGGAACCATACCAGGCCAAAACCAGAAATACAAAACATAGAATACAAAACATAGAAATGCCCACCCCTACTCACGCCCTGACCAAACTTAAACAGAGACATAAAAAAGGAACTAAGGTCAGGACGTGACAAGTTCGTACTGTTAGGTGACCTAAACTGGGCTATGCTTAACACCCCGGCCGTCCTACAATCTAAGCTAGATGACCTCAATTATCAAGGAACCTACCAGGTAGAACCCTAACTCTGTAACCATGGGCACCCTCTTAGATATCATCCTGACCAACTTGCCCTCTAAATACACCTCTACTGTCTTCAACCAGGATCTCAGCGATCACTTCCTCATTGCCTGCGCGCATAATGGGTCCACGGTCAAACGATCACCCCTCACCACTGTCAAGCGCTTAGCATCGAATGGCCCCCGCAATATACAACTTTTCAGGGAAGTCAGGACCTAATATACTCAGTCAGTTAGGAAAGCTAAGGCTAGCATTTTCAAACAGAAATTTGCATCCTGTAGCACTAATTCCAAAACGTTCTGGGACCCTGTAAAGTCCATGGAGAATAAGAGCACCTCCTCCAGGCTGCCCACTGCACTGAGGATAGGAAACACTGTCACCACCTATAACGAACGATAATCGATCATTTCAATAAGCATTTTTCTATGGCTGGCATGCTTTCCACCTGGCTGCCCTGCCCTGGCCAACATCTTAGCACCCCCCGCAGCAACTCGCCCAAGCCTCCCCTGCTTCTCCTTCACCCAAATCCAGACTGCTGATGTTTTGAAAGAGCTGCAAAATCTGGATCCCTACAAATCAGCTGGGCTGGACCATCTGGACCCTCTCTTTCTAAAATGATCAGCCAAAATTGTTGCAACCCCCATTACTAGCCTATTCAACCTCTCTTTCTTATCATCTGAGATACCAAAATATTGGAAAGCTGCCCAGTCATCCCCCTCTTCTAAGGGGGAGACACTGTAGAGCCAAACTGTTATAGACCTATATCCATACTGCACTGCCTTTCTAAAATGTTTGAAAGTCAAAGTTAACAAACAGATCACCAACCATTTTGAATCCCACCATACATTCTTATCGGCAGACTCAATAGCCTTGGGAAAGACCTGAATCCAATCGAGAATCTGTGGAAAGAATGCACCTGCACTGTGATAGTCTCAGAGGTCCGTTAAAAGCGCAGAGAGCATCATGAAGAACAAGGAACACCCAAGGCAGGTCCGAGATACTGTTGTGAAGAAGTTTAAAGCCGGATTTGGATACAAAAAGATTTCCCAAGCTTTAAACATCCCAAGGAGCACTGTGCAAGCGATAATATTGGAATGGAAGGAGTATCAGACCAATGCAAATCTACCAAGACCTGGCCGTCCCTCTAAACTTTCAGCTCATACAAGGAGAAGACTGATCAGAGATGCAGCCAAGAGGCCCATGATCACTCTGGATGAACTGCAGAGATCTACAGTCGTATATTGCACAAATCTGGCCTTTATGGAAGAGTGGCAAGAAGAAAGCCATTTCTTAAAGATATCCATAAAAAGTGTTGTTTAAAGTTTGCCACAAGCCACCTGGGAGACACACCAAACATGTGGAAGAAGGTGCTCTGGTCAGATGAAACCAAAATTGAACTTTTTGGCAACAATGCAAAACGTTATGTTTGGCGTAAAAGCAACACAGCCCATCACCCTGAACACACCATCCCCACTGTCAAACATGGTGGTGGCAGCATCATGGTTTGGGCCTGCTTTTCTTCAGCAGGGACAGGGAAGATGGTTAAAATTGATGGGGAAGATGGATGGAGCCAAATACAGGACCATTCTGGAAGAAAACCTGATGGAGTCTGCAAAAGACCTGAGACTGGGACGGAGATTTGTCTTCCAACAAGACAATGATCCAAAACATAAAGCAAAATCTACAATGGAATGGTTCAAAAATAAACATATCCAGGTGTTAGAATGGCCAATTCAAAGTCCAGACCTGAATCCAATCGAGAATCTGTGGAAAGAACTGAAAACTGCTGTTCACAAATGCTCTCCATCCAACCTCACTGAGCTCGAGCTGTTTTGCAAGGAGGAATGGGAAAAAATTTCAGTCTCTCGATGTGCAAAACTGATAGAGACATACCCCAAGCGACTTACAGCTGTAATCGCAGCAAAAGGTGGCGCTACAAAGTATTAACTTTAAGGGGGCTGAATAATTTTGCACGCCCAATTTTTCAGTTTATGATTTGTTAAAAAAGTTTGAAATATCCAATAAATGTCGTTCCACTTCATGATTGTGTCCCACTTGTTGTTGATTCTTCACAAAAAAATACAGTTTTATATCTTTATGTTTGAAGCCTGAAATGTGGCAAAAGGTCGCAAAGTTCAAGGGGGCCGAATACTTTCGCAAGGCACTGTATCAATGATGTCACTCTTGCTGCTGGTGATTCTCTGATCCACCTCTACGCTATCAACATCGTTCTGTATACATCTGGCCTTTCTTTGGACACTGTGCTAACAAACCTCCAAACGAGCTTCAACCCCATACAAACACTCCTTCTGTGGCTTCCAACTGCTTTTAAATGCTAGTAAAACTAAGTGCATGCTCTTCAACCAATTGCTCTAAAACGCACCCTCCTGCCCAACTAACATCACTACTCTGGACGGTTCTGACTTAGAATCTACAAATACCTACGTGTCTGGTTAGACTGTAAACTCTCCTTCCAGACTCACATTAAGCATTTCAAATCCAAAATTAAATCTAGAATCGGCTTCCTACAACAAAGCCTCCGTCACTCATGCTGCCAAACATACCCCCGTAAAACTGACTATCCTACCGATCCTTGACTTTGGCGATGTCATTTACAAAATAGCCTCCAACACTCTACTCAGCAAACTGGATGAAGTCTATCACAGTGCCATCCGTTTTGTCAACAAAGCCCCATATATACTACCCACCACTGCGACCTGTATGCTCTTGTTGGCTGGCCCTCACTACATATTCGTCGCCAAACCTACTGACTCCAGGTCATCTATACGTCTTTTCTAGGTAAAGCCCTAACTTATCTCAGCTCACTGGTCACCATAGCAATACCCACCCGTAGCACGCTCTCCAGCAGGTATATTGCACTGGTCATCCCCAAATCCAACACTTCCTTTGGCCAAGTGTTGGAAATCCAGTTCTTTGCTGCCAATGACTGGAACGAATTGCAAAAATCGCTGAAGCTGAAGAGTTATATCTCCCTCTCTAAATTTAAGCATCAGCTGTCAGAAAAGCTTACCGATGGATGTGTACAAGTACAGTGAATCTGTAAATAGCACACCCAACTACCTCATCTCCATATTGTTACTTATCCTCTTGCTCTTTTGCACCCCAGTATCTCTACTTGCTCATCATCATCTGCACAACTATCACTCCAGTATTAATGCTAAATTGTAATTATTTCGCCTCTATGGCCTTACCTCCCTACTCTTCTCCATTTGCACACACTGTACATATATCTTTCTTTTGTGTTATTGACTGTACATTTGTTTATGTGTAACTCTGTTGTTGTTTTTGTTGCACTGCTTTGCTTTATCTTGGCCAGGTTGCAGTTGTAAATGAGAACTTGTTCTCAACTGGCCTACCTGGTTAAATAAAGGTGAAATAAAAATAATAATAATAAAAAAAAAGCTATATCCCACAGCCAATCCTAATCCTAACTCGAGATCCATGTGCACAATTATTTTTAGTTCTAGTTCTAGAGTGAGGATTCTAGAGCTCAAATTATGATCTGGACATTTAATGTCCTGTCAAATGATGGGCAACCTTACATCCTAGAGTTACAGAAATGGTACTCTGTGTGTTTTGTTCTGCAGGTCATTGTGGGAAGACGTTTGCCATCTTGGAGAGGTATGTCAGCGATGCAGTGCCAAAGACGAGATGGCTTCTGGTGGTGGATGATGACACACTCATCAGGTAAAGCTCTCAGTACACACACACACAGACGGGCAGACGGACGGACGTCGTGTCGTGTCGTTTCCCTTGTATATATCGTTTTTTTAACATATTTTTCTTGCAATATCTTTTAAAACATTTAGCTAAACCTCAACTTCTAAATACTCTCCTGCAACGGACGGACGGACGGACGGACGGACGTCGTGTCGTGTCGTGTCCCTTGTATATATCGTTTTTTTAACATATTTTTCTTGTAATATCTTTTAAAACATTTTGCTAAACCTAAACTTCTAAATAATCTCGTGTAACCCGCCTCACCCAATGTAGCGCGGATCTGCTTTTTTTTCTAAAGTATTTATATTTACTTCGGATCTGGAACCCCTCAACTGAAGCTAGCCAGCTAACTACCAGCTATCAGTCAGCAAACCATTGCTAGCGGTCTTCAGCTAACCGGTCATCAGCTAACCTTTAGCTCGGAAAGCTCTCGCCAGTTCGAACAACGCGACTCTAAACCAGAGCATAACGGACCTATTATTTTTATCCCCGGATTCCCACCGGATTCCGACCGCAAACGGAACATTTTCAGCTGGATCTTCACAACTAACTAACTAGCTAACCGCAACCCTGGATGATTACTCCTGGCTAGCGTTTCCATCCACTTAGCTTGAAGCTAGCCCGGCCAGAGCTCCTGTGCTACCACCGAAGCATACTCCTGGGCTACGGACCCACGACCGGTCTATCGATGTCACCGCATGAATAGGCATAAACAGACTCACCCCATCCGTCCCCCAAAGGCTAACTTTCTAGCCCTTGCTATCTCCTTGCTTGCTAATTCGGCCTGCTAACTGCTAGCTTGTTTAGCCCCGGTCCGCTAACTGCTACCTTGTTTAGCCCCGGCCTACTAACTGTTCGCTTGTTAGCACAGGCCTGCTAACCGTCTGAATCGCCTCGTCCCAACCATTCACTGGACCCATATTTACTTTCAATCTCTTTTCGATTTTTAATTCATTTATACCTTCCGGTAACCTGCCTCACCCAATGTGATATGGAATCGCTATTATTTTAAATTTTTAGAACACATTCAAGAACCTCCAGAAGCTAACCAGCTAACTAGCGACAAGCTATTTAGTCATTGTTAGCCACTGCTAGCGGCTTTTACCTTCTGCACAGCCAGCCAGTTTTTTTTACCTGGATAATATTCGCCAGTCTAGCTTCCCTGCCCCATCCACCGCTGCCCCCTGGACATTGATCACTTGGCTACATAGCTGATGCATGCTGGACTGTCCATTAATCACGGTACTCCATTCTGCTTGTTTATGTTTTATCTGTCGGCCCCAGCCGCACTCAGGCTCTGTGCGTAGTTAATCCGACCCTCCCTGCCTAGTCAACGCCATTTTACCTGCTGTTGTTGTGCTAGCTGATTAGCTGTTGTTGTCTCACCTACTGTTTTAACTACTGTTTTAGCTATCTCTCCCAATTCAACACCTGTGATTACTGTATGCCTCGCTGTATGTCTCTCTCAAATGTCAATATGCCTTATATACTGTTGTTCAGGTTAGTTATCATTGTTTTAGTTTACAATGGAGGCCCTAGTTCCACTCTTCATACCCCTGATACCTCCTTTGTCCCACCTCCCACATATGCTGTGACCTCACCCATTACAACCAGCATGTCCAGAGATACAACCTCTCTCATCATCACCCAGTGCCTGGGCTTACCTCCGCTGTACCCGCACCCCACCATACCCCTGTCTGCGCATTATGCCCTGAATATATTATACCATGCCCAGAAATCTGCTCCTTTTATTCTCTGTCCCCAATGCTCTAGGCGACCAGTTTTGATAGCCTTTAGCCGCACCCTCATACTACTCCTCCTCTGTTCCGCGGGTGATGTGGAGGTAAACCCAGGCCCTGCATGTCCCCAGGCACCCTCATTTGTTGACTTCTGTGATCGAAAAAGCCTTGGTTTCATGCATGTCAACATCAGAAGCCTCCTCCCTAAGTTTGTTTTACTCACTGCTTTAGCACACTCTGCTAACCCTGATGTCCTTGCCGTGTCTGAATCCTGGCTCAGGAAGGCCACCAAAAATTCTGAGATTTCCATACCCAACTATAACATTTTCCGTCAAGATAGAACTGCCAAAGGGGGAGGAGTTGCAGTCTACTGCAGAGATAGCCTGCAAAGTAATGTCATACTTTCCAGGTCCATACCCAAACAGTTCGAACTACTCATTTTGAAAATTACTCTCTCCAGAAATAAGTCTCTCACTGTTGCCGCCTGCTACCGACCCCCCTCAGATCACAGCTGTGCCCTGGACACCATTTGTGAATTGATCGCCCCCCATCTAGCTTCAGAGTTTGTTCTGTTAGGTGACCTAAACTGGGATATGCTTAACACCTCGGCAATCCTACAATCTAAGCTAGATGCTCTCAATCTCACACAAATTATCAAGGAACCCACCAGGTACAACCCTAAATCTGTAAACAAGGGCACCCTCATAGACGTCATCCTGACCAACTGGCCCTCCAAATACACCTCCGCTGTCTTCAACCAGGATCTCAGTGATCACTGCCTCATTGCCTGTATCCGCTACGGAGCCGCAGTCAAACAACCACCCCTCATCACTGTCAAACGCTCCCTAAAACACTTCTGTGAGCAGGCCTTTCTAATCGACCTGGCCAGGGTATCCTGGAAGGACATTGACCTCATCCTGTCAGTTGAGGATGCCTGGTCATTCTTTAAAAGTAACTTCCTCACCATTTTAGATAAGCATGCTCTGTTCAAAAAAATTCTGAACTAAGAACAGATATAGCCCTTGGTTCACTCCAGACCTGACTGCCCTCGACCAGCACAAAAACATCCTGTGGCGGACTGCAATAGCATCGAATAGTCCCCGCGATATGCAACTGTTCAGGGAAGTCAGGAACAAATACACGCAGTCAGTCAGGAAAGCTAAGGCCAGCTTCTTCAGGCAGAAATTTGCATCCTGTAGCTCCAACACCAAAAAGTTCTGGGACACTGTGAAGTCCATGGAGAACAAGAGCACCTCCTCCCAGCTGCCCACTGCACTGAGGATAGGTAACACGGTCACCACCGATAAATCCATGATTATCGAAAACCACAGGTCACTGACCATCTCGAATCCCACTGTACCTGCTCCGCTATGCAATCTGGTTTCCGAGCCGGTCACGGGTGCACCTCAGCCACGCTCAAGGTACTAAACAATATCATAACCGCCATCGATAAAAGACAGTACTGTGCAGCCGTCTTCATCGACCTTGCCAAGGCTTTCGACTCTATCAATCACCATATTCTTATCGGCAGACTCAGTAGCCTCGGTTTTTCGGATGACTGCCTTGCCTGGTTCATCAACTACTTTGCAGACAGAGTTCAGTGTGTCAAATCGGAGGGCATGCTGTCCGGTCCTCTGGCAGTGTCTATGGGAGTGCCACAGGGTTCAATCCTCGGGCCGACTCTTTTCTCTGTATATATCAATGATGTTGCTCTTGCTGCGGGCGATTCCCTGATCCACCTCTACGCAGACGACACCATTCTATATACTTCCGGCCACTGTGCTATCTAACCTCCAAACGAGCTTCAATGCCATACAACACTCCTTCAGTGGCCTCCAACTGCTCTTAAACTCTAGTAAAACCAAATGCATGCTTTTCAACCGTTCGCTGCCTCCACCCTGGATGGTTCCAGTGTGGACTTTTATCTCCCTCACCAACTTCAAACATCTGCTATCTGAGCAGCTAACCGATCGCTGCAGCTGTACATAGTCTATCGGTAAATAGCCCACCCATTTTTACCTACCTCATCCCCATACTGTTTTTATTTATTTACTTTTCTGCTCTTTTGCACACCTGTACATGACCATCTGATCATTTATCACTCCAGTGTTAATCTGCAAAATTGTAATTATTCGCCTACCTCCTCATGCCTTTTGCACACAATGTATATAGACTCCCCTTTTTTTTCTTTTTTTTTCTACTGTGTTAATTGTTTACTCCATGTGTAACTCTGTGTTGTCTGTTCACACTGCTATGCTTTATCTTGGCCAGGTCGCAGTTGCAAATGAGAACTTGTTCTCAACTAGCCTACCTGGTTAAATAAAGGTGAAATAAAATTTTAATAAAAAAACAGACAGACAGACAGACAGACAGACAGACAGACAGACAGACAGACAGACAGACAGACAGACAGACAGACAGACACACACACACACACACACACACACACACACACACACACACACACACACACACACACACACACACACACACACACACACACACACACACACACACACACACACACACACACACACACAATGGCTGACGGTGTGTCTGAGTGATAGTACCTCCTCAGTCCAACGTGTGTGTGTGTGTGTACACTTATGCCAAAACCCCTGATGCAGTGAAAAAGCTGTCAAATAAGAAAGTAAAAAAGTTCAAAGAACTCGTGTCAGGACTGCCTCCTGAGGACAAAGTCAGCAAACGTATTATATTTTATTTAGTGCGGAAGTTACTGGATGTAGAGAGCAGCGCTGTCAGAATTGGGAGGTTTTGATGAGGAATATCCTAACAGTGTACAGGTGTATGTAAGTTGTTTGTGTGTGCACACCTGTTTGAAGAGAGAATATGTGTGTGTGTGTGTGTGTGTGTGTCTGCGTGCACATGTGTGTTTGTTTGCATTCGGTGTGTGTTTGTTTGTACATGCATGTCTACCCTCCCCAGCCTGCCCAGACTGCAGATGCTGCTGAGCTGTTATGACCCTTCTGAACCGGTGTGTCTAGGGGAGAGGTATGGCTACGGGCTCGGCCAGGGAGGCTACAGCTACATCACCGGAGGAGGGGGGTGAGTCACAACATCTGCATCCAAAATGGCACCCTATTCCCTTCAGCGTACACTACATTTGATGGCCCTGGTCAAAAGTAGTGTATTATGTAAGGGATAAGGGTGCCTTTTGGGACTAAGCTAACATCTGACACAGACATTTTGGATTCAGAAATTGATGTTAATTGAGACAGAGGCCATACTTTTAGAGCAGTGGTTCCTAACTCTGGTCCTCGAGTACCTCCAACGAGAGGTCTTCAGATCCGAAATTCCGAGACCCGAGCGGGTCTGGGTCCTAAATTGTCACTTTTGTCTCGGATCACGTGCGCCTGCTGCTGAGGAGAGAGAGAGAGGGCGAGTGAGAGGGGCCTCGGCCTATAGGCTACTCTTGATAGCGCAGATGGAGGCCTTTTTTATTGACGTAAAACTAAAGTTAGAGGAGAAAGAGTACAGTGAAAACTAGTCGACAAGTGGATTGTCCTCTGTGGGTACAAGTTGCAATATTGTGAACAAAGGTGACAAGAACATTGGTGCGGCCAAATGGACTATGTGCAACTCGCTATTCAGGTTTGATACAATTTTATCATTATTATTATTGTGTATCATTATTATTATTGTAGGCATATTTAAAAATCTAAACCAGTTCTTTAAATATGTTGTGTTTAGATTCCTTTTGTTGAGGCATTTTCATTGGATAAGTTGTTTGAACTGTCTTTTTTATTTTGTGCTCTGTGTTTGTGCTTTAGTTTAAGATAGGTTACAAGTAGGCCTGTTGTAAAATAAATATTATTTGTCTATAGAGCTCGCCAGCTTGTAGTCCTAAAACCGGAAATTAGTTACCTCTGGTTTGTTCAACCATTCCTAAGGGGGAAATTAATGGGAAAGGAATTGGAAAAATTATAACATATAAGATCTCTTAAGCCTGTGTTTACCACAGACTTTATTTTCTGCATTTCCAAAACTTCCAATCATTTTCCCATAAGCTGTGTCCAACGAACCATGGCGGAGTTAGTGCCTACAAGAAGACGCCATTACTATTGCTCTCTATAGCTGCCATTTGTCGGGTAGGACGACAGTAGGCACCTGCCTTTGTTGGTTATTGCTGCAATATAAGCCTCATAAAAACTTTTGTGAAGGTTTAAACCTTCAAAACTTTTTTTCCTTCTATTGAGCCATTTCATTTGGTCAAGTTAAGTTCCAACTGTAATGTTGTGTTTGCCACAATATAATATAATTACTGGTAGGGCTACTACTGTATATCTACTCGCACTCAAACCATGAAAAGGAAAAAACTAAGAGGGCGTCAGCCGGATTATTAGGTTTTTACGCCCAGCTGCCTCGTCAGGCTGCCAACTGGATCATCGGGCTCCCACGCCTCAGCTGGATCAACAGGCTCCCATGCCTCTGCCGGTTCGTCGGGATTTTACTCCCAGCCGGCTTGTCCAGCACCCGTGCCTCGGCCGGCCCTTCAGGCTCGCCCAGGTGGGACGCAGGGTGGCACCCCTAGAGGGGGTGTCACGCCTTCTCCCGCCCCCCCTCCCTGGCGCTCAAAGGCTCCAGGCTCCCCAGCATTACGTACTACTGCAACAATCATTACACACACCTGCCTTTCCCCCGTCATGCGCATCAACGATTATTGGACTCTGTGTCATTACCTGGACATTGTGTCATTACCTCCGCTATCTGTTCCCAAGCTCTGTTCCCAGCTTCAGGTTAAATGTTTGTTTATCTTTACATACCCGGTTCTGACGCTGTCCTGTTTGATGTCTGTTCCTTATTAAATGTTCAACTCCCCGTACCTGCTTCTCATCTCCAGCGTCAGTTCTTACAATAACTAAAGAAATCTGCAACTCATTTTGACATTTTTGGTGTCCTTTAGTGGTGGTTTCTTTGCAGCAATTCGACCACGAAGGCCTGATTCACGCTGTCTCCTCTGAACAGCTGATGTTGAGATGTGTCTGTTACTTGAACTCTGAGGCTGGCAAAGCTAATGAAATGATCCTCTGCAGCAGAGGTAATTCTGGGTCATTCCTGTGGTGGTCCTCACGAAAGCCCGTAACTTCATTAGCGCTTGATGGTTGTTGCGACTGCACTTGAAGAAACTTTCAAAGTTCTTGACTGACCTTCATGTAATCCTGTCTAACGCGTTTAAAAATATATATACAGTGGGGCAAAAAAGTATTTAGTCAGTCACCAATTGTGCAAGTTCTCCCACTTAAAAAGATGAGAGAGGCCTGTAATTTTCATCATTGGTACACTTCAACTATGACAGACAAAATGAGAAAAAAAATCCAGAAAATCACATTGTAGGATTTTTAATGAATTTATTTGCAAATTATGGTGGAAAATAAGATATAACAAAAGTTTATCTCAATACTTTGTTATATACCCTGTGTTGGCAATGACAGAGGTCAAATGTTTTCTGTAAGTCTTCACAAGGTTTTCACACACTGTTGCTGGTATTTTGGCCCATTCTTCCATGCAGATCTCCTCTAGAGCAGTGATGTTTTGGGGCTGTTGCTGGGCAACACGGACCAGCAACTGTTGCTGGTGTCTGTAAAAGTCCCAAAAAAGTGTAATTAACTTGTTGCCAGCAGCACAGTTACAGTCACCAACACTCTGCATAACATGAAAACAACCTAACCAGCTCTGCTAGGGTGAGTAAAATGGCCAGAGTGTCTGGAATGCAACCCTACTCATCGGCCAGAGTGTCCAGTGTGCACTCTGAACGCTCTGAGAGCGAAACACTCTGAATTTACGAACTGACAATCTGTCAGCACAATTACAGTCACCAACACTCTGGATAACATAAAAACAGCCTAACCAGCTCTGCTAGGGCGAGTAATGTTCAGTGAGCTGTTCTCTCATTGTGTCTGGAAGTAGCTAGCAAGTTAGCCAGTTAACTTGGGTGCTTGACTGCTGTTGTTAGTACAGAACGCTTGGACCAACCCTTTGAAGTGATGGGTCGGGCTAAAGCTTAAGATGGTGTGAATGATGCTGAATGGGTGTAGACAAAGAAGAGCTCTCCAGTTGGTACCAAAACATTCAAAGGCCATTTTCTCAAAAGTGAGATTACAAATGTATCAACTTTCAAAGCAGAACTACTTTCCCATTGTTCCTCAAATGCAGTGTATGATATACCATTTTATAGCTCTCCGTCTCTGCTTTTATCCAATGTAAAATACACCATTTCAACATTTTCTACATAAGACTGGATCAAGGCGGTCGGTCACATATGGACTTGGTCTTTTACTAAATAGGGCTATCTTCTGTATATCAACCTTACCTTGTCAAAACACAACTGATTGGCTCAAATGCATTAAGAAGGAAAGAAACTCCACAAATGAACTTTTAACAGAAACACCTGTTAATTGAAATGCATTCCAGGTGACTACCTCATGAAGCTGGTTGAGAGAATACCAAGAGTGTGCAAAACTGTCATCAAGGCAAAGGGTGGCTACTTTGAAAAATCTAAAATATATTGTAACGACCCTGGGTTTATAAGCGCAGAAATCGACTCTGCCGCTTGAGCATGCTTTTGCGGCACAGTGGATAAATCAAATCAAATCAAATGTATTTGTCACATACACATGGTTAGCAGATGTTAATGCGAGTGTAGCGAAATGCTTGTGCTTCTTGTTCCGACAATGCAGTAATAACCAACGAGTAATCTAACCTAACAATTCCAAAACTACTACCTTATACACACAAGTGTAAAGGGATAAAGAATATGTACATAAAGATATATGAATGAGTGATGGTACAGAATGGCATAGGCAAGATGCAGTAGATGGTATCGAGTACAGTATATACATATGAGATGAGTAATGTAGGGTATGTAAACAAAGTGGCATAGTTTAAAGTGGCTAGTGATACATGTATTACATAAAGATGCAGTAGATGATATAGAATACAGTATATACATATACATATGAGATGTGTAATGTAGGATATGTAAACATTATATTAAGTAGCATTGTTTAAAGTGGCTAGTGATATATTTTACATCAATTTCCATAAATTCCCATTATTAAAGTGGCTGGAGTTGAGTCAGTGTGTTGGCAGCAGCCACTCAATGTTAGTGGTGGCTGTTTAACAGTCTGATGGCCTTGAGATAGAAGCTGGTTTTCAGCTTCGGACCTCGGGCTAGAAGGTCGAGGGTTCGAGACCTGCTCCCTACCTGTTTCATTACAATATTTTGATGTTACTACATGATTCCATATGTGTTATTTCATGGTTTTGATGTCTTCACTATTATTATTAAAGTAGAAAATAGTACAAATAAAGGAAAAACTCTGCAATGAGTAGGTGTGTCCAAACTTTTAACTGGTACTGTATGCACGAAATGTTTCGAATGGGAAGCATGCGGACGCCTTAAGACCGATGTCGCTTTTATCTTTTTTCAGACGATTTTGTAGTACATTAATGATTTCACTTGTCTGAATCGAATGTTCCCATTTCTTATCAAGAGGGGAAAAGGAAATATTCCTGAACTTTAGGCTACACATTTGATATTTGAAACAAAATCGTGATTGTGTTGTATTTCGAACAAACAATATTGTATTCTAATATTGTGAGGATAGTGGAGATTATATACGTATTTAAGTTAATAGTCGAACAACGTGATAAGACTCAATAGTGAACCTTTATAATTTAGTACAGGGCTACTGTACAAAATAGTCATTCGGCCAGTAGGCCTACCGTGGCATATTGTAGCTTACTTTATTGAAGAAACCATGTCTGAATATGAAAGAAGTCGTTATCCCAAGAAACAGATGCAAAGTGTTATGTTTTATAATTATATTTACAGTTTCTATCACAGTCATTGCTGCAATCAATATCAATTTAATTGACAATGTGGTAGGCTAATTATTTAAAAGTTGTTTTTTAATAACTTTCTTTTTCAGTTAGTGACATGGGTTACATTTCCAGTTTAATCACATTATTTCAGTTGTAATATGTCACATTCTTCCATTTATCTTTTTCATATTTTGATTTCATTGTTATTAGTAGGATGTTTTTTCATTGGGGCGGAAGTAGTGAAGGTAGACAATGACCATTTCCCATGCCATTTCTGCTGTCTAGTATTCAGCAGGTTTGACACAATAACAGCGTCAGATCAGCTGGTCTAGTAGTTTTATTGTGCAGTTTTTTTGTTGCAAACAGAGTTATTTTAGCTCGGAGCTACGTGTAATCTCCCGTTTAGTAGCATGTCAATAAATCCAGCGGCAACCTGCAGGTAATCTGCAGGTTCCGCGTCTTTGTTGCAATCAGGCCATTCGTTCATAAATATTTGTGGGATCTGTATGTGTACTGTACATGTGAAATTACCAGACTACCATGCGAAGGGTCGCTCTTCACTGGAAATATTCAACATAAACCTTTAAAGTCCTACTCCAGTCTCCTTGTCAACTCCTTTATCACCTAGTTCTTAACAAAAGGCACATCCACGTGTCCTCTGACAAGGCACAAATGGGGGTGTTTTTTTCCCTCTTTTGTTCTCTAATGCTCCTATTTTGTTCCTCAAGCAAGGGGGAGGCCTATGACACCAGACCTTTAATGGCCTACTCCATGAATTTTACACTTGTGTCTAAAAAAAACACAATTTTGCTCAAAACATATTTGTTTACCTGTGTGTACATTACTATATTTATACATGTGGTATTGTTTTTCAACCAAAAACAAATAGCTGGAATGCGTCTGAGTTGTCAATCCACCTTGTTTTCCCTTAATTGTGTTGGTTAGAGTAGTGATGTTGATGTGTGTGTTGTTAATAATAATAATAATAATAATAATGGATTGGATTCTCCACCCAGGTGCTCAATCATTTTCTGTGCCAGAATGATCAACACACACAAGCTAATGTGTGTTGGGGTGTGTGTGTGTTGTGTCCTGTCAGGATGGTGTTCAGTAGGGCCGCGGTGGTGAGGCTCCTGGCCAGTGACTGCAAGTGTTACCGTGATGATGCCCCTGATGACATGGTGCTGGGGATGTGTCTCAACGCTCTGGGGCTTCCTGTCACACATAGCTCCCTCTTCCACCAGGTAAAACACTGGCCTTACCCATTATTACCCTTATGCCAGGAACCCACAGTTTGGAATTTTATTGGCACGATTCATGTCACATACTATTTTCATGATTGTTCATTCATCATCGTATATGAACGATGGGAGCTCTAGAGTCGCTCAGTGTGGCAGGGTCAACAATAGCCAATTTACTGCACTTGTGATTTCCTGACAACACCAAGTCTTCCCGAACAAAAGTCTAGCATGTCAGAATTGTCTGTGCTGTGTGAACCCTGCTACAAAGGAGATTCCACGCCAATAGGAACTCTGTATGCTGGCATGCACTGTAGAAAAGATGAAGCAATTGGGATATCTTTCTACACAGTATGGTATCTAACATTTTCTACACCCTAAATGGCAATTCCTAAGTATCCGATTTGATTAACCATATTGTAGGCCAACTAGAACACAGATTATGCTAGATTTGACAAATAAACACTTTCTGCTATCTTCTATTTTGAAAAGACATTCAAATCAAAATAAATGTATCTTAATTTATACAAGTGGTAAGTGAGAACACCCTTCAGATAGCAAATCCTAAAGATGTATCAGCTGTTATGTCGTACAGTGGAGCACATCCACTGCACGACATAGCAAAGAAGTTTGGATGATCAAAACTGCACTGTGGGAGAGAGCCGTTACCTTATAAACATTTATCCATCGCCCTTACCTAATACCAACTACAGTTGCGCACAAGTACTACATAGAGCCAAGACTACATGGGAACTCTATTCCACATCAGGTAACTGATTCAAGCAGTAAAATTTTTAAAACAGATAGAAATATACCTTATGGAACAGTGGGGACTGTGAAGCAACACAAACATAGGCACATGCATACTCACACAAGATATGTGGAAGTGGTGGAGTAGGGGCCTGAGGGCACACAGTGTGTTGTGAATGTATTGTAATGTTTTAAATGTTTGCTGGACCCCAGGGAGAGTAGCTGCTGCCTTGCCCATTACCCTTATCTAATAAGTTACCTTAGACCTAATATTCTTTACCCATAATGTAAAAACAAATCACAGTACGTCAATTTCACAGTTCAACAAAGGTTGTTGTAGTAAGGCTCAGGTAACAAAGACACTAGTCTTTGGTATCCAATAGCCAATATCCCTCCTTAGTTTCCTCCTCACTTTCTCCTCGTCCCCTGGGGGACTGGTTGTTTCTGTACCAGTGTATTTAATAACCCTGTTTAAGAGTAGCAATTACAGCAGTCTCCAGTGCAGTCTCCTGTGGCTGACAGAAATGGAAGGTGTTGAAAGGAATTGTTCACTCAAATTACAAAATGGCATATTGTTTTTCTTGCCCTGTAAGCGGTCTGTGGACAAGGTAAGGGAGGCCGGTATAATAATTGTTATGTCCCTCCAGGCTCGACCTGATGACTACTCCAGAGACTTCCTAGCCCACCAGGTGCCCATCTCCTTCCACAAACACTGGAACATCGACCCCGTCGCCGTCTTCAACAGGTGGCTAAAGGACGAGTCGAGGTCAACAAGCCCACGCGGACTAAACAAGAGCACCAAGGAAGAGTTATAGTCACTCAGACACGATCAGTCTTGTGTGTGTGTGGAGTCATGGACAAACAAATTATCTGCATGTTTCCTCCGTCGGTGTAAACGTTTTCTATATTGTGAATCTTGCGTAGATATAATTTGGAGGGTTCATGCAAGTCTCTGTCCATGACTGTGTGTTTGGGAACTTATTCATGACGGAGGCCAGGCACGGTAGAATAGCCCACTACTATGGACTTTCAAAGGTAATTTACGCTTGGGCCAACATGCTCAACATTTACCATGAATGCGATCTCCGCGAACTTCGGGGAAAACGCCTTTAGAAGACACATTGTCGGCTGTCTAGCGCGCAGTATTGTATTGAATCCCGGCCACAGTTTCAATAGATTTGCATGTTGAGGTTGTCAGTGTGTTCGGCTCTTGTCTGTGTGTATTTATAATATGATATAATCCATTTCTTGCCAAATTGAACAATGAAACTCATTTTTTTTTCTTAAGGACAAATTTCAACATTAATGCTACATGCTGTACAATGTGTACTATTTTTATAAAAACGTGTTTGCGGTGTCTTAATGGAGTTTTATTTATGCCATTTGGTTTCAGGGCTAATTCATTACTACTAATTCTGACTGTAAATATCACACACAAAACAAATACTGTTTATTGGATTTTAAATAGAATCTTAGAGAAATGTCTCCAGATGTTTTGTTGATGATAACGTTGAAAGCAAAGGGCCTTGCTTTCCACATTACTTCATGAATGATCAGTTTTAACTTGTGTAACTTTATTTATGGAAAGCTTGTCAGTACAGGCCCAGCATGGGGACAGGGATGTGGTTCAATTAATATTTGTGTCTGCAGGTTTTTGTTTTTTCCTTATCAATTAAGCCCTAGACAACCAGGTGTGGGGACCTTACTAATTAGTGAACTTAATTTATCAATCAAGTACAAGGGAGGAGGGGAAAACCAGCAGACAATCAGCACACCATGGAATGAGTGACACCTGCTTTATATGGTGTAATGTCAAGATTGAGTCATTCACCAAGAATGGAGTGTCCTTTTATTATGGGTCCCCATTAGCTGCCTAGGCAGCAGCTACTCTTCCTGTAGGTCCGGCAAAATTAAGGCAGTTATACATTTTTTAAAACATTACAATACATTCATAAACAGATTTCACAACACACTAAGTGTGTGCCCATACTCCACGACCACATATCTACAACACAAAATCTGTGTGTCATGTGGCAGACCAAGGGGTTGGGTCAAAACATTTACACAGGTCAGACACAGAGTAGGATTAGCTCAGTTTCAAAGGTATTTATTAAAATAATAGTCCAAAAGAAAAGGATAGGTCTCCCCCGAGAGACCCTCTCTGGGATAACGTCTACTGGGCTCCGGGTCTTGCTGTATCCTGTGGGAATCAGAACTGAACTCACTCCTGTTACCTCTGCAACCATCCCCAGCTATACGGGAGTCCTTTCCTCCCCCAGTCTCTCCCTTGTGTGCTGCCCTTCTGGCAGCTTTATGGGACTTGTACAGCTGGTGAGCAATCAGCCCTTGATTACTCACCAACTCCCAATCAACCCCAATTAGTCCTGACCGGAGAGCCAGTCGAGACCTGGCACGTCCAGCAGATGGAGCCATCGCCTCGTGATGTATACTCCGTCTGTCACCAGGCCTCGACGAGTCTCCCCCTGGTGGCTGACCTGCTGTATGCCACAGTTATATGTGTGTATGCATGTGTCTGTGTTTGTGTTGCTTCACAGTCCCTGCTGTTCCATAAGGTGTATTTTTCTCTCTTTTTTTCTCTCAGATTTTACTGCTTGCATCAGTTACCTGATGTGGAATAGCTCTATGTAGTGCTGTGTGCCTCCCATAGTCCGTTCTGGACTTGGGGATTGTGAAGAGACCTCTGGTGGCATGTCTTGTGGGGTATGCATGGGTGTCTGAGCTGTGTGCTAGTCGTTTAAACAGACAGCTCTGTGCTTTCAACATGTCAATACCTCTCACAAATACATTGCTACATTTCCACGTTATTTATTACAAGATATAGTTGAGGTTTGCGGTTCAGTGAATGATTTGTCCCAAATACAATGCTTTTCGTTTTTTGAAATATTTAGGACTAACTTATTCCTTGCCACCCATTCTGAAACTAACCGCAGCTCTTTAAGTGTTGCAGTCATTTCAGTCGCTGTAGTAGCTGACGTGTATAGGGTGAGTCATCCGCATACATAGACACACTGGCTTTACTCAAAGCCAGTGGCAAGTCGTTAGTAAAGATTGAAAAAGTAAGGAATTCCTTATTCTACCTTGAATCTAAGGAAGTCTCAGATTTTGCTCACCTGAAGTAGAGTATATTGTGATAAATTGCAGGCCACACTATTTGCCTAGAGAGTTCTCAGCTATACTTTTAGTGGCTGTTTATTTACCACAACAAACAGATGCTGGCACTAAGACCGCACTCAGTCAGCTGTATAAGGAAAGAAGCAAACAGGAAACCACTCACCCAGAGGCGGCGCTCCTAGTGGCCGGAGACTTTAATGCAGTGAAACCTAAATCAGTTCTACCAAATCTCTATCAACATGTTAAATGTGCAACCGAGGAAAAAAATTCTACATCACCTTAACTCCACACAGAGACACGTACAAAGTTCTCCCTTGCCCTCCATTTGGTAAATCCGACCATAACTCTATCCACCTGATTCCTATTTGGAAGCAAAAAATTAAAGCAGGAAGCACCAGTGACTCGGACTATAAAAGAGTGGTCAGATGAAGCAGATGCTAAACTACAGAACTGTTTGCATGTTCCGGGTTTCTTCCAATGACATAGAGGAATACACCACATCAGTCACTGGCTTTATCACTAAGTGTATCGAGGACGTCGTCCCCACAGTGACTGTATGTACATTCCCCAACCAGAAGCCATGGATCACAGGCAGCATTCGCACTGAGCTAAAGGGTAGAGTTGACACTTTCAAGGTGCGGGACTCGAAAGCTTACAAGAAATCCCGCTATGCCCTGCGACAAACCATCAAACAGGCAAAGCGTCAATACAGGACTAAGATTGAATCCTACTACACCGTCTCCGACGCTCGTCGGATGTGGCAGGGCTTACAAACTATTACAGACTACAAGGGGAAGCACAGCTGCGAGCTGACCAGTGACACAAGCCTACCAGACGAGCTAAATCACTTCTATGCTCGCTTCGAGGCAAGCAACACTGAGGCATGCATGGGAGCATCAGCTGTTCCGGACGACAGTGTGATCACTCTCCTTAGCCGACGTGAGTAAAACCTTTAAACTATTTGCATTGTGTGCCACCCCCAACCCCTCTTTTACGCTGCTGCTACTCTCTGTTTATCATATATGCATTGTCACTTTAACTATACATTCATGTACATACTTCCTCAATTGGCCCGACCAACCAGTGCTCCCGCACATTGGCTAACCGGGCTATCTGCATTGTGTCCCACCACCCGCCAACCCCTCTTTTTATGCTACTGCTACTCTCTGTTCATCATATATGCATAGTCACTTTAACCATACCTACATGTACATTCTATCTCAATAAGCCTGACTAACAGGTGTCTGTTTATAGCCTTGCTACTGTTATTTTCAAATATCTTTTTACTGTTGTTTTATTTCTTACCTACACACACACACATACCTTTTTTTCACACTATTGGTAAGCATTTCACTGTAAGGTTTACACCTGTTGTATTCGGCCAACTTGACAAATAAACTTTGATTTGATTATGTTGGAGGCTTCCATTAAAGAACACCCTTTGCGTTCTGTTAGCAGGGTGTATAAAGCCATAAACTCCAAAGACTTTTACTGTTATTCTTTATTTCATATATCTTGGTTTCATAGTGTAGTTTCTTCTTTTTATTTAGTTTAGTCACATGATTTCTCAGTTTGCAGTACGCTTACCAATCGGTTGTGCAGCCAGGCTTATTTGCCATTCCTTTTGCCTCATCCTTATCAACCATAAACATTTTTCAATTCCTTATCAGTCCACGAGGATTTACCAGTTTTTACAGGCATTTTCTTAATGCGTGCATGCTTATCAGTAACTGCGTAAGCAATTTCATAGATGTGTCAAGTGCAGCGTCTGGTTGATCCTCATTACACACCATGGACCAACAAATATTCTTTGCATCAACAATATAGGAATCGCTGCAAAATGTATTGTTTGAATACTTATACACTATATTAGGCCCAGCCTTTGGAACTTTGGTTTTCCTAGATACGGCTACTATATTGTGATCACTACATCCGATGGATCTGGATACTGCTTTCAAGCCGATTTCTGCAGCATTAGTAAAGATGTGATCGATACATGTTGATGATTTCAATCCTGTGCTGTTTGTAACTACCCTGGTACTGATAACCTAAACCAGGTTGCAGGCACTGGTTACAGTTTGAAGCTTTTTCTTGAGTGGGCAGCTTGATGAATGCGAGTCAATATTTAAATTAATTGAATTCAATTAGCTTTATTGGCATGAAGTAACAATGTAGATATTGCCAAAGCTTACTTTGGAGATGTACAATATTAACATAATACAACTAATAATAGTCAATATTGTCAATGGGACAACAGAAACAACAATAATCAGGGCTCAAAATAACCATATGTTGATCAATAACAATAAGCATAGAGGACATGTGCAGGTTGGTTGGTCTGTCAGACACTGTCCCTCATCTTATGGAAACCAACAATGTAGTGCGCTGCCAACTGACAGTTCTCTGCGTCCTCCCCCAACAGGACGGGTAGCCTATTCTCATCAGAGTGGTCTTTCAAACCTTGAATAAGGGTTTTACATTTGGGGAAATTAAACTCTAATTGTTTAATATTTTTTACATTTTGTCAGGAAATGCAGATCTGTCTTGGGTTCTGCTGTGGTGTAGTGGGTGCACAGCCTTTCCTTTACAGGGAGCCAGGTTTTCCTGTGTTTACCCTTCTCAATGGCAAGGCTGCACTCACTGAGCCTGTACTTAGTCAAAGTTTTTCTAAGGTTTTGATCAGTAACCATGGTCAAATAGTTAGCCACGGTGTAGAGTCGATTTAGGGCCAGATAGCACTCTATTTTGCTTTGTGCTTGTGTTTGTCATGAGTCCGACCGAGGGTGGCTCCCCTTTCCGGTCGGGTGGCGCTCAGCGCTCGTCGTCGCCGGCCTATTAGCTGCCACTGATTGTCTTTCCTCCCCCTCCTTGTATGTTTATTGTTAGCACCTGTTAGTTAGTAATTAGTTGGGCTTTATTAGACAGCCGGCCCGCCTGTTTCTTTGTGCGGGATTAATCATTGTGACCTTCGTGTAGGTAGTAGAGGAACGTGTTTGTTCCTAGTCGTTTATTTTCTGCTATACTGTTTTCGTCCCCCGTGTTTGGGGCATTTGATTTTGAGCACCCAGTGTTGCGTGAGTGCATTAAAAGACCACAGTATTGCACTCTCTGTTTCCTGCGTCTGACTCCACAACCACGACACCCGGAGTGTTACAGTGTTTCCCAATAAGCAATGTAGTTTTGTTTATTCCGATTGATTGGATGTTCTGGTGCTGGGGCTTCAGTGTGTTAGTAGAACAGGTTTGTGAACTTCCAGGAACAGCTGGATAAGGGGACTCTTTTTACTCAGCTCTTGGCATTGCAGGGCTTGGTAAGGATACAGTATAAGAGGGGGTCACTGTATTTTAGATGTTTCCAAAACTTAGTTGCTTTTTAAAAATGTGTCATTATTACTGGATATTGGCCTAATTCTGCTCTGCATGCATGGTTTGTAGTTTTCCTCTGGACATGTTGGAGAATCTTACAGAACTCTGCATGCAGGGTTTCAATGGGGTGTTTGTCCCATTGGGTGAAATCTTGTTTTACAAGTGGACCCCACACCTCACTACCATGAACTGCAATTGGTTCAATGACACATTAAATTATTTTTAGCCAAATTTTAATAGGTATTTCAATTTGAATTCGTTTTTTAATGGCGTAGAATGCTCTGCGTGCTTTCTCTCTCAGTTCATTCACTACCTTATTAAGGTGTCCAGTTGAGTTTATTTTGAAACCTAAGTAGTTGTAGTATGTGCAGTACTCTATATATTTTGTACCAATTGAGAACTTTTTGTCTAATTCCCAGAGATCTGGATCTTGTCTAGAACATTTTTGTATTTTTGGGGTTTACTGCCAGGGCCCAGATCTGGCAGTACTGCTCTAGCAGGTGGGTGACAGCAGGCACAGGTCATCTGCGAAGAGCAGGCATTTAACCTCTGAATTGTGGAGCCTAACATCAGGGGCTGAGGATTTTTCTAGAATAGTGGCCAACTTGTTGATGTAAATATTGAAGAGTGCAGAGCTCATATTGCAACCATGGCGAAGGCCCCGCCCCGGTTTTAAAATTCTATTATTTTCTTGAAAATGTTGATGCTGCACGTGTTGCCTCTATACATTGCTTTAATTATGTCATATGTTTTACCCCCTACACCACTTTCAATAACTTAGTGTAGTAGTTAGTTAACTTAGTGTAGGACAGTATTTTCACGTCTGGATGAAATGCATGCCCAAATTCAACTGCCTGCTACTCATCACCAAAATATTAGATATGTATGTTATTAGTAGATTTGGATGGGAAACACTCTGAAGTTTCTAAAATAGTTTGAATCATGTCTGTGAGTATAACAGAACTTATTTAGCAGACGAAACCCCGAGGACAAACCATATTTTTTTTTTAGGTCACTCTCTTTTCAATGGGTTTTCATTGGGAATCCAGATTTCTAAGGGACCTTCTTGCAGTTCCTATCGCTTCCACTGGATGTCAATAGTCTTTAGAAATTGGTTGAGGTTTTTCCTTTGTGTAATGAAGAAGTATGGCCATCTTGAAATAGGGTAACTAGGGTATACTGTTAGATAGAGGTGCGTGACCAGAAAGCATGCTACAGTTTGTTTTCCTCCTGTATTGAACACAGATCATCCCGTCTTCAATTGTATCGATTATTTACGTTAAAAAAAATACCTAAAGTTGTATTACAAAAGTAGTTTGAAATGTTTTGGCAAAGTTTACAGGTAACCTTTTAGATATTTTGTAGTCACGTTGCGCAAGCTTGCCTTAGCTTTTCTAACTGCCTGTGTATATTTGTTCCTAACTTCTCTGAAAAGTTCCATATCACAGGGGCTATTCGATGCTAATGCAGAACGCCACAGGATGTTTTTGTGCTGGTCAAGGGCAGACAGGTCTGGCGTGAACCAAGGACTATATCTATTCCTAGTTCTACATTTTTTGAGAGGGGCATGCTTATTTAAGATGGAGAGGAAGGCACTTTTAAAGAATAGCCAGGCATCATCTACTGACGGGATGATGTCAATGTCATTCCAGGATACCCCGGCCAGGTCGATTAGAAAGGCCTGCTCGCAGAAGTGTTTCAGGGAGCGTCTGACAGTGATGAGGGATGTTCGTTTGGTCGCAGACCCATTACAGATGCAGGCAATGAGGCAGTGATCGCTGAGATCTTGATTGAAAACAGCAGAGGTGTATTTGGGGGGCGAATTAGTTAAGATGACATCTATGAGGGTGCCCGTGTTTACTGATTTGGTGTTGTACCTGGTAGGTTTATTGATAATTTGTGTGAGATTGAGGGCATCAAGCTTAGTTTGTAGGATGGCTGGGGTGTTAAGCATGTCCCAGTTTAGGTCACCTAGTACTACGAGCTCAGAAGATAGATGGGGGACAATCAATTCACATATGGTATCGAGGGCACCTGGAAAGGTGAATTTTTTGAAGTAGAAGCTCAAATTGTTTGGGTACAGACGTAGATAGTAATACAGAACTCTTCGGGCTATCTCTGCAGTAGATTGCAACACCGCCCCCTTTGGCAGTTCTATCTTGGCGGAAAACATTATAGTTAGCAATGGAGAATTCAGGGTTTTTGGTGGTTTTCCTAAGGCAGGATTCAGACACGGCTAAGACATCTGGGTTGGCAGAGTGTGCTAAAGCAGTGAGTAAAACAAACTTAGGGAGTAGGCTTCTAATGTTAACATGCATGAAACCAAGGCTTTTACGTTTACAGAAGTCAACAAATGAGAGCACCTGGGGGGTGGGAGTGGAGCTAGGCACTGCAGGACCTGGATTAACCAGAGGAACAGAGAAGTAGGAGAAGTAGGATAAGGGTACGTCTAAAAACTATACGAACTGGCCGTCTAGCACATTCAGAACAGAGAGTAAAAGGAGCAGGTTTCTGGGCACGATAGCATAGATTCAAGGCATAGTGTACAGACAAAGGTAAGGTAGGATGTGAGTACATTGGAGGGAAACCTAGGCATTGAGTAATGAAGAGAGAGATATAGTCTCTAGAGATGTTTAAACCAGGTGATGTCATCGCATATATAGGAGGTGGAACAACATGGTTGGTTAACTTCTTGCGACTCCAAACCCGTATCCGGGAGCGTAATCATAGCCTCAAGCTCATTACCATAACGCAACGTTTCCTATTCATGAAAATCGCAAATGAAATGAAATAAATATATTGAAACACAAGCTTAGCCTTTTGTTAACAACACTGTCATCTCAGATTTTCAAAATATGCTTTTCAACCAAAGCTACACAAGCATTTGTGTAAGAGTATTGATAGCCTAGCATAGCATTAAGCCTAGCATTCAGCAGGCAACATTTTCACAAAAACAAGAAAAGCATTCAAATAAAATAATTTACCTTTGAAGAACTTCGGATGTTTTCAATGACGAGACTCTCAGTTAGATAGCAAATGTTCATTTTTTTCCCCAAATATTATTTGTGTAGGAGAAATAGCTCTGTTTTGTTCATCACGTTTGGCTAAGAAAAAAAAAACGAAAATGCAGTCACTAAAACCCAAACTTTTTTCCAAATTAGCTCCATAATATCGACAGAAACAAGGCAAACGTTGTTTAGAATCAATCCTCGAGGTGTTTTTCACAATTCTATTCGATGAAAAATCATTCGTGGCAGTTGGTTTCTCATCAGAGGCAAACGGAAAAATACTGGAGATCTGTAACATCAGTTCTGTGGCACTCACAGACAATATCTTCAGACGTCAGAGTGTTTTCTTTCCAAAGCTGTCAATTATATGCATAGTCGAGCATCTTTTCGTGACAAAATATCTTGTTTAAAACAGGAACGTTTTTCATCCAAAAATTAAAATAACGCCCCCTAGTTATAAAAGGTTAAGGCATATTGAGCAGGGCTAGAGGCTCTACAGTGAAATAAGACAGTAATCACTTACCAGGACAGTAATGGACAAGGCATATTGATATTAGAGAGAGGCATGCGTAGCCAAGTGAACATATGGGTCCATTGAGTGGTTGGGCTTGCTGGGGGACACGGCGATTCAGACAGTTAGCAGGCTAACAAGCTAACAGTTAGTAGGCCGGGGCTAAACAAGCTAGCAGCTAGTAGACCGGGGCAAGCTAGCAGTTAGCAGACCGGGTTAGCAAGCAAGCAGATAGCAGGGGCTAGAAAGTTAGCCTTTGGGGGACGTCGCGATGGGGGTAAGTCTGCTTTTGCCTCTTCGTGCGGTGACGTCGATAGACCAGTCGTGGAATTAGTAGGGTTCCAAGTAGCTCTAGGTAGCTAGCAGGCCTAGCTGGTTAGCATAATGGGCTTTCAGCGGGCGTCGCGCCTGAGGGGCCTGTTGGAGTCCTCGGGCAGATTATGTTGGTATTCCGGTCGTAGGGGATCTACAGGGTTCCATGCCCCGTACCAGCTGTAAGAAGGGGTCCGGATATTTTAGCCCAGGAGTATACTTCGGTGGTAGCACAGGAGCCCTGGCCGGGCTAGCTTCAAGCTAATTGGTGATTGCTCTGGGATGGAAACGCTAGCCAGGAGTAGTCATCCGGGATTGCGGTTAGCTAGTTGTGAAGATCCAGATGAAAATGTTCAGTTTGCAGTAGGAATCCGGGGATAAAAATAACAGGTCCGTTATGCTCTGGTTAGAGTGACGTTGTTCGAACTGACAAGAGCTTTCCGAGCTGAAGGTTAGCTGATGTCCGCTGGCAATGGTTTGCTGACTGATAGCTGGTAGTTAGCTGGCTAGCTTCAGTTGAGGGATTACGGATCCGAAGTAAATATAAGTAAATATCCGAAGCAGATCCACGCCACATTGGGTGAGGCGGGTTGCAGTTGAGTATTTAGACGTTGAGGTTTAGCAAAATATTTTAAAGGATATGCGCCAAAAAAGATGTAAAACGATATATACAAGGGACACGACAGGACAAAGACGTCTGACTGCTACGCCATCTTGGAAAGATATCTACCATCTATATTATTTGTAGCTGTCTATTTAACACCACAACCCGATACTGGCACTAAGACTGCACTGAACAAGCTGTTTAAGGCCATAAGCAAACAAGAAAATGCTCATCCAGAAGCAAGCTAACTTAGTTCCATTTTACCTCATTTCTGCCAGTATGTCACATGCAACCAGAGGGGAAAGAACTCTGGACCACCTTTACTCCACTCACAGAGACACATCCAAAGCTCTCCCTTGCCCTCCATTTGGCAAATCTGACCATAATTCTATCCTCCTGAATCCTGCTTACAAGCAAAAACTAAAGCAGAAGTATCCGTCACAGCCTGATCTATTTCACCTGTCTTTGTGCTTGTCTACCCCTCCAGGTGTCGGCCACTACGAATACCTGGTAATTTTCGTTTTCTCCCACTCAGCCCAAGAACACGTTCTCCAATTCCGACAGGTCCTCCAGCGCCTCCTGGAGAAACAGCTTTTTGTGAAAGCGGAGAAATGCGCTCCTTGGTTAAATTCTCGCTGCAGGGAATGCACAAAAGGTCCCCGGGAAGGTGAGAGCGATGGTGGACTGGCCACAGCCTACGTCTAGAGTGCAGATGCAACGTTGCCTGCGATTTGCCAACTTCTATCGTTGCTTTATCCAGGGTTACAGCACCCTAGCTTCCACGCGGTCTGCACTCACCTCTCCCAAGGTTCCGTTCACATGGTCCCCAGCTGGTCCCTGGACCTCAAGCACCACTTCACCACAGCTCCCATATTGGTTCATCCTGACCCGTCCCGTCAGTTCGTGGTGTAGGCCGATGCTTCGGATGTCGGAGTGGGGGCTGTCCTGCCCCAGCGCTCTGCCCTGGACCTCAAGCTACATCCCTGCGCCGCCTTCTCCCATCACGCCACGGAGAGGAACTACAATGTGGGGAATCGTGAGCTTCTCGCGGTAAAGATGGCGTTGGAGGAGTGGAGACACTGGTTGGAAGGGGGACGAACCACAAAAACCTGGAATATAATGCACAGCGTTCCTAGCCGAACCCCAGGGGGGCTAGATAACCAGATGTTTGTGCCTGATGCTGTCCTCTCCTCGGTCCTGGAGTGAGCCCAGGCTTGCCTGCCACCTGGGCTCCCGACGCTTTTGGTGACCTACCATGGACCCGGACGTGTCCGAGTTCGTCGCTTCCTGCACAGTCTGTGCGCAGAACAAGACTCCTCTGCAAGTTCTGGCTGGTCTTCTTTAACCACTCTCTGTCCCCTCACCGTCCCTGGTCTCACATATCCCTGGACTTTGTCATGGGCCATCCCCCGTCTGATGACAACACCGCCATCCTGACAGTAGTGGACTGGTTTTCCAAAGCTGCCAGTCAGAGCGAGCCAATCAAGACTTGGAGACTCCACCAACCCCACCACCTGGAGCCAGCAACTCATGTGGGTTGAATACGGCCGCAACACTGGGCTCTCGCCTTTCGATTGTTCCCTAGCGTATCAGCCCCCGCTCTCCCAGGAGCAAGAGGCTGAGGTTGGCATTCCCTCAGCCCAGATGTTTGTCCGCCGCTTTCGCCGTAACTGGAAGAGAGCCCGGTCGGCTCTTTTCAAGACCAGCTCCAGGTATCAACGACAAGCAGACTGCCACCAGACCTCGGCTCCCCAGTATCGTATGACTGTCCACTCATGACCTGACCTGTTCTTGTCTCCACCCACCTCCCCAGTGTATTTATACCTGTGTTCTCTGTTTGTTGCCTGTTCGTCTTGTCTTGTCAGGTCTTACCAGCGTGTTTTCCCGTCTCCCTGCTTTCTCGTATTCTGTTTCCTAGTTTCCCCGGTTCTGACCATTCTGCCTGCCCTGACCCTGAGCCTGCCTGCCGTTCTGTACCTGCCGTTCTGTACCTGCCTAACTCTGAGCCGTTTACGAACCTCTGCCTGTCCTGACCCCGAGCCTGCCTGCTGTTCTGTACCTTATTGACTCTGCACTAGATTACAGACCTCTGCCTGCCTTTGACCTGTCTTTTGCCTGCCCCCTGTTTGGGTCAATAAACATATTTAACTCT
The DNA here is from genome assembly GCF_002021735.2 of Oncorhynchus kisutch. Taxonomy (NCBI): domain Eukaryota; kingdom Metazoa; phylum Chordata; class Actinopteri; order Salmoniformes; family Salmonidae; genus Oncorhynchus; species Oncorhynchus kisutch. Next base: position 46,610,657 of record NC_034188.2, on the reverse strand, counting down.
AGCTGTCTGCATCTGGGTCTTATCCTGAGTTCTGATAGTACTAGTGACTCGCTGAATACGGAAGTGGTCAGATGATGTGGAGGCTATGTTACAGGCAAAAACGAACCATCAGGCAAAGCGTCAGTACAGGACTAACATTGAATCGTACTACACCGGCTCTGATGCTCATCAAATCTGGGAGGGTGTGCAAACTATTACGGACTACTAAGGGAAACCCAGCCGTGAGCTGCCCAGTGACGCAAGCCTACCAGATGTGATAAATACCTTTTATGCTTGCTTCAAGGAAAGCAACACTGGAGCGTGCATGAGAGCACCAGCTATTCTGGATGACTGTGTGATCACGCTCCGTAGCCGTTGTGAGAAAGACCTTTAAACAGGTCAACATTCACAAGGCTGTGGGGTCAGACGGATTACCAGGACGTGCACTCTGAGCATGCGCTGACCAACTGGCAAGTGTCTTCACTGAAATGTTCAACCTCTCCCTGACCGAGTCTGTAACACCTACATGTTTCAAGCAGACCACCATAGTCCCCGTGCCCAAGAAAGTGAAGGTAACCTGCCTAAATGGCTACCGTCCCGTAGCAATCATCTCAGTAGCCATGAAATGCTTATAAAGGCTAGTCATGACTCACATCAACACCATCATCCCGGAAACCCTAGAACCTCTCCAATTCGCATACCACCCCAACAGATCCACAGATGACTCAATCTCACTCAGTACTGCCCTTTCCTACCCGGACAAAAGGAACACCTATGTGAGAATGCTGTTTATTAACTACAGCTCAGCTTTCAACACCATAGTGCCCACAAAGCTCATCACTAAGCTAAGGACCCTGGGACTAAACACCTCTCTCTCTCTGAAACTGGATCCTGGACTTCCTGACGGGCCTCCCCAGGTGGTAAGAGTAGGCAACAACACACCTGCCATGCTGATCCTCAACATCAGGGGTGCATGCTTAGTCCCCTCCTGTACTCCATGTTCACCCACAACTGTGTGGCCAAGCATGACTCCAACACTCATCAACAGTTTCGATGAGACAGCCTATGGGGAGGAGGTCAGAGACCTGGTAGTGTGGTTCCAGGACAATAACCTCTCCCTCAATGTGAGCAAGTCAAAGGAGCTGACCGTGGACTACAGGAAAAGGCCTATGGCCAAACAGGCCCCCATTAACATCCAAGGGGCTGTAGTGGAGCGGGTTGTGTTCCTTAGTTGTCCAAACACACCAAGACAGTCGTGAAAAGGGCACAGCAACATACTGTATTTTCCCCCTCAGGAGACTGAAAAGATTTGGCAGGGGTCCCCAGATCTTCAAAAATGTATACCGCTGCACCATACCGCCTGGTATGGCAACTGCTCGGGATCCGACCGTAAGGCGCTACAGAGGGTAGTGTGTACAGCCCAGTACATCACTGGAGCCGAGCTTCCTGCCATCCAGGACCTATTTTATTTTTGTTTTTTATTTAACCTTTATTTAACCAGGAAAAGCCCATTGAGACCCATACTCTCTTTTTCAAGGGAGACCTGGCCAAGAAGGCAGCAACATTCAATACATTACAGAATTAAAACATACAGCAATACAATACAACAACATGATCCAGTCTAAAAAAAGCATCTACACAATATTTTTTATTCATTCAGTGGCACTAACATATCTAGATGAAACATGGATTGTAGATTATTCCATGTGTCTGGTGCACAAGAAGAGAAGGCATTCTTGCCTAATAGTGTGAATGTCCTGGGGACTTTAAGTAGCAACCACCTGGCAGACCGGGTATGGTAACTGCTGGTGGTGAAGGAGACCAGACTACAGAGGTAAAGAGGGAGTTTACCCAAAAGGGCTTTGTAGATGAACACATACAAATGTATCTTTCTGCACATATAAAGTGAGGTCCAACCTACCATTTAGTACTATGTGCAATGGTGGGGGAGTGACTTGGCATTTGTAATAAAGCGCAAGGATGCGCAAGGAGTCCAGTCTTTGTAAGACGGAGGTTGCATGCATATACAACAAGTCATCATAATCAATTACAGAGAGAAAAGTGGCCTGAACAAGGTTCTTTCTAGCCATAAGCGGGAAGCAAGCCTTATCATGAAAATAAAAACCCAATTTCAATTTAAGCTTTGTCACAAGATTATCCACATTAACTTTAAAGGACAACTTGTCTTCCAACCAAATACCTAGGTATTTGTAGGATTACACTTTTCTAATGGATAAGCCACCAGATGTGACAATGCTGATGTTCTCTGGCAGAGATCTAGCTCTGGTAAAGGTCATGAATTTCGTTTTTTGTACATTCAAGACCAGTTTGAGACCACAAATGGAGGCCTGCAGTGACTGAAAAGCAGTCTGAGCTCTTCAACAGCCTGAACCAGATAAGGAGCTCATGAATATATGACTGTATCATCTGCATATAGATGTAACTTTGCTGGTGGCATCCCATTTCCCATATCATTAATACAAATTGAGAACAACACAGGAGCTAATATAGAACCCTGGGGCACACCTCTACTAATCTCAAGAAAGGTAGACTTGTGATTGTTAGTATATACACATTGTGTTCTGTCAGAAAGATAGTTCCTAAACCAATTTACTGTCCCATTTCTTAACTCTATAACTTGAACTGCATTGTTGGTTAAGGGCTTGTAAGTAAGCATTTCATGGTAAGGTCTACACGTTGTATTCGGCGCATGTGACAAATACAAATTCATTTGATTTGAACAGGGAAGCATGGCTGGCCCTTAAATGTACAGAGCTACAGTTAATAAGGCATATCAATCTCTCCTGGCTCAAAGTGGAGGAGAGATAGACTTCACATCATTACTGTTTTTTGTAAGAAGTGTTGACAAGCTGAAAGTACAGAGCTGTCTGTTTAAACTACTAGAACATCCATGCTTATGCCTCCAGAGGTCTCTTCACAATCCATCCGCAAGTCCAGAACAGACTATGGGAGGTGCACAGTACTGCATAGAGCCATAACTATATGGAACTCTATTCCACGTCGGGTAACTGATGCAAGCCATAGTATCAGATTTAAAAAGCAGGTAGAAATACACCTTATGGAACAGCAGGGACTGTGAAGAGACACACAAAGGTACAGACACACTCATCGCTGGAGCTGCACAGCTAATTTCAGGTCTCTACAGAGTGGTTAAAGTCCAGGCTATGGCTGGGCCACTCAAGGACATTCAGAGACTTGTCCTGAAGCTGGTCCTGCGCTGTCTTGGATGTGTGCTTAGGGTCGTTGTCCTGTTGTCCCCAGTCCTGAGTGCTTTGGAGCAGGTTTTCATCAAGGATCTCTCAAGAATTTGCTCCGTTCATCTTTCCTTCGATCCTGACTAGTCTCCCAGTCCCTTCCTCTGAAAAACATCCCCACAGCATGATATGGCCACCACCATAGGGATGGTGCCAAGTTTCCTCCAGACGAGACACTTGACATTCAGTCCAAAGAGTTCAATCTTGGTTTCTTTAGACTAGAGAATATTGTTTATCATTTTCGTTTTGTTACAGCTTTTTTGCTACATATAAATACATTTTCCATATACTGTACATTTTCCATACACATTTTACATACAGTTGAAGTCAGAAGTTTACATTTAAACTCAGTTTTTCACAATTCCTGACATTCAATCCTAGTAAAAACCAGTCCCTGGTTCGAATCCAGGCTGTATCACATCCGGCAGAGATTGGGAGTCCCATGGGGCAGTGCACAATTGTCCCAGTGTCATCTGGGTTTTGCCTGGGTAGGCCATCATTGTACTGACTTTCCTAGTTAAATAAAGGTTAAACAAATAAATATATATTTTAAGAATGTGAAATGTCAGAATAATAGTAGAGAGTGATTTATTTCAGTTTGTATTTATTTCATCACATTCCTAGTGGATCATAAGTTTACATACACTCAATTAGTATTTGGTAGCATTGCCTTTAAATTGTTTAACGTTGATCAAACGCTTGTGGAAGGGTAGCCTTCCACAAGCTTCTCACAATAAGTTGGGTGAATTTTGTCCCATTCCTCCTGACAAAGCTGGTGTAACTGAGTCAGGTTTGTAGGCCTCCTTGCTTGCACACGCTTTTTCAGTTCTGCCCACAAATATCTTGACATTGTTGTCATTAAGCCATTTTGCCACAACTTCGGAAGTATGCTTGGGGTCATTGTCCATTTGGAAGACCCATTTGCAACCAAGCTTTAACTTCCAGACTGATGTCTTGAGATGTTGCTTCAATATATCCACATAATTTTCCTTTCCTCATGATGCCATCTTTTTTGTGAAGTGCACCAGTCCCTCATGCAGCAAAGCACCCCCACAACATGATGCTGCCACCCCCGTGCTTCACGGTTTCATCAGACCAGAGGACATTTCTCCAAAAAGTGCTATCTTTGTCCCCATGTGCAGTTGCAAACCCTAGTCTAGCTTTTTTTATGGAGGTTTTGGACCAGTGGCTTCTTCCTTGCTGAGCAGCCTTTCAGGTTATGTCGATATTGGACTTGTTTTACTGTGGATATAGATACTTTTGTACCTGTTTCCTTCAGCATCTTCACAAGGCCCTTTGCTGCTGTTCTGTATTTTTCGCACCAAAATACATTAATCTCTAAGAGACAGAACGTGTCTCCTTCCTGAGTGGTATGACGGTTGCGTGGTCCCATGGTGTTTATACTTGGATACTATTGTTTGTATAGATTAATGTGGTACCTTCAGGTGTTTGTAAATTGCTCCCAAGGATGAACCAGATGTGTGAAGGTCTACAAATATTTTTTCTGAGGTCTTGGCTGATTTCTTTTGATTTTCCCATGATGTCAAGCAGAGGCACTGAGTTTGAAGGTATGCCTTGAAATACATCCATACATCCATAGGTACACCTCCAATTGACTCAAATTATGTAAATTAGACTTTCAGAAGATTCTAAAGCCATGACATAATTTCTTGAATTTTTCAAGCTGTTTAAGGGCACAGTCAATTTAGTGTATATAAACTTATGAAAAAATCTGTCTGTTAACAATTGTTGTAAAAAATACTTGTGTCATGCACAAAGTAGATGTCCTAATCGACTTGCCAAAACTATCGTTTGTTAACAAGAAGTTAGTGGGGTGGTTGAAAAATGAGTTTTAATGACTCCAACCTAAGTGTATGTAAACCTTTTTTTAACCCTTCCTGAACCCTTGACCAGAAACAAGCTACATCGGGGCAATACCAGAATAAATTATCTATTGATAATGTCTCTTCGTAGAAAAATCTACAGAGCTGAGATTGTTGTATGCCCTATGTATAAAAAAATAAAGGGAACACTTAAACAACACAGTGTAACTCCAAGTCAATCACACTTCTGTGAAATCAAACTGTCCACTTAGGAAGCAACAAGGCTTGACAATACATTTCACATGCTGTTGTGCAAATGGGATAGACAACAGGTGTAAATTATAGGCAATTAGCAAGACACCCCCAATAAAGGAGTGGTTCTGCAGGTGGTGACCACAGACCACTTCTCAGTTCCTATGCTTCCTGGCCGATGTTTTGGTCACTTTTGAATGCTGGCGGTGCTTTCACTCTAGTGGTAGCATGAGACGGAGTCTACAATCCACACAAGTGGCTCAGGTAGTGCAGCTCATCCAGGATGGCACATCAATGCGAGCTGTGGCAAGATGGTTTGCTGTGTCTGTCAGCGTAGTGTCCAGAGCATGGAGGCGCTACTAGGAGACAGGCCAGTACATCAGGAGACGTGGAGGAGGCCGTAGGAGGGCAACAACCCAGCAGCAGGACCGCTACCTCCGCCTTTGTGCAAGGAGGAGGAGGAGGAGCACTGCCAGATCCCTGCAAAATGACCTCCAGCAGGCCACAAATGTGCATGTGTCTGCTCAAACGGTCAGAAACAGACTCCATGAGGGTGGTATGAGGGCCCGACGTCCACAGGTGGGGGTTGTGCTTACAGCCCAACACCGTGCAGGACGTTTGGCATTTGCCAGAGAACACCAAGATTGGCAAATTCGCCACTGGCGCCCTGTGCTCTTCACAAATGAAAGCAGGTTCACACTGAGCACATGTGACAGACGTGACAGAGTCTGGAGACGCCGTGGAGAACGTTCTGCTGCCTGCAACATCCTCCAGCATGACCGGTTTGGTAGTGGGTCAGTCATGGTGTGGGGTGGCATTTCTTTGGGGGGGAGCACAGCCCTCCATGTGCTCGCCAGAGCTAGCCTGACTGCCATTATGTACCGATATGTGATCCTTAGACCCCTTGTGAGACCATATGCTGGTGCGGTTGGCCCTGATTTCCTCCTAATGCAAGACAATGCTAGACCTCATGTGGCTGGAGTGTGTCAGCAGTTCCTGCAAGAAGAAGGCATTGATGCTATGGACTGGCCCGCCCGTTCCCCAGACCTGAATCCAATTGAGCACATCTGGGACATCATGTCTCGCTCTATCCACCAACGCCACGTTGCATGATGAACAAAGCAAAGTAGAAAGAGATCCTTAGTGAAAACCTGCTCCAGAGCGCTCAGGATCTCAGACTGGGGGCGAAGGTTCACCTTCCAACAGGACAACGACCCTAAGCACACAGCTAAAACCATCTATGAGTGGCTTCGGGACAAGTCTCTGAATGTCCTTGAGTGGCCCAGCCATAGCCCCGATCTAATTTCTCCAGAGAGACCTGAAAATAGCTGTGCAGCGACTCTTCACATCCAACCTGACAGAGCTTGAGAGGATATTCAGAGAAGAATGGGAGAAACTCCCCAAATACAGGTGTGCTAAGCTTGTAGCGTCATAACCAAGAATACTCAAGGTTGTAATTGCTGCCAAAAGTGCTTCAACAAAGTACTGAGTAAAGGGTCTGAATATTTATGTAAATTTGATATTTCAGTTTAATATTTTTTCAAAATTAGCAAACAAAAAAACCTGTCTAAAAACCAGTTTTTGCTCTGTTGTTATGGGATATTGTGTATAGATTGATGAGGGGGAAAAACAAGTTAATCATTTTTATAGTAAGGCTGGAAAGTACAACATTTTTTACAAGAAGTGAAGGGGTCTGAATACTTTCCGAATGCACTGTATGTGACACGCTCTAACATAATCAGTCGGAAGTTGCTATGGCTAATTTGCATAGAAACTGTATTTTTATCAACATTTTAATTAATCTGTTTTAGTTTTTTTTTAAACAATGTCTTAGCTTTCATAATTTGCATAATTTATTGCCAAAATAAGGACTAGATAAGTGTATGACTGTAAGTCGCTTTGGATAAAAGCAGCTGCTAAATGGCATATATTAATAACAGCATTATTCACAGATAAATTAGAGTCTTAAAGGTACAATCTGCAGTATTTACAGCTGTTCATGGACATTTCAATATACAGTATCCTTGATATATGAATAATACATAATTATTAATTATTCTTGAAGAGGTCTTGGTGCAGGCAGGCCATCCCCCATTGCAAAACAGAAAACACAGGATATGTTAGCCTACAGGAGTTAATGGTCTGGAGTAGAAGGTAGGTACAGTCATAAAATAATATTGCAAAGCATGGCCAATTTCTCCTGAATTTTTCCATGTTTACAAATCTAACTCTTTAAGTTAAAGTACATCAGCAGTCATATTCTCACAAAGTATTTTCTGGAAAAAGTAAGTGATCATGCTTTTAAATATTTGACCTGCTGTTCTCTGATTTCAGGTACTCTCTCCTGCCATTGTGCCCTTGAGCAAGGCGCTTGACCCCTTAAAAACGGCACTCCATACAGGAGACCGACGGCAACTGCTCTATTCTATTCTATAATATTCTATTCTCCAGAATCAAACTTCTGCTGTTCATTATGCATCATCACTTCTCTGGATGAGTCTGTGGTTGCTAGGGGTGGAACCTGTCTCTGTGCTTTAATAGTGCAGGGAGCAGTGTTGATAGAGAAGGCATCTGAGAGGGAGAGAGAGTGATAGAGAGCGAGAGAGCGAGAGAGCGAGCGAGCAAGTGAGCAAGTGCAGTTTTAGGGACCACTGACTGAGACAAGAACTTCGACAACATGTTTGGCAAGGAGATGGACTAAGAACAGAACCAATGAGCACCTGAAACAGTTACAGGTATTTAACATTCTTTCATAAGCACATTTCTTTATGTATGACATTATCCTTTAGACCATTGTTTTTTTAAGAATATTTTGGGGGTAAAAAATACTAAAATCACTAGGAATTCTGCAAAAAAGTGTTTAATTTAGGAAATCTGTATTTAAGTATACCCACAAATAAAAAATAGACATCCCACGGGCACAGACGTCAGTTGAATGCCTATTCCACATAGGTTTAATGTAATTTCATTGAAATGATGTGGAAACAACGTTGAATCGAGCAGTGTGTGCCCAGTGGGATGTGACTGTGTCTCAATGTAGTCAAGGTACGAAATGGTTCTTATTTTTAAATTCAATCTCTTTTTGGGCTTACTTGCCCCCCGACCATTCTCTCCGACAATAATCTAGTTACCTACCCCTGCTTAATACTGTCAGTCATATGATACCGCATGGAAATAGTCACAACATAAATTATTCAAGCTCCTGCAGAACACAAGATTACATGATAAGTACTTAGTTTATTGTACTTTATCGATATGATAACCAACAGAAAAAACCTTTTGAGTAGAAGTTTGTCTAATGGGGATGAGATGATATTGGTTATGTTGAAATGCTTGCATTATTCATTTGTCATTGCGCATAAAACATTATTTTAACCCATTTGAAGCAAATGCTTGAAGTGGGCGATGTTGGCAATGACTTTCAAACAGCAAGCGCGTGGGTGTATGATTTTCTTTCAACGTGCTCCAACAATGTTGTTTTCGGTGGAGTGTTGGGTGATTTTAGTTAGGATATTCTTTGCCATGATTGTAGGGCTGGTTGCCATAGTCTACAGTACAGTATATGCCATCAATAAGGATGCTATTACTTGCTATTCCTCTTCAAAAGACGTCAACCTATTTTGATGATTTATTTATATGCCACAGTTGAAGCACTCTTCACACTCTATGCAAACAGAGATGGTCCGTGTAGGCCGCTACACACTTTACACAAACTACTCAAACGCAGCATCATTTTTATGTAGTTCTACATACTTTTGTTCGGCATTATTTTTGGAACGGACCTTATAAGACGCTCTGTTTGCATAGGGTGTGTAGGGCCCTTAGTTTTTCCAATTTTCACCTAAAATGACATACCCAAGTCTAAATTCCTGTAGCTCAGGACCTGAAGCAAGGATATGCATATTCTTGATACCATTTGAAAGGAAACACTTTGAAGTTTGTAGAAATGTGAAATTAATGTAGGAGAATATAACACATTAGATCTGATAAAATATAATACAAAAAATCAGTGCTTTTTTGTATTGTACCATCTTTGAAATGCAATAGAAATGCCTTAATGTATTATTCCAGCCCAGGCGCAATTTAGATTTAGGCCACTAGGTTTTAACCTAAGAGCTGTTATGCACGATGCAATGCGGAATGCCTGGATACAGCCCTTAGACGTGGTATATTTGCCATATACCACAAACCCCTGAGGTGCCTTATTGCTATTATAAACAGGTTATCAACGTACTTAGAAAAGTAAAAAAGTATTTTTGCTTCATACCCTTGGTATATTTTCTGATATACCACAGCTTTCAGCCAATCAGCATCCAGGAGCCAAACGACCCGGTTTATAATAGGCTATAGTTTCTACAGTGTAGGCTATATCTTTCACATACACACACACACACAAACAACCAACCACACACACACACACACACACACACTAACAATGGTTTCATGAACTAACAGCCCATTCATTGTTATTATTTTGAAAAGACAAAGGCTGGAAAAAACTGGTTGAATCAACATTGTTTCCAGATCATTTTAACAAAAAAAAAGATCTATGTGATGATGTTAAAACGTGGAAAACTGATTGGATTTGCAAAAAGTCATCAACGTATTTTTTTTCACCCAACTTTGAACCTAAATCCAATGACAGCTTATTTATTTATTATTATTTCATGTTCAATTCACATTAGTTGACAACTCAACCAAATGTAAATCAAAACTAGACGTTGAACTAACGTCTGTGCCCAGTAGGTAATGCTTTCCATCCAACAGAAAGACTTTCACATTCTCACATTTTACTTTCTTTATTTAAGAACAGTCATGGTGTAGCCTATTTTGATGTCGTGAAATATGAACACACACATTTTTTATTGTAGTTTTATGATAAGATGTTTGCATAATTCATATCCTGATCCATTTAGGAAACTTCAGTAGGTTGTTGAAATGGTCTTTTAGACCATGAGAATATACAACACCGTAGCCCATGCCCCCTACAGCCTTGTGTAGATCTTAAAATATTGCGTATGTTTACGAAATAAAGTAGGAGACACTTCTTTCCATTTAGCAGGCTGTATGGAATATTAGTCATATTGCTTACACATACTGTATGCAGTTCTCCTAAATCTACAGAAGTGTCTAGGGGGTAGGGGCTAGGGAGTGTTTATGGACAGGGCCATTGACTACCTTGCCAAAATACCCTCAAGCCCTTCCCTGTAAAAAAAGGGTGAAATAAATAGTGTGCTATATTGTTCAGAGACTCTGATTAAAACCTATTCAATCCATAATGACCTTTGGTGTCACTTGATATGGCTGTCGCCCACTGGTGTCCGTGGGTCGACTGTCCAATTTAAGCCAACAGGTGATTTCCCTTTCCTTTTCAAAATGGAAGACAGTAGCTGTGTTCGAATACCCATACTAACATACTGTATACTACATTCTTAATAAGTATTACTACTTCCAGACACAAATGAGCAAATGAGAGAACACCTCACCTCACCTCACATTTTACTTACCCTAGTAGAGCTGCTTAGGCAGTTTTCATGTTATCCAGAGTGTTGGTGACTGCTGCTGGTAACAATTTATTTATGCTTTTTTGCCAACGTTTACTTCACTGGCCACATTCAACGGGTGTTGAGCGTTAGTAAATTCATCAGTTTATTCTGTGCACTTGCTCAGTCAGACGAGAGTGCTATGAAATTGGAGTAGATAGTCAGAGTGAATTTATGAACTATACTACTTAGCCTCTTGTGAGTAGGGGGCAGTATTTTCATTTTTGGAAAAATAAATCCCGTTTCCCAAAGTAAACGGGATATTTAGTCAGGAGAAGATGTGTACCTGTGGATGTATTTCAAGGCCTACCTTCAAACTCAGTGCCTCTTTGTTTGACATCATGGGGAAATCAAAAGAAATCAGCCAAGATCTCAGAAAAAATTGTAGCCCTCCACAAGTCTGGTTCATCCTTGGGAGCAATTTCCAAACGCCTGAAGGTACCACGTTCGTCTGTACGAACAATAGTACGCAAGTATAGGTACAAAAGTATCTATATCCACAGTAAAACAAGTCCTATATTGACATAACCTTAAAGGCCGCTCAGCAAGGAAGAAGCCACAGCTCTAAAACCGCCATAAAAAAGCCAGACTACGGTTTGCAACTGCACATGGGGACAAATATCGTACTTTTTGGAGAAATGTCCTCTGGTCTGATGAAACCAAAATATAACGCCCAATTTTTCAGTTTTTGATTTGTTAAAAAAGTTTGAAATATCCAATAAATGTCGTTCCACTTCATGATTGTGTTCCACTTGTTGTTGATTCTTCACCAAAAAATACAGTTTTATATCTTTATGTTTGAAGCCTGAAATGTGGCAAAAGGTTGCAAAGTTCAAGGGGGCCGAATACTTTCGCAAGGCACTGTATATACACATATTTTTTTTTAAATGTATTTTCCTTAATTACTTTCTAACTCTACCACCCATCCCTTAAACTAGTGACTGGTACTGTAGATAAAGATCTTGTGTTTTCACAAGGAAAGGAGATTAGGAGAGGAAACCACCCTCACTATTGAGATGCAGCCATAGTGTCTAGCGTGCGAAGCCCCTGGCTGATAATAGATAGGTAGCATCGGGACAGGTGGACAGGTGTGCTGTGAGGGCCTCTATGCAGCAAGTGAATGGTACTATTGTCTGATAACCCTGCTGAGAGAGAACATTGCCAGGGAGTAGGGAACTATCTGTTTAATAATTACTTGCTTCATCTTAGGTAAGGCCTGTTTCAGTGATCAGTATTTGTTTAATAAGTTATTGGTTTTCCTTGTAGCCTAGTAGCAAGGCTATCATGTTAGGAATGTAAATGCTACTGTGAAGTATTTAAAAAAAAATATATATTTTTTACCTTTGTTTAACTATGTATGACAAGTATACTGTATATAAGCAGGTATAACAGTCCAATCAGTAATATCAGTCATACTGTCAGTCAGTCAGTCAGTAAGTTAATCAATGAGTTTGTCTGTCCGTTCATTTGTTCGTTAGTTCATTCAGTCGTTCGTTCATGATACTAGTGCTGTTGGTGTGTGCTTTGGAGAGCAGGTGGGCCGGTGGGAGGAGGGAATGGATGTTTCTAGAGCCCCAGGTGAAGTGTCCCCCATCCTAACCTTAAGCATTGGTGCGGGAAATGCTAAACTGACTCAAGATCAGCGTCTAGGGGCAACTTCGACCTACTCCATTTCTAGATGGGTTCATAAGGTCATGGTTTACCATTGAGGGCAGGTAAAATGAGAGTCTTGATGAGCCGTTGCCTATTAGCTTGTCATCATGGAATGTCTGTCTTTCAAGCATGCATCACATTCCCCAAGTCCTCCTTTGAAGAACCACTGTGAGAGACTCAGGAGCAACAGATTAACCAAGACATTCTACATCCAGTAGGAGTCCAGTCATGGTCCTGTGTGGCTCAGTTGGTAAGACTGTGTAGGACTAGTTGTGGGGATTTCCCACAGGGATCACAAATACATACTCAAAATATACGCACTCAAAATCTACGCACTCACTATGTCACTTTGCAATACATTAACGTGTCTTCTAAATGGTGTATATTAGACATGTTAGTCTCAATAACTTTACCCAATTGTATCTAATGACAAACTCAATATTTCAAATAGGATTACAGTAGGACAGTTCGTGTATAATTTTGTCGACAGCTTTGAGCTGACTGGATGTTTTGTGTTTGTCGCACCATTCTCTGTAAAGTTAGTTGACCTTATATGAGCTTGTACTAACATTAGCTCGATATCAATTATTCACCAGGCTAGCTGCTTGTGCTACTGCTGCTCCCCATGGAAACAGCTTGAACAGGGCTTTATGTGTCTGAAAGAGTTGGTTTCGCTGACCATACTGAAGTGTGCTCTGTTTTGCCATTCTGTCAGAGCCACTCTGTCAGAGAGAAATTGTTGTTGTTGTCTGTCAGGCATTATATATTACACTTAATTTGTACACTAGAGAGCACTACAATTTGGGTCATGGGTCACTGGTGACACAGTATATACAGTGCATTCGAAAAGTATTCAGACCCCTTGACTTTTTCCACATTTTGTTATGTTACAGCCTTATTCTAAAATTGATTAAATCGTTTTTTCCCACTCCATTTTCACACAATACCCCATAATGACACAGCAAAAACAGGTTTTTAAAACAGTTTGCAAATAGTATTCAGGCCCTTTACTCAGTACTTTGTTGAAGAACTTTTGGCATCAATTACAGCCTTGAGTCTTCTTGGGTATGACGCTACAAGCTTGGCACACCTGTATTTGGGGTGTTTCTCACATTCTTCTCTGCAGATCCTCTCAAGCTCTGTCAGGTTGGATGGGGAGTGTCGCTGCACAGCTATTTCCAGGTCTCTCCAGAGATGTTCGATATTGTTCAGTCCGGGCTCTGACTGGGCCATTCAAGGACATTCAGAGATTTGTCCCGAAGCCACTCCTGTGTTGTTTTGGGGACCAGATAATCTTGTTTCTCATGGTCGGAGAGTCCTTTAGGTGCCTTTTGGCCAACTCCAAGCAGGCTTTCATGTGCCTTTTACTGAGGAGTGGCTTCCGTCTGGCCACTCTACGATAAAGGCCTGATTGGTGGAGTGCCACAGAGATGGTTGTCCTTCTCTGTACCACACGTGGACTCCAATCAAGTTGTAGAAACATCTCTAGGATGATCAATGGAAACAGGATGCACCTGATCTCAATTTCAAGTCTCATAGTAAAGGGTCTGAATACTTATGTAAATAAGGTATTTCAGTTAGAATTTTTTTATATATTTGCAACATTTTCTAAAAAACTGTTTTTTCTTTGTCATTATGAGGTATTTTTTTTTAATGCAATTTTAGAATAAGGCTGTAACGTAACAATATGTGGAAAAGGGAAAGGGTCTGAATACTTTCTGAATGCACTGCACACTCCGTGATCAGTTCCAATATCTCAGAAACAGCTGGCCTCCTGGGCTTTTCACGCACGAAAGTGTCTTGGGTTTTCCCGAAAATGATGTGAAAAAAAACAACAACATCCAGTCAACATTATACTTGTGGGCGAAAACAGCTCATTGATTAGAGGGCTTGAATTAGCATGGCAAGAATCGTGCAAGCTAACAGGCGGAACACAAACAGGCACATAACGGTGCAGTACAACAGTGGTGTGCAGAATGCCATCTCTGAAAGCACAACTCCTCAATCCTTGTCACGGATGGGCTATTGCAGCAGATGACCACACCGGGTTCAACACCTATCAAGCTAAAAACAAGAAGTGGCTCCAGTGGGCACGCAATCAGCACTGGACCAGTGAGGAGTGGAAAAACATTGCCTGGTCCAAGGAATCCCAGTTTCTGTTGCGTCATGCTGTTGCGTCATGCTGAGTTAAGGATTTATGTAAGCTGCATGAGTCCTCCAGGAAGTGGGATGCACAGGGTTGGATAGAGAGCATACTGTTCTTGCCTAGCCCAGCTTCTAGACATGGATTGTACAGTATACCTTGTGAGTTATTTGCCGACCCGTGCCTGCTCGGCGATGATGTTCCCATGACAGAGTTAATATCCATGGACGGTTCTGATGAGAAGGTTGTTCTCTGCATTGCTGAGCAGTGCCCAGGAAAGAATTTCATCCAAGACAAGATCGTGTTACCATTTATATAATGAATATGAATTCAGGGGGCTAAAATGATTAAATATTAAACATACAAAAAAATGTTGAGTCAGAATAAAAAATGGTCCTTTTTACAGTATCTCTATTGATGCTGTGCAAACAGGAATGTGGCCATGATGACAATACAGGGTTCATTGGAGCTTTTGTCCTATCCACTTGTTTGACAGTTGAGGGCGCTCTACCACCATAGCATAATGCATACTCTACATTTACATATGACTTGATTGTAGAGGATGTGCTGGTTTTAGGAGCAAGTCAGCAGAATCAGTCAACAGAACTCACTGCATTTATGTCAACAGAACTTACTTCAGTAATCACTCTGTTCAAAACCAATTAAGGGACCAACACTAATGCATTCCAGGTGACTACCTCATGAAGCTGGAAGAGAGAATGACAAGAGTGTGCAAAGCTGTCATCAAGGCAAAGGCTGGCTATTTGAAGAATCTCAAATGTAAAATATATATTGATTTGTTTTACACTTTTTTGGTTACTACATGATTCCATATGTTTTATTTAATAGTTCTGATGTCTTCACTATTATTCTACAATGTAGAAAATAGTCAAAATTAAGAAAAACCCTTGAATAAGTACTGTAGGTGTACTAAAACTTTTCACTGGTAGTGTAACTCACAGCACTAGTTGAGGCCTCTCTCGATCGCTGTTCTCATCAGTGTCTTTAGATATTTTTGTCAGATGTTACTATGGAATACTAAGTATAATTACAAGTATTTCATAAGTGTCAAAGGCTTTTATTGACAATTACATGAAGTTGATGCAAAGAGTCAATATTTGCAGTGTTGACCCATCTTTTTCATGGCCTCTACAATCCGCCCTGGCATGCTGTCAATTAAATTCTGGGCCACTGATGGCAGCCCATTCTTGCATAATCAATGCTTGGAGTTTGTCAGAATTTGTGGGTTTTTGTTTGTCCACCCGCCTCTTGAGGATTGACCACAAGTTCTTAATGGGATTAAGGTCTGGGGAGTTTCCTGGCCATGGACCCAAAATATCTATGTTTTGCTCCCCGAGCCACTTAGTTATCACTTTTGCCTTATGGCAAGATGCTCCATAATGCTGGAAAAGGCATTGTTTGTCACCAAACTGTTCCTGGATGGTAGGGAGGATACTTTTGGAGAATGTGTTGGTACCATTCTTTATTCATGGCTGTGTTCTTAGGCAAAATTGTGAGTGAGCCCACTCTCTTGGCTGAGAAGCAACCACACACATGAATGGTCTCAGGATGCTTTACTGTTGGCATGACACAGGACTGATGGTAGCACTCACCTTGTTTTCTCCATACAAGCTTTTTTCTGGATGCCCCAAACAATCGGAAAGGGGATTCATCAGAGAAAATGACTTTACCCCAGTCCTCATCAGTCCAATCCCGGTACCTTTTGCAGAATATCAGTCTGTCCCTGATGTTTTTCCTAGAGAGAAGTGGCTTCTTTGTTGCTCTTCTTGACACCAGGCCATCCTCCAAAAGTCTTCACCTCACTGTGCGTGCAGATGCACTCACACCTGCCTGCTGCCATTCCTGAGAAAGCTCTGTACTGGTGGTGCCCCAATTCCGCAGCTGAATCAACTTTAGGAGACGATCCTTGCTATTGCTGGAATTTCTTGGGCACCCTGAAGCCTTCTTCACAACAATTGAACCGTTCTCCTTGAAGTGCTTGATGATCCGATAAATGGTTGATTTATGTGCAATCTTACTGGCAGCAATATCCTTACCTGTGAAGCCCTTTTTGTGCAAAGCAATGATGACGGCACGTGTGTCCTTGCAGGTAACCATGATTGACAGAAGAAGAACAATGATTCCAAGCACCACCCTCCTTTTGAAGCTTACAGTCTGTTAATCGAACTCAATCAGCATGACAGAGTGATCTCCAGCCTTGTCCTCGTCAACACACACCTGTGTTAACGAGAGAATCACTGACATGATGTCAGCTGGTCCTTTTGTGGCAGGGCTGAAATGCAGTGGAAATGTTTTTTGGGATTCAGTTCATTTGCATGCAATTCATCTGATCACTCTTCATAACATTCTGAAGTATATGCAAATTGCCATCATACAAACTGAGGCAGCAGACTTTGTGAAAATTAATATTTGTGTCATTCTCAAAACTTTTTGCCATGACTGTAGTATATGACTATGTGTGAGTATTACCACTGCAGCATTTCCGCTTGACCACAGGCTCTACTCAAATCATTTAAAATTTTGGCTTACCTGGGTCCTGAGTTGGTTCCTTGAAGGAGCATATATCAAATCAACCCATATTGTATTGGTCTCATACACGTGTTTAGCAGATGTTAATGTGGGTGTAGCGAAATGCTTGTGCTTCTAGTTTCAACAGTGCAGCAATATCTAACAAGTAATATCTAACAAGTTCACAACATATACCCAATACACACACAAATCTAAGTAAAGAATGGAATTAAGAATATATAAATATATGGACGAGCAATGTCAGTGCGGCAGAGACTAAGATACAGTAGAATAGTATAGAATACAGTATATACATATGAGATGAGTAATGCAAGATATGTAAACATTATTAAAGTGGCATTATTAAAGTGACTAGTGTTCTATTCAGTAATGAAGAAATCCAACCAGCGGAACTCCTGTCGCGGTGCTGTGCTCCTCATATCAATATGTAAATATCAGCAGGTTACGGCGAGAGCAACTATGACTCTCTTAAGTTAAGGTGGAAAATAATTTCAAGTCTGTGAATATAGGCAGCAGCCTCTCTGTGCTGGTAATGGCTATTTAACAGTCTGATGGCCTTGAGATAGAAGCTTTTTCAGGCTCTGTGTGCCAGCTTTGATGCACCTGCACTGACCTTGCCTTCTGGATGATAGCGGGGTGAACAGGCAGAGGCTCGGGTGGTTGTTGTCCTTGATCTTTTTGGCCTTCCTGTAAAATCGGGTGCTGTAAGTGTCCTGGAGGGCCAGGTAGTTTTCCCCCGGTGATGCGTTGTGCGGACCTCACCACCCTCTGGGGAGCCCTGCGGTTGTGGGCGGTGCAGCTGCCGTACCAGGCGGTGATACAGCCTGAAAGGATGCTCTCAATTGTGCATCTGTAAAAGTTTGTGATGGTGGGTACAACATCTCCTATACACTTCCTGATCAACTCAGTTACCGTTTCAGTGAATTCTTGAATATTATTCTCTCAAGCTACCCGGAACATTTGTTTACCTTTTGCTAATACAGGCCAATTGACAAGTGTTTCACTAGTTGAGGCCTCTCTCTGTCACGTTCTGACCTTTATTTCCTTTGTTTTGTATTTATTTAGTATGGTCAGGGCGTGAGTTGGGTGGGCAGTCTATGTTTGTTTTTCTAGGTTTTGGGTATTTCTATGTTTCGGCCTAGTATGGTTCTCAATCAGAGGCAGGTGTCATTAGTTGTCTCTGATTGAGAATCATACTTAGGTAGCCTGGGTTTCACTGTGTGTTTGTGGGTGATTGTTCCTGTCTCTGTGTTTGCACCAGATAGGGCTGTTTAGTTTTTTTCACATTTCTTGTTTTTGGTTAGTTTATTCATGTATAGTGTCTATATTAAAGAACCATGAATAACCACCACGCTGCATTTTGGTCCGCCTCTCCTTCACCGCAAGAAAACCCTTACACTCTCGATCGCTGTTCTCGTCATTTTATCTCAACATGTTCACCCAATACATTTTAAGAAAGTTTAAGTTCATTTACTGCATTCTATACAATTTAAAAACTCAAATGCTATTTCGAGTGCTGCAAAAACAATCAAAAATAACAGCAGCCATTATCACATTGGTTGCTGTAGCTTCATTCACCTAGGTATTTGTAAGTATTCTAGGTCCATTCTAGGTCCAGAGTAGTGATGCTAGTCGGGCGGGAGGGTGCGGGCAGCAATCAGTTGAAGAGCATGTACTTAGTTATACTTGCAGTTGGAGGCCACAGAAGGAGTGTTGTATGGCGTTGAAGCTCTTTTGGAGGTTTGTTAGCACAGTGTCCAAAGAAGGGCCAGATATATACAGAATGGTGTCATCTGCGTAGAGGTTGATCAGAGAATCGCCAGCAGCAAGAGCTACGTCATTGATATATACAGAGAAAAGAGTCGGCCTGAGAATTGAACCCTGTGGCACCCCCATAGAGACTGCCAGAGGTCTGGACAACAGGCCCTCCGATTTGACACACTGAACTCTATCTGAGAAGTAGTTGGTGAACCAGGCGAGGCAGTCATTTGAGAAGCCAAGGCTATTGAGTGTGCCGATAAGAATGCGGTGATTGACAGAGTTGAAAGCCTTGGCCAGGTCGATGAAGACGGCTGCACAGTACTGTCTTTTATCAATGGCGGTTATTATCTCGTTTAGAACCTTGAGCGTGCCTGAGGTGCACCCAGGACCAGCTCGGAAACCAGATTGCATAGCGGAGAAGGTACAGTGGGATTTGAAAATGTCGGGGATCTGCTTATTAACTTGGCTTTCAAAGATTTTAGAAAAGAAGGGCAGGATGGACAGGGTAGGGGGCAATTCGGTTTTCAAATCAGTTGATTCAGGAAGTGAATGGAAATGTATGAATTGAATGGTTTTCTATGAGGATTTTTCTGAATCTAATTTCCAATTCACTTCCTGAATTGAAAACTGAACTGACCCCAACAGCAGTGAATCTCTCTCAGATAACAGTAGTTTGGGGCGATGGCCCAAATGGCACCTTATTCATAGGGAATAGGGTACCGTTTGGGATGAAGTTTGGATTTCAGAAGGAGTGTCCTAACAGGTCTTTACTGTAAACATGTCAGTGGTGTGGTTATCACACTGACTGGCCCCAGGAGGTAACTAACTGTGTGCCATTCCTAAAGCGTCCTGCTTATTTGAAAACACAAACATTGACATGAGGTAGAATAAACAAGATAGGGGACAATATTTATTTGAGATACAGTGCTTGTATCAATCTTGAAATGTTTAAAATACCAGAGATAGATACCGAAATGTAATAACCTCAACAGGAGTATTTGTGGAAAGTTAGTGAACAGTAGAAAACAGAGGCACTTGCACACAGATAGAGATCATTGGGAGTTCTGCTGGTGTGTGTGTGTGTGTGTGTGTGTGTGTGTGTGTGTGTGTGTGTGTGTGTGTGTGTGTGTGTGTGTGTGTGTGTGTGTGTGTGTGTGTGTGTGTGTGTGTGTGTGTGTGTGTGAGTGCGCATGTGTGCGTG
Organism: Oncorhynchus kisutch; assembly: GCF_002021735.2. NCBI lineage: Eukaryota > Metazoa > Chordata > Actinopteri > Salmoniformes > Salmonidae > Oncorhynchus > Oncorhynchus kisutch. Next base: position 46,590,477 of record NC_034188.2, on the reverse strand, counting down.
TGTGTGGGTGGGTGCGTTTCTTAGTGATTGGTTTGACTCATAACCTGTGTTCTCCAGGGTGCGGTTATATCCTCGTTGTGAGCGGGTTGAATAAAGAGAAAACAATGCTTTAAAAAATCCATAAATGTACAATTCTAAGTCATATCTATAGGCCACATTGAGTTTTTTTATCTGCCATTAGTGCGTAAACCTAAGCTTTCGGGCCTAACTATATGTGCGCCGACTGAAACCTGGCACATTGGACGCTATTCTGTTTCTCAACAATGCTGCAAAAGAAAGGAAGACGAAGTAGGCCATTATAGCCTCAAAATGTAATTGTTCAATAAATTAAATGGCAAAGTAGGCTAATTACACAGTGCATTTTCACAAAAGCATACGCAATGTGGGATTTATTATTTGATTTATTTTTCACAAAAGCATGTGCAAGGTGTACATTTTGGCTATTGTTTGACATTTTTTTTGTTTCAGTGAAACATTAGTCCACTGTTCAATAGGCCTACATTTTACAGTAGGGTAGCACTCCAGGAACAAAGTTGGGCAGCCATGCATTCAGCTGTCCTCTAAATATAGAACTATGCAAAAAGGCATTACAGGTATTGGATATGGGAAAGTATACTTCAAATGTTTGAACTCAACACACCTCTTCGCTAGTTGGGCTAACAGAAAAGTGTGAACAGGTGTCTTAAGTTGCATCCCAAATGGCTTCCTATACCCTTTATAGTGCACTAGTTTTGATCAGTGTCCATAGGGCTTTGGTCAAAAGTGTCTGTATTAGTTTCAAAAGTGGCTCTCTCACATAACTATTAAATAGGGCATTATTGGCAAATGTGAACAAACGTATTATGAGCTATGCTCCGCATCCCAAATGGCATCCTCTTCCCTATACATTATAATGCATTACTTTTGACCTGGGCCCATAGGGCGTACTGAGCTTTATTAGTTGTTGTTTTTCTTTGCTCTATTCTGTCATAGACTCTAATCAGAGAGCCTGGATCTTAGAGGACTTTTTAAAAAGTAGGTCAGAGGCCTAACGAGGTAAACTGTCAGCTACAGGAGTGGCATTAGGCGACGGTGGTGGTGAATGTATAGTAGACCCTATGTCTGATGACTTATTTTACAGGTTTGTTCTAAACACACGTTTTTCTTAAGGTTACCTGTTTTTCTGACAGCTTGATGGAAGTCAAGGTGGAGAAGGGGAAGTGTGATGAGGGGGTGGTGTTTCGTTCTGCTCGGATCTATGTTTTATTTCGGTTCACTACGATTATACTGTCTGGTAGAAAACCATTGAGCTAATTGTTTTTCAGGCTGTGTATATCGACTACTTCCCGGGTTAGAGCTGTTGGAATTATATTGACATAGTTTATATTTGTATAATTACTGTATATCTAACGTGTTATTTTGAAGAAAAGAGCATAATGAGCCTGTTCAGATATACTCAGTTCAGGTGCTTTTATGAATTGTCTCTCTGTATCCTGTTTGATTTAGTTAATTTCTGTTTGTTTAGTTTCGAGAGTACCATCCACATGTATTTAGGAAACTAATCAGGAGCTACTCCCCTTTTCATTCAATAAACTCATTGTAAATCAGTTTAGCTGCCCAGGAACAGGGGAGAATGGTCCGGTTGTTCGCTGGCTAAATGTGGTAACTCTTTCAAACAGAAAACGCCTTCAAGTGCATACACAGTATGTTTGTATTACTGATGTAGCCCAACCAGCTTAGGAAAAACTTGTACATGTACAGTAGGTGTGTCCAGTTTACGTGTCTATTGAAAAAGATTGATTGAATACAGCCTGCCCAGAGAGAACAATTTTTAAATTCATGTCAATTCTGCAATATATTTGTTTTACTGGTTGTGTTTAATATTTAATGTTTTAACCATAAAAATGTTTACAGTTTTGAAAGTAAAAGTGCAGTAACTGCATTGTATGGTGTTATTTTTTATGCAGTACTAGCCGAATCACTGCAAAATAACTGCAGTGTATTGCATTTGAACTGCAGTTATACTGCACAGTACAGCAGTTATACTGCAATTGCAATCTTTTTTTTTGTGAGGGAAATTGACTTAAAACTCTAGAGACATTGTTGTAAATTCTGGGCTGGCATGTGACCCTGACCCAAAACTGAACTGGATGTGGCATCTGATGATTGTTTGAACCTGGGTCTTGTGCACTCCACAAGACTGTGTTAGCCCACTGAGCTAAAGCCTAGGTGTTTGCATAAACGTCGCACAACCTCCGTTGCACAGGATCAGGGTGACGGAGGAAGCAGCGAGAGGGGGAGGTGACTTTCAGGTTGATATGGATTGCATTGTCCTGACAACCATGGCGTTATTCATAAAGCGTCTCAGAGTCGGAATGCAGATCTAGGATCAGTTTTTTCTAGTAAATCATAATGAATAAGATCACATGGACAGGGAAAACCTGATCCTATATCAGCACTCCTACAATGAGATGCTTTATGAATACGGGTCCAGAAATCAACATGAGGAATAGTCAGCTCGAACGCAGTAAACACCACTTCTGTCATTCTCTCTGGTTCTGAACGCTGCTCACAGCTAGTTAAAACATTTTTGAAATGGGGAGGTACCTGAAATAATTCAATAAGAAATGTTAACTTTCAGAGTGGCTGATCAATTTGAGGACCGGTGTTTGTGTGTGTGTTGTCTTGGGAGAAAGTGCAGACTGCCTCATGCCTGGACTGTGTTAAACGTATGGAGAATGTTTGTTTGGTAACACCTCCTGCACATAAAAGGTTCTGTTGAAGTTGGCAGAGCTCCGCTTGCTTGGCCCTGTTACCTCTCCTTTCACTCCCAAGCTTTGGCTCCGCCCCCCCCCCCCCCTCTCTCTCTCTCTCTCTCTCTCTCTCTCTCTCTCTGTCTCTCTCTGTTATCTCGGCTGAAAAGAGGAGGGGCCAACCATGAAGTAATCAGACACCTGCCCAATTCATGCATGTTATTGTAACTCGCTAAACTGCTCTGACAAGTGCAGGGGTTAACACACACTAGCAGGACTGGAGGCTGGCTGGATGCTCCACTACATCTCTTTACAGCAACACACAGTCATTCTCCCCAGATGGAGCGCTAGATAACAAATGGTGGGCTGGGAAGGAGGAAAAGGAAGGAAGAGAAATTAAACAAAACGCAGAAATACACTGCCCTCAATGTTGCTAGGACAGAGGTCTTGAACTCTGCGCGGTGGGCTCCTTGCCATTCAACCAGCATGTCTCTAAAGGAGTGGGACGATTGGGAGAGTGCTGAAACGGACTGCTCGAAGGGACAGGATGAGGTGGTCATGATTCGCATGGCCAGTCTACATGTGGACCTGTTTCCTGCCAAGGACTTCCAAGGGAAGTTTAAAAAGATGCATCCCAAGAAAAGGCCCACTATTCTGAACTTGGAAAGTAGGTGCTGTTTTGAATGTTTAACATGCTGGGAAACATCTTGGTGCTGAAGGCTAGGATTTTATCTGCCAATGTAGTTGTCGGAGGATAAGTCTTGGAACCTGGTTTTAGTGTGGGACCTGTGTAGACTTGATGCCAGAAAACTAATAACAGACTAATTGCAGCTACTCATATCACCAATCTATGAAATACCTCACTCTCCACTTATATTTGTCACGGTTACCTCGAATCTTAGGACTGTTTACTAAAAGATTCATAGAGAAACTTGTGTGCTATGTAGGCTACGTCATATTAGTAATTTCAAGTTTTAATGTCACATGCACAAATACAGTGAAATGCCTTTCTTGCAAGCTGCAAACCCAACAATGCAGTAATCATTATTAATGTAGTACTACAAATACCAACAGGTAAAACAAAAACAAGAAATAAAAATGTAAATAAGAAATAAGAAGAACACGAGAGAGTAAGTAAGTGTTATTCAGAGTCAGTTCCAATACCATATTTACAATGTGCAGGGATAGTGGAGTGATGGAGGTAGATATGTATAGGGGTAAGGTGACTCGGCATCAGGATATAAGATAAACAGAGCAGCGTATATGAAGATTATATGTGAGTATTTGTGGGTGAGCAAATGTGGAGGTCAACTCCCTCTTGAAGGCATCAATTGGGTTTACCTTGGTCTACAATCATGAGTTTCTAAACTGTTAATTACATAGTTTCTTATTCAGGAGTGGCGTTTAAAAAAATATATATGTAGAAAACCCCTAAATGAACACATGATGAAAATCATGAAATCACAAACAATAACACTTTCGCATGTTATCTGTGTGTGTGAGCAAATTAAGTGTGTGTGCATGTGTGTGCGTGTCTGTGTGCGTGTGTGTGTGTGTGTGTGTGTGTGTGTGTGCATGCGTGCGTGTGTGTGTGCGTGTGTGTTGGAGTGTCAGTGAGTGTGCATAGAGACGGAGCAAAAATTAAATTCAAGTGTCAAATCAGATCGTTCGTGTAGCCATTTTGTTAGCAGTCTTATGGCTTGGGGATAGAAGGTGTTCAGGAGCCTGTTGGTGTCAGACTTGATTTTTAATTTAAAATATATATATATATTTTCATATACTTTTGTATATTTAGTGTAGAAATGCTTGGACTTTTTTAATTTCGGTGAATCTCTTACACAATGTGTTATGTACAGCAACCCCTGGTGTAAAATAGTAAATAATGGTTACTTCTTTGAATGTATTGAGCAGCCTTGAGGTGTAAAACAAGGCTGTCTGTTGTCTCCGTATCTATTTGTTGTGGCCATCGATTTGCTAGCTATTAAAATCTGATCCAACAAGAACATCAAGGGGTTCCAGGGGTTAAAAACAAAAGTGTCAATGTATGCTGATGACTCAAGTTTCTTCTTAAGTCCCCAATCTGGACCACTGCATGGTCTCAATGAAGATATATCTCTTTTCTAGCCTCTCGACTAAAACCCAATTATGGTAAATTTCCCATATTATGTATTGGATCTTTAAAAGACCCCATACCTTGTAGTTTACCAACAAAATGGGGTGATGGTGAAGTAGACATACCTGGGATTCATATCTTTGAAGATATAAATTAATTTACCACAACACATTTCAATAGAAAGTTAGCAAAAACAAACGAGATTCTGCAATGGAGAGGTAAACACTTGTCTGTTTATGGAAAAATCTAATTGATTATCTCTTTGGTCCTATCAGAAGTTTACTTACATACGTAGGCATTGCCTACTCCAGATGACTCGCTTTTTAAATAATATGAGCAAAAAATATTTCACTTTATTTGGAACACTGAGCCAGATAAAATGAAATGTGCCTATTTACACAATGAATATGAGTTTGGGGGGCTGAAATTATTAAAGCATTAAACCTTTCACTAAGTTGTACTTAAACTGGTTCTCCAGTAGATCACTAAGAAAGGCTTATCCTTTGTTCAAAAATTGACATTTTGCCTTTAAACAGATTACAACTTTTCATTTCCGGTTAATTACAGATTAAACGTTGTTCAAAGTATCGCCCTTTCCCAAACAATCCATTCAAAGCTGGTTACAATTTACATTTTATCCTCCAGAAAAACTGAACAAATATTACAATAAATATTATGGCTGAACTCAAATATACTGATTGATAAAAAATGTCAAATGTATGATATTATGAATAGGAATGGTGTAGTTATGTCACATACTGTACTGTATGCAGCTATCAAAATTATATGGGAATGTTGGTTCAATCTAAAGTTACAACCAACAGCATTACCACAAAAATGGAAGAGGCAAGTAGAAGAGGGAGAAGTTAGGGAACTTGTTTGTCTGCCATATATTAAAGGAAAAAAAATAAGCTAAACATATTTGGCAAAAATAGAAAAATGTGTTTCATTTGAGGATAAACACTTTGACAGCTGCGCCATACAGGTTGCAAAGTAGCTAGGAAGAGATTTTCTATGTACCGATTCCATGGCACAAAAAAAAAGTTTTTTAAATAAACCGATTATACAAAATTCATGCCACCAATAGAATGTTATAAAGTATATGGGACATACAACAATCTCAGCTCGGCAGATTTTGCTGTGAAGAGACAGAATCATTAGGTAATTTACTCTGGTAATACCCCTATGTTGCTTGTTTCTGGTCACAGCTTCAGGAATGGCAAAAAAAATTCACAACCTTCATTTAAAATTAAACCTAAAAAATAGCAGTATTGGGCATTTTGGAAAGCCATGGTCAATCAATCAACAAAATAATGATACTCGTAGGAAAGGTTTTTATCTTTAGCTCCCAATCGGTTTGACTATGCAGTTAGAAAGAAAATTAATGTAAAACACAGCACAGTTGGAAAATATATGGCACATGGAAACCAAACGAGGGTGGTCTACGGTGATAGGTCCGATGGCTGAGAGTAGCTGAGGGGTGGGACTAAAGAGCTCATGATTGGTAATGGTATTATTGAAAACACTACATATGAAAACGTTACCGATGTCAACTAGATTGAAGCATCCATTCTATCCATCTATTACACTATTTTGTTGAGCAAGAGTTTATTTCGTTTTCTAGGTCAACATATAATAACAAAAGAGAAGCTGCATGTATCTAATTAGACAAGTTGACGAACAAATATCCTACCAAAATGTCTGAAATTATAAGCAGAAACATATCTAAATCAGGCAACAACTAAAAAAATCAAAATAATCATTCTTTCGTATTTGGCTGTAGCCTATAGCGCATTTTCACAATTTGCAGGTTAGGGTTGGGTGCGGGCCTGAGATTATTAGCAATTGCGGGTAGGTGCGGGTGAACAAACAGCTGACCCACTGTTTGTATTTATTTATTTCACCTTTTTTTTAACCAGGTAAGCCAGTTGAGAACAAGTTCTCATTTACAACTGCGACCTGGCCAAGATAAAGCAAAGCAGTGCGACAAAAACAACAACACAGAGTTACACATAAACAAATGTACAGTCAATAACACAATAGAAACATCTATGTGCAGTGTGTGCAAATTAGAATAGTAGGGAGAAAAGGCAATAAATAGGCCATTGAGGCAAAATAATTAAAATTTAGCAATAACACTGGAGTGATAGATGTGTAGATGATGATGTGTAAGTAGAGATACTGGGGTGCAAAAGAGCAACAACAAAAAATAACAACATGGGGATGAGGTGGTTGGGTGTGCTATTTACAGTGAGGGAAAAAAGTATTTGATCCCCTGCTGATTTTGTACGTTTGCCCACTGATAAAGAAATTATCAGTCTATAATTTTAATGGTAGGTTTATTTGAACAGTGAGAGACAGAATAACAACAACAAAAAACAGAAAAACGCATGTCAAACATTGTATAAATTGATTTGCATTTTAATGAGGGGAATAAGTATTTGACCCCTCTGCAAAACATGACTTAGTACTTGGTGGCAAAACCCTTGTTGACAATCACAGAGGTCAGATGTTTCTTGCAGTTGACCACCAGGTTTGCACACATCTCAGGAGGGATTTTGTCCCACTCCTCTTTACAGATCTTCTCCAAGTTATTAAGGTTTCGAGGCTGACGTTTGGCAACTCGAACCTCTCACTGTTTAAATAAACCGACCATTAATATTACAGACTGATAATTTCTTTGTCAGTGGGCAAACGTACAAAATCAGCAGGGGTTACCAGGTGCCTATTTCAAATCACCAGTTTTTTGGTGTGCCAGGACCATTCACAGTTGAGCTTACTGAGTTTAGCTCAGTGCGGAGGGGCTATTATTTATACTTTTTTTTATCAAGGGAGGCCAAATTCTCACTGGTTTCCCTTGCATTCAATGCTACGGGTGGCAAAAATGTCATACTCTTTCTGATCAGACAGCATCAGATAGATGTGCTACACATACAGAGACAGAAGTGCGGTATTTTGTTTGCTTTGATGATTTCTCCAGTGAGGTACATTCAGCCTCTTGTGAATTGAAGGAAAATTATGAAACAGAGAGAGACGAAGGATACATTATTTTATATATTTTATAATTTTTCTTTGTCATTTTTGGGGGAGGCCTAGCTTCTCTTGCCATCCATAAATACACGCCACTGACCACACTGTCAAGTCACTGACCTCCTCCCTAGAGGGTGTCTCGTCATCGTAAGGTATCAGGCCAACCACCCGTAGTGTTGTGACATCGTGTTTGTGTGTGTGGAAGGTGTTGTACAGTACACAGCTGCAGGCGAGACAGATGCAGTTTCCTAGTAAAACTTGTGATAAGCCTCGACAGCTGGGACATCTCTGAACTCACATTTCTCTGCTTTTCTAGCAGTGGGGCTGTAACTTTGTAGCAGTGTGTCTGTAGCTTTCTTGCAGTGTGGCTGTAACTGTAGCTGTGGCGCTGTAGCTTTCTGTCATTGGTCTGTAGCCTTCTTGTAGTGTGGCTTAGGGTTGAATAGCGAGAACCAGTTTATCGAGATTTACAGAGAGTTCCCACCCAAACCCACTCCCTTTCGCAGGATAAGTTACTGCGAGAAACCAGTAAATTATAATACATTATTTATATGAACAGACGTGAAATGGGGCTGTTAAATTATGTGCCATGTCTATATCTGACTTCTCTAGGGCCTTCTCTCTGCTATCTGAATGATCAATCATCAACGCTCAGGGTGGGGACAGACAGCGCATCTTAGTATGGAGCGCACTTCACAATGCATGTATCATCTCATCATGGTCACTTTTTTTCTTGTGACAGGTAGGCCTAAATTTGCTGCAGCATAGCAAATGCTACAGTAATATAAGGACATAATGCATGTCTAATTCACAAATTTCCATCTGGCTTTTGGTGGTAATTTGCAAAGATGATTTTAATTTTAATTGCAGTTGCAGAGATTCAAAACAGTCTACATGTTACGGTTTTCTAGGTGTGAAGGAGAGTCGGACCAAACTGCAGCGTGTAGATTGCGATCCATGTTTAATGAACAACGTACAACACTACAAAACAAAGAACGTAACGAAAACCGAAACAGCCTATACTGGTGCTAACTAACATAGAGGACACTAAGGACAATCACCCACGACAAACTCAAAGAATATGGCTGCCTAAATATGGTTCCCAATCAGAGACAACGATAAACACCTGCCTCTGATTGAGAACCACTCCAGACAGCCATAGACTTTGCTAGATAACCCACTAAGCTACAATCCCAATACCACCACCAAAACCCCAAGACAAACACACCACAATTACAAAAACCCCATGCCACACCCTGGCCTGACCCAATACATGAAGATAAATACAAAATACTTCGACCAGGGCATGACACTACCACTCGAACATCGTTGCTTTAAATCAATGTGCAGATTATTTTGTGCCCAATTGAAATGAATGGTAAATAATGTATTGTGTTATTTTGTAGTCAATTTTATTGTAAATATGAATTGAATATTTTTCTAAACACTTCAACATTAATGTGGATGCTACCATGATTATGGAAAGTCCTGTATGAATCGTGAATAATGATGAGTGAGAAAGTTACAGATGCACAAATATCAAGACATGCTAATACAGTTGAATTCGGAAGTTTACATACACCTTAGCCAAATACATTTAAACTCAGTTTTCACAATTCCTGACATTTAATCCTAGTAAAAAGTCCCTGTCTTCCCTTAGGTCAGTTAGGATCACCACTTTATTTTAAGAATGTGAAATGTCAGAATAATAGTAGAGCTAATTTTTTATTTCAGGTTTTATTTCTTTCATCACATTCCCAGTGGGTCAGAAGTTTACATACACTCCATTAGTATTTGGTAGCATTGCCTTTAAATTGTTTAACTTCAAACGTTTCGGGTAGCCTTCCACAAGCTTCCCACAATAAGTTGGGTGAATTTTGGCCCATTCCTCCTGACAGAGCTGACGTTACTGAGTCAGGTTTGTAGGCCTCCTTGCTCGCACACGCTTCAGTTCTGCACACAAATTTTCTAGGGCCTCCCAATTTTTCCTCCAAACATAACGATGGTCATTAAGGCCAAACAGTTCTATTTTTGTTTCATCAGACCAGAGGACATTTCTCCAAAAAGTATTGGAGAAATGTGCAGTTGCAAACCGTAGTCTGGCTTTTTTATGGCGGTTTTGGAGCAGTGGCTTCTTCCTTGCTGAGCAGCCTTTCAGGTTATGTCGATATAGGACTCAAGCATCTTCACGAGGTCCTTTGCTGTTGTTCTGGGATTGATTTGCACTTTTCGCACCAAAGTTCGTTCATCTCTAGGAGACAGAACGCGTCTCCTCCCTGAGCGGTATGATGGCTACGTGGTCCCATGGTGTTTATGCTTGCGTACTATTGTCTGTACAGATGAACGTGGTACCTGCAGGCGTTTGGAAATTGCTCCCAAGGATGAGCCAGACTTGTGGAGGTTTACATCTTGTTTATCTGAGGTCTTGGCTGATTTCTTTTGATTTCCCCATGATGTCAAGCAAAGAGGCACTGAGTTTGAAGGTAGGTCTTGAAATACATCCACAGGTACACCTCCAATTGACTCAAAATATGTCATTTAGTCTATCAGAAGCTTCTAAAGCCATGATATCATTTTCTGCAATTTTCCAAGCTGTTTAATTAAAGGCACAGTCAACTTAGTCTATGCACACTTCTGACCCCCTGGAATTGTGATACAGTGGATTATAAGTGAAATAATCTGTCTGTCAACAATTTTTGGAAATTTGACTTGTGTCATGCACAAAGTAGATGTCCTAACCGACTTGCCAAAACTATAGTTTGTTAACAAGACATTTGTGGAGTGGTTGAAAAACAAGTTTTAATGACCTAAGTGTATGTAAACTTCCGACTTCAACTGTATCTCACCATTACAATTACAGGGGAGGTTAGCATTTTTGTGGGTATGATATTTACTGTTTGCCTCTGTAACTTTCTCACTAATCATTATTCACAATTCATTCAGGATTATCCATAATCATGGTAGCATCCACATTAATGTAGAAGTGTTTAGAAACATTCTATTCTTATTTACTATAAAAGTGACTCCAAAATGAAACAATACATTATTTACCATTAATTTAAAATTGGGCACCAATAATCTGAAACACAACCAAAACAAACAGTAAATGCATCCAACAAGTTTGTAGAGTCAGAAGCTTGATCTAATCATTGTGTGCTAGGACTTTTGACTACTTTAGTACACATATAAGGAAATTTGTCCCAATAATTTTGGTCCCCTAAAATATTGTGACTATGTACAAAAAGTGCTATGATTTCGAAAACGGTTCACCTGATATGGATGAAAATACCCTCAAATTAAAGCTGACAGTCTGCATGCACTTCATCGTCATTGTATCATTTCAAATCCAAAGTGCTGGACTACAGAGACAAAACAACAACAAATGTGTCACTGTCCCAATACTTTTAGAGTTCTTTGTATTTCCAAATTAAAATCAAATTCGCTAGCCTATAATTGTAACTTCATACGCCGCATGTCCTGCACCAGCATCAAATGTTCTCTCCCAGTTTCATGGTTTGAATGACGTGCGTAATTCTAGTCCACATAATACAGTATAATACAATACAGTAATACAGTTCACACTCAAAAAGATTAGCCTACTGGAGCTTGTTTAGTTTATTTAACCCAGAGAGCAAAGCTACATCTATGGGCTTTGATTTTCTGTGCTGTGTTTTTTTCTGTCCAGCGTAATGTGCGGTACACTGTCATTTTAAACCTCTCCCTGTTCCAGTCTGTAATACCTACATGTTTCAAGCAGACTACCATAGTCCCTGTGCCCAAGAACGCCAAGGTAACCCGTCTAAATGACTATCTTCCTGTAGCACTCACAACTGTAGCCATGAAATGCTTTGAAAGGCTGGTCATGACTGACATCAACACCATCATCCCAGACACCCTGAACCCACACTGATCTCCATATCGCCCCAACAAATCCACAGATGACGCAATCTCGAAGGGGCGGCAGGTAGCCTATTGGTTAAAGCGTTGGGCCAGTAACTGAAAGGTTGCTTGGATCGAATCCCCGAGCTGACAAGGTAAAAATCAGTCATTCTGCCCCTGAGCAAGGCAGTTAACCCACTGTTCCCCAGGCGAAGAAGACATGGATGTCGATTAAGGCAGCCCCCCCGCACCTCTCTGATTCAGAGGGGTTAGGTTAAATGCGGAAGACACATTTCAGTTGTATAACCCTTTCCCTATTTCCCTTTCCAATCTGTATAAAAGCCACACCTATGTGAGAATTCTGTTCACTGATTCAGCATAAAACTCCATAGTGCCCTCCAAGCTCATCACTAAACTAAGGACCCTGGGATTAAACACCTCCCTCTGCAACTGGATCCTGGACTTCCTGACCGGGCTGCCCCCAGGTGGTGAGGGTAGGTAGCAACACATCCGCCACAATGACCCTCAACGCGGGGGCCCCCAGGGGTGCTTGCTTAGTCCTCTTCTTTACTCCATTTTCACCCACGACTGCGTCACCGCGCACGACTCCAACACCATCATTAAGTTCGCAAACAACACTACTGTGGTAGGCCTGATCACCGATGACAATGAGACAGGTGGTCAGGATAACAACCTCTCCCTCAACATCAGCGAGACAAAGGAGCTGATTGTGGAAATGGATGGCAGATCAAGCCCCCATTCACATTGACAGGCTGTAGTGGAGCGAGTCGAGAGCGTCAAGTACCTCGGTGTTTACATCACTAAGGACCTATCATGGTCTGAACACACCAACAAAGTTGTAAAGAGGGCAAGACAACGCCTCAGGAGGCTGAAAATATTAATCACGTGCCATCAGATCCTCAAAAAGCATCAACGCTTGGTATGGCAACTGCTTGGGATCCAACCACAAGGTGCTACAGAGGGTAGTGCGTATAGCCCAGTACATCACTGGGGTCGAGCTCTCTGCCATCTAGCACCTAAAAAGGCCCTAAAAAGATTGTCAAAGACTCCAGCCACCCAAGTCATAGTGTTCTGGCACGGCATGCGGTATCGGAGCACCAAGTCTATGAGCAAAAGGCTTCTGAACAGCCTCTTCCCCCAAGCCATAACACTGCTGAACAGTTAATCAAACGGCTACCAGGATTATTTTAGTTGTTTTTACACTGCTGCTACTTACTGTTTATTATCTATGTATATTCACCCTACCTATATGTACAAATTACCTCAACTAACCTGAACGCTCGCACATTGACTCGGTAACAGTACCCCCCTCGTTATTGCTACTTTGTGTTACTTTTTATAACATTTTTTACTTTGTAAATCTTTTCTTAACTATATTTCTTGAACTGCATTGTTGGTTAAGGGCTTGTAAAGTAAGCATTTCACTGTAAGGTTTGATTCACTGTTCTGTTTGATTCGCCGCATGTGACTAATAAAATAACATTTGATTACATTTTTTTATTTGACATTTGATTTAACCCTTATTTTACCATGTAAGTTGACAGAGAACACATTCTCATTTACAGCAATGACCTGGGGAATAGTTACAGGGGAGAGGAGGGGGGATGAATGAGCAAATTGTGACACCATTTATTCTAATATTTCTGCACTGGCTCTATGCACACTCACTGGACTCTACCCACACATACTACATACCACACACACACACACACACACACACACACACCACACACCACACACCACACACACACACACACACACACACACACACACACACACACACACACACACACACACACACACACAAACGAATAGTATCTGCTGCCTAGGGATCCAGAATGAAATACAGAAACAGTCTCAATGCTGAGCATGACCTCAGTGTTGTACTGTCAAAAACTGATCCCAGAATAGACCTGCTTGTTGAAAACTTCAACCAGCCACACACCTCTCATTAGGACTGTGTGTGTGTTTTCTGGTCTACATGTGTGTTATGTGATCAAACAGTGTATTCCAATTTAGAATACAAATTATTTATTGTATTTTAACAGCAACAGTTCCAACCAAATGTTTTTTTTTTAACAATACGTTCTATAGTAAGATGTACAGCAGGCCTGATCATTTTTCTTCTGTACTGTTACTTAGGGTTGAACTATCAAATTTATAAAAATACAAAACTGAAATACCTTATTTCCATAAGTATTCATACCCTTTAATATGAGACTCAAAATTGAGCTCAGGTGCATCCTGTTTCCATTGATCGTCCTTCAGATGCTTCTACAACTAGATTGGAGTCCACCTGTGGTAAATTCAACTGATTGGACATGATTTGGAAAGGCACACACCTGTCTATATAAGGTCCCAGTGCATCTCAGAGCCAAAACCAAGCCATGAGGTTGAAGAAATTGTCCGTAGAGCTCTGACACAGGATTGTGTCGCAGCACAGATCTGGGTAAGGGTACCAAAAAAATGTGTGAAACATTGAAGGTCCCTAAGAACAAATTGGTCTCCATCATTCTTAAATGGAAGAAGTTTGGAACCACCAAGACTCTTCCTGTAGCTGGCCGCCCGGTCAAACTAAGAAAACTGGGGGAGAAGGGAAACAGAGAGCAGACAGATGGTTATTTTTGGCATTATAAGGCACAGTACCCTACGGCGTTCACAGAGCGCTTTGTACACAAATGTCAGTCGGAACTGGTCCAGAAACCGTCAATGGGGGACTTAACATCTACCATTAACACCCCACAACAACAGCTAAACCGGGCGCCCAGTGTGGCAGCCCCCCACTCTAAAACCTGTATGTTGGGTTAAAAGCGAAAGTCAAATTTCAGTTGGACCTTGTGTGCAATTGACCAATAAAGTGAATTCTCTCCCTTATGAAGCTTGCATTATGCCAATATTATGAGATATATGTTTTGACTGAAAAATATGTGTTGAGTCAAATTCCAGGTAGGAAAAACTGAATCATTTCAACATTGTTTTGCCCTCTGTGTTACTGATGTTGGTAAAGGCACTACTGTGGTAAAAATATAGACAGTCCCGAGTTGATGTGCAGGGGTAGGAGGTAATTGAGGTAGCTATGCACATTTAGGTATGGTGAAAGTGACTAGGCAACATGATAGAAAATAGACAGTAGCAGGAGCGTGTGTGTGTGGGCGTATGTAGTGTGTGTGTGTTGGGATGGGTTGTCAGTGTACTGTAACCTCCTGTACTATAGCTCCCATCCTCTTCCAGTCTGAGAGTCTCAGGTTGCTCAGTGACAGGGCTCAGCAGCTCTATGAGGGACGAGTCCCTTATCGCTATCATCATTATCAGGCCGCTGCAGAGACAAACACTGGTTATCATTAACTGAGCTCCGCTAAGAGGATTGCTTCCTGCACTCCCAGCCTCCATGCAGTTATTTAGAGGGAGCTTGCACATCGCCTCCTGCACGCCTGCATGACGCGCGGCTTTAGATACACAGAGAGAGGGATAGATAGGAAGAGAGAGGGCAGGAGGGAGGGTGGGACAGAGAGAGAGAGGGACGTAGGGAGGGAGGGGAAGAAAGAGGGAGGGGAGAGAAAAAGAGAGGGATTGAGAGAGGTGAAGAGCGAGCGAGGGAGGGAGCAGGAGACAGAGGATGAGTGAGGACAGGGAGAGAGAGATAGTGGAAGTGCGAGCAAGGACAGGGAGAGAACATGATGGAGTGAGAGAGCAGAGAGAGAGTGGATAAGTGAGTGAGTGAGGAGAGAGAGAGAGGGCTGAGCGCCAGGAACAGGAGGAGGAGGAGGAGGGGCAGCGCAGTGTCAGTTTGTTCTGGTGCTTGCGAGCGCAGCAGAAGTGTTGTACATCACAGTGTGGTGACAGTGACAGCAACGGCAGCTCAAACTGCTGCTCCAGAGCTGCAGGAGTAAACAACAACAGTAGCATCCACAGGGAGACGTTCTACCTGTGTGCAGCCTGCATAGGCATGGCCAACCAACAGGACTCAGGCTTCTTTGAGATCAGCATCAAGTCTCTGCTCAAGTCCTGGAGTGGATGTGAGTATACACGAGTTTGTCTGGCTTCCAGCTCAGCATGCTTGTTTAGTGCTGTTAGCGTTAGCTACCACACCAGACTAAATTAAGCTTCAGTCATTCAGAATGACAGACAGCGTAGAGATGATAGCGTGGCATAGTGTTGCGCACATGTTGGCTGAACTACTTAGTGGTGCTGATTCACTATGTTTTTTCCCCTAAGTTTTGGGGTTTTTGCTCCTTTTCCTGTTTGTGGGTGAGGGTAAGACTTCTTTCTATGTGAGCTGCCTGCCGTGGAGTTTAAATAGCTGCTGTTCAATGCTGGGCTGCCTAATAGGATTAACAAGGTTCAGCTCTAGAGTGCAGCTTCGCCACCCTGCCTTCCCATAGAGAGGCAGGATGGATAGGATGCTATTTGATTTGATTTATTCCTCATTTAGCCGATGCCAATGGCGACAGCTAATCTTACTGGGGCCTGACACATAACAATAAATACATTACATACACAAGAATTTACAGTTTACATACATTTAAAAACATTAACATGTAGTGTGTGTGCATCTATCAGTTCCACATTAGTACATACACACAGCAAGCAGGCCACATGGGGGAGAGATTTTACTTTATGTTTTATGTTTTAGATTCCGCCTCTCACAGTTGAAGTGTACCTATGATAAAAATTACAGACCTCTACATGCTTTGTAAGTAGGACAACCTGCAAAATCGGAAGTGTATCAAATACTTGTTCTCACCACTGTAGGTACTTATCTACCTGTTTCCTCCAGCATCTTCACAATGTCCTTTGCTGTCGTTCTGGGATTGATTTGCACTTTTCGCACCAAAGTACGTTCATCTCTAGTAGACAGAACGCGTCTCCTTCCTGAGCGGTATGACGGCTGCATGGCCCCATGGTGTTTATATTTGCGTACTATTGTTTGTATAGATGAACGTGGTACATTCAGGCGTTTGGATATTTGCTCCCAAGGATTAACCAGACATGTGGAGGTCTACAATTTTGATTTATTTTTATTTTCCCATGGTGTCAAACAAAGAGGCACTGAGTTTGAAGGTAGGCCTTGAAATACAGCCACAGGTACACCTTCAATTGACTCAAATGATGTCAATTAGTCTATCAGAAGCTTCTAAAGCCATGACATCATTTTCTGGATTTTAGTCAATTTAGTGTATATAAACTTCTGACCCACTGGAATTGTGATACAGTGAAGTATAAGTGAAATAATCTGTCTGTAAACAATTGTTGTATGAATGACTTGTGTCATGCACAAAGTAGATGTCCTAACCGACTTGCCAAAATTATAGTTTGTTAAAACCTCTTGGAACCACCCATCCCGGATACGGGATAATTGTCATCAACTACGCTAAATAGCATAGCGCAACGGTGAAATAATCTTACTAGAAAATATTCATGGTCATGAAATCACAAGTGAAATATAGTGAAACACAGCTTAGCCTTTTGTTAATCACCCTGTCGTCCCAGATTTTGAAATTATGCTTTACAGCGAAAACAATACAAGCATTTGTGTAAGTTTATCGATATATTAACAAAACATTATATACACCTAGAGGCAGGTAACTTGGTCATGAAAATCAGAATAGCAATCAAATTAATCGTTTACCTTTGATCTTCGGATGTTTTCACTCACGAGACTCCCAGTTAGACAGCAAATGTTCCTTTTGTTCCATAAAGATATTTTTATATCCAAATACCTCTGTTAGTTTGATGCGTTTATGCCCAGGAATCCACCGGAAATAGCGGTCACGACAACGCAGACAAAAATTCAAAATTATATCCATAATATCGACAGAAACATGGCAAACATTTTTTATAATCAATCCTCAAGGTGTTTTTCAAATATCTATTCGATAATATATCAACAGGGACAGTTGGCTTTTCACTAGGACCGGGAGGGAAAATGGCTACCTCTCTGTTTTGCGCAAAAATCACACTGAGCCAACAACTGAGTGTGGATGCAATGTGGACGTTTACACTCATTCTTCAAAATAAAGGCCTGAAACTACGTCTAAAGGCTGTGGACACCTTAGGGAAGCCACAGAAAAAGGAATCTGGTTGATATCCCTTTCAATGGTCAATAGGGATGCATAGGAACACAGAGCTTTCAAAATAAGAGTCACTTCCTGATTGGATTTTCCTCAGGCTTTCGCCTGCAAAATCAGTTATTTTATACTCACAGACAGTTTTGGAAACTTTAGTTTTAGAGTGTTTTCTATCCTAAGCTGTCAATTATATGCATATTCTAGCATCTGGTCCTGAGAAATAGGCCGTTTACTTTGGGAACGTTATTTTTCCCCCCCAAAAAATTGTGCCCCCTAGCTTCAAGAGGTTTTAACAAGAAATTTGTGGAGTAGTTGAAACACGAGTTTTAATGACTCCAAACTAAGTGTATGTAAACTTCCGACTTCAACTGTATATGTTTTGACCATGACAGTTATAGAATCTAAAGTTACACCAAGTAATTTAGTCTCCTCAACTTGTTCAACAGTTATACCATTCATTACCAAATTCAGCTGAGGTCTAGAACATAAGGAATGATTTGTACCAAATCAAATACAATGCTTTTAGTTTTCAAGATGTTCTGGACCATTACTGGCCACCCATTCCAAAACTGACTACAATGCTTTTAGTTTTAGAGATGTTCTGGACCATTACTGGCCACCCATTCCAAAACTGACTGCAACTCTTTGTTAAGGGTTTCAGTGACTTCATTAACTGTGGTTGCTAATGTGTATATGATTGAGTCATCAGTGTATACGCATGCTTTGTTTAATGCCAGTGGCAGGTCATTGGTAAAAATAGAAAAGAGTAGAGTGCCTATAGAGCTGCCCTGTGTTACACCGCACTTTACATGTTTGACATTAGATAAGCTTCCATTAAAGAAAACCCTTTGAGTTATATTAGATAGAAAGCTCTAATACACTACATGGCAGAGGTTGAAAAGCCATAACACATGCCTTTTCTCAACAAGAGGTTATGGTCAATAATATTAAAGGCTGCATTGAAATCTAACAGTACAGCTCCCGCAATCTTCTTATTATCAATTTATTTTAACCAATCATCAGTCATTTATATCAGTGCAGTACATGTTGTGGGCCCTTCTCTATAAGTATGCTGAAAGTCTGCTGTTAATTTGTTTACAGATTTTTTTGAAATTTACAAATGTATAATTTTGCACGCCCAATTTTTCCGTTTTTGATTTGTTAAAAAAGTTTGAAATATCCAATAAATGTCGTTCCACTTCATGATTGTGTCCCACTTGTTGTTGATTCTTCACCAAAAAATACAGTTTTATATCTTTATGTTTGAAGCCTGAAATGTGGCAAAAGGTCGCAAAGTTCAAGGGGGCCGAATACTTTCGCAAGGCACTGTATATTGTGGCTTCCATCAATGTTATTGTCTGCATCATTTACAATCCCCCATATATATGTTTTGTATATATACAGTGCATTCTGAAAGTATTCAGACCCCTTGACTTTTTCCACATTTTGCTACATTACAGCCTTATTCTAAAATGGAATTAATCTACACATACCCGATAATGGCAAATCGAAAACAGGTTTTCTGATATTTTTGCTAATTTAGTCCAAATTTAAAAATGGAAATATCACACTTACATATGTATTCAGAACCTTTATTTTGTTGAAGTACCTTTGGCAGTGATTACACCCTCAAGTCTTCTTGGGTATGATGCCACAAGCTTGGCACACCTGTATTTGGAGACTTTCTCCCATTCTTCTCTGGAGATCCTCTCATGCTCTGTCAGGTTGGATGGGGAGCATTGCTGAACAGCTATTTTCAGGTCTCTCCAGAGGTACTCGATCAGGGTCAAGTTCGGCTTTGGCTGAGCCACTCAAGGACATTCTGAGACTTGTCCCGAAGCCACTCCTGCGTTGTCTTGGCTGTGTGCTTAGGATATTTGCCCTGTTGGAAGATTAACCTTTGCCCAAGTCTGAGGTCATGAACGCTCTGGAGCAGATTTTTTTATCAAGCATCTCTCTGTACTTTGCTCCATTCATCTTTGCCTCAACCCTGACTATTCTCCCAGTCCCTGCCGCTGAAAAACATCCCCACAGCATGATGCTTCCACCCCCATGCTTCACCGTAGGGATGGTGCCAGGTTTCTTCCAGATGTGGCGCTTGGCATTCAGGCCAAAGAGTTCAATCTTGGTTTCATCAGACTCTAAAATCTTGTTTCTCAGGGTCTGAGATTCTTTAAATGCCTTTTAGCAAACTCCAAGCAGGCTGTCATGTGCCTTTTACTGAGGAGTGGCTTCCGTCTGGCCACTCTACCATAGAGGCCTGATTGGTGGAGTGCTGCAGAGATGATTGTACTTCTGGAAGGTTCTCCCATCTCCACAGAGGAACTCTGGAACGCTGTCAGAGTGACCATCGGGTTCTTGGTCACCTCCCTGACGAAGGCTCTTCTCCCCCATTTGCTCAGTTTGGCCAGGCGGCGAGCACTAGGAACAGACTTGGTGGTTCCAAACTTCTTTCATTTAACATTGATGGAGGCCAATGTGTTCTTGGGGACATTCAATGTTACAAAAACGTTTTTTCACCCTTCCCCAGATCTGTGCCTCGAAACAATCCTTTCTCGGAGCTCTAATGACAATTCCTTAGACCTAATGGCTTTGATTTGGATTTGACATGCACTGTCAACTGTGGGACCTTATTTAGACAGGTGTGTGCCTTTCCAAATCATGTCCATGCAATTGAATTGACCACAGGTGGACTCCAATCAAGTTGTAGAAAAATCTCAAGGATGATCAATGGAAACAGGATGCACCTGAGCTCAGTTTTGAGTCTCATACTTAGTTTTGGGTCTGAATACTTATGTCAATAAGGTACTAAGGTATTAATGTATTAATGTTTTGTTTTTGTTTTAATTTGCAAAAATGTATAAAAACCTGTTTTAGATTTGTCATTATGGAGTGTTGTTTGTATATTGACGAGGACCATTGTTAATTTAATCCATTTTAGAATAAGGCTGTAACTTAACAAAATGTGGAAAAAGGGAAGGGGTTTGAATACCTTCCAAATGCACTGTATTTTTCAGATATTACAAGTTACGGATAAACATTATTATATTATTGACCAATTGACTATGACTTTTTAAATACCCAGCAGTGCAATTTGCAGTTAGCGGCAGGTAAATATTGCAATGCTTCAGCCATTACTCCAATAACTTTACAAAATGTAAACTTACAATGCCTTTCATTAAGAGTTTTTTATGCATGAGTACAATGGCTCACTGTTTATTGTTGGCATTTCCTGCTAAGTTTGCCCACTTTGCTAGAGAAGTAATCATTAAAATAATTGGCAACATCAAATGGTTTTGTGATGAATATGCCATCTGATTCGATGAAACATGGAATTAAATGTGTCTTTCTGCCCATAATTTCATTTAAAGTACTCCAAAGTTTGTTTGCATCATTCTTTATATCATAGGTACTGGCTTTATGATAAAGTTTCTTCTTATTTTTGTTGTGTTTCGTCACTTGCTTTCTCAATTTGCAGTAAGTCAAGATGTGCAGCCAGACTTATTGCCCCTTCTCTTTCAAACATACCGTTTTTCATTTCCTCATCGATCCATGGAGATGTAACAGTCAGTTTCTTAACAGGTGCATGTTTAGTAATAATTGGAAGAAGCAATTTCATAAATTCATCAAGTGCAGTGTCTGGATCACATCAGACAAATACATATTATTAACATCATCCACAAAAGAGTCACAGCAAAATCTTTTGTATGATCTCTTGTATACTATTTTAGGCCCAGCTGTTGGAATGTTGGTTTCCACTATATTGTGATCACTGCATCCAAGGGGTAGGGCCCATAGGATCTTAAAATAACTCAACTAACTAGGCCTAAATCTTTCTTTGTGGTGTCACGTACCTTAAAAGCATTTTAAAATCACACATATCAATGCATAACATTCAAATACACAGTTTTAATACAGGATATTGACAGCCCCCCAAAATAAAGTGAATGTATAAGAATAATATGAAGTACTGTACATATTTAAGTGCATTCTGGCAAGTTTCACAATAACATACTGTAATACAACATAGTTATGTTCTTCTAACAATGGAGCCTTCTTGGAAAGTTATGAATGATTTGATTTGTTTGTTTGACCATTTAAAAACACAATTAAAAATGAATGCTAAATTATGTCACCCGTTCTACATGGTAACCAAAAGGGTTCTATCTGGAACCAAAATGCGTTCTTCGCAGGGTTCTCCTAGAGTGTAGCTAGCCAGCCAGCCCATAGAGAGAGCATTGCATTGTGGGTTTTGTTTTCGACTTGAGCTGCAACAGATTTCCACAATGATTTTCACGTTGCTAACAACCTTATTATAACAACAAAATTAAACATTTGTTCACAATAAATATTGTTCTCACATATTTGGATTATTTAAAACTGTAAATTACAGGAATGAGTGGTTTTGAGGGGATTTTTACTTTAAGGTTTTTTGGAAGTGTATAACAAGATTTATGGTGGCCCTTTTGGGTACTTCAGATTATTACAGTAATTATTGCTGGCCCTCTTTGTAGCCTTATAACAAGTCAAATGTATAAAATAATCAAATAAGATAATACAATTAATAAAAAATAGCATGATAAAGCTGTAAAATATTATCCTAAATGTAAACCATCAACTTAGTGAATACCTTTTGGTGTTTAATATGAGGGTTTATATTTATATTTATTTTTTCACACTTGTATTTATTTTATTATGTCAATCATGAATACCATTGGTGTTTACTATTATGTCTTTGTTGTAAATGTTTTGGCACCAAACTTGTCAATAGTTGGAAGAGTTGTAGAGTTAATAAAAAATAATACCATTGTTGATTAGATGCTTTAAAAAAAATATTTTGGCTATTTTCGCTGGACCCATATGTTCTATCCCCTAGAAACTGGACACAGATATAAAAATATCTAAATATCTAAATACATATTACAGTTATTTAAGTATAAATTACCAAAGTTACTATAGATTACATTTATTACAAAAATTACAGAAGATTCCGGTCACTTTGGTAAATTATTTGCAATCCTACCTAAAACTAAGGATAATCTGGTTTAATCTGTGGAGAAATTGATTGATGTTATCTCATATGTATAGGTACCATACAGGTAACACTTAAGCCAACATTTGAGGTAAACAATTAGCCACTAAACTTTGTCCGGGATTCAATCCAAGTTGCATTGTAGACTAGAGAAGTGCATTGCACTGCCGACAAGATACCTTTTAAAGGGAATATTGTTTTGCTTGACACAGAACATGACAATGTTGTAAGCAAAACTATTATACTTGTTTGATCATTTGGATTAGCTGACTAGCTATTGGTAAAATAATTAGAGTAGTCCACACCAACATTAGTTTCCATTCATACAAAATATTTTTCCAGACACTGGGCGTTAGTGTTGGGCGATATCATTGGCCTTGTGGTGAAATTCCTTCCTCTCTTCCTTCCTCTCCAGCAGTTGAGTTTTTCACCATACTCAAAGGGATATTCAAAGTCTGCTTTTATATATGTTTTATCCATCTACTAATATGTGCCCTACTTTGCGAGGCATTGGAAAACCTCCCTGGTCTTTGTGGTTGAATCTGAGTTTGAAATTCACTGCTCGACTGAGGGACATTACAGATAATTGTGTGTGTGGGATACAGAGATGAGGTAGTCATTCAAATATTATGTTAAACACTTTTAATGCACACAGAGTGAGTCCATGCAACTTATTATATGACTTGTTAAGCAACTTTTTAATTTATTTATTTAGGCTTGCCAAAACAAAGGTTTGAATGCTTATTGACTTAAGACATTTCAGCTTTTCATTTTTTATTAATTTGTTAACAAAAAAGAAAAAAACTATTCCGCTTTGACATGGGGTATTGTGTGCAGGCCTGTGCATTTGGAAAGTATTCAGACCCCTTGACTTTTTCCACATTTTGCTACGTTACAGCCTTATTCTAGAAGCTTCTGATAGGCTAATTGACATCATTTGAGTCAATTGGAGGTGTACCTGTAGATGTATTTCAAGGACTACCTTCAAACTCAGTGCCTTTTTGCTTGACATCATGGGAAAATCTAAAGAAATCAGCCAATACCTCAGAAAATAAATTGTAGACCTCCACAAGTCTGGTTCATCATTGGGAGCACTTTCCAAACACCTGAGGGTACCACATTCATCTGTACAAACAATAGTACAGAAGTATAAACACCATGGAACCACACAGCTGTCATACCGCTCAGGAAGGAGAGATGAACGTACTTCGGTTCGAAAGTGCATATCAATCCCAGAACAACAGCAAAGCACCTTGTGAAGATACTGGAGGAAACAGGTACAAAAGTATCTATATCCACAGTAAAAATGAGTCCTATATCGACATAACCTGAAAGGCCGCTCAGCAAGGAAGAAGCCACTGCCCAAAAACCGCCATAAAAAAGTCAGAATACGGTTTGCAACTGCACATGGGGACAAAGATCGTACTTTTTGGAGAAATGTCCTCTGTCTGATGAAACATAAATATAACTTTGGCCATAATGACCATTGTTATGTTTGGAGGAAAATGGGGATGCTTGCCATCCCAACCGTGAAGCACGGGGATGGCAGCATCATGTTGTGGGGGTGCTTTGCTGCAGGAGGGACTGGTGCACCTAAAAAAAATAGATGGCATCATGAGGAAAGGAAAATTATGTGGATGTATTGAAGCAACATCTCAAGACATCGGTCAGGGAGTTAAAGCTTGGTCGCAAATGGGTCTTCCAAATGGACATTGACCCCAAGCATACTTCCAAAGTTGTGGCAAAATGGCTTAAGGACAACAAAGTCAAGGTATTGGAGTGGCCATCATAAAGCCCTGACTTCAATCCCATAGAAAATGTGTGGGCAGAACTGAAAAGGCGTGTGCGAGCAAGGAGCCCTACAAACCGACACTTTGACCCAAGTGAAACAATTTAAAGGCAATGCTACCAAATACTAATTGAGTGTATGTAAACTTCTGACCCACTGGGAATGTGATGAAAGAAATAAAAGCAGAAATAAATAATTCTCTCTAATATATATATATATATACACACACACTACTGGTCAAAAGTTTTAGAACACCTACTCTTTCAAGGGTTTTTCTTTATTTGAGTATTTTCTACATTGTAGAATAATAGTGAAGACATCAAAACTATTACATGACACATATAGAATCATGTAGTAACAAAAAAGTGTTAAACAAGTCAAAATTACTTTTTATATTTGAGGTTTTTCAAATAGCCACCCTTTGCCTTACATCTGGTGATGTAACTGGAACGATGAGATAGATGTTCTTCTTAGATAGATAGATAGATAGATAGATATTTAGTTTTATTATATCACTGCCATACTGTGTTCAATCGTGTCTAGCCATCTTGTCTCAAGAGGACCACAATGGAAATAAGTCCCAGACTTTATTGTGTGTTGTCCTCCATGATTTTATTCATGCACATGTATGGCTTTTTTATGTGTGCTGGTTTTTTAAAATGGTTAAATTAATAACCTAAACTAAACTTGCCTTAATGACAGTTTTGCACACTCTTGGCATTCTCTGAACCAGCTTCACCTGGGATGCTTTTCCAACAGTATTGACACTTCCACACATCACTCTGAGGTCCAACTCATCCCAAACCATCTCAATCTCAAAAGACAGATGCCACTAAACGTAAACCAGATGGGATGTCGTGTCTCCGCAGAATGCTGTGGTAGCCATGCTAGTTAAGTGTACCTTGAATTCTAATAAAGCACCACCACACCATCACACCTCCTCCTTCTTGCTTCATGGTGGGAGCCACACATGCAGAGATCATCCATTCACCTACTCTGCATCTCACACAAAGACACGGCGGTTGGAACCAAAAATCTCATCAGAGACTCATCAGACCAAAGGACAGATTTCCAACGGTCTAATGTCCATTGCTCGTGTTTCTTGTCCCAAGCTAATATTTTCTTCTTATTGGTAGTGGTTTCTTTGCAGCAATTTGACCAAGAAGGCCTGTTCACGCAGTCTCCTCTGAACAGTTGATGTTGAGATGTGTCTGTTACTTGAACTCTGTGAAGCATTTGTTTGGGCTGCAATTTTTGAGGCTGGTAACGCTAATGAACTTATCTTCTGCAGCAGAGGTAACTCTGGGTCTTCCTTTCCTGCGGCAATCCTCGTCAGAGACAGTTTCGTCATAGCGCTTGTTGTTTTTTTGCAACTGCACTTGAAGAAACGTTCTTGACATTTTCCAGATTGACTGACCTTCACGTCTTAACTCTTAAGGATCCACCCCTTTTTTCAATTCTCGCCTAAAATGACATACCCAAATCTAAGGTCCATGGAACTGTAGCCAACCTCCCTGGGCGCGGCCGCAAGAGGAAAATCGACCCCAGATTGAACAGAAGTAGAGTGCGAATGGTTGAAAAAGAACCAACGATAACTTCCAAAGAGATACAAGCTGAACTCCAAGGTGAAGGTACGTCAGTTTCTGGTCGCACCATCTGTCTCTTTTTGAGCTGAAGTGGGCTCCATGGAAGAAGACCCAGGAGAAAAACATATAAAAGCCAGACTGGAATTTGCTAAAATGCATATTGACAAGTCACAATCCTTCTGGGAGAATGTCCTTTGGACAGATGAGTCAAAACTGGAGCTTTTTGGCAAGTGACATCAGCTCTATGTTCACAGATGAAAAAAATGAAGCTTTCAAAGAAAATAACAACATACCTACAGTGAAACATGGAGGAAGCTGAGTTATGTTTTGGGGCTGCTTTGCTGCGCCTGGCACAGGGTGCCTTGAATCTGTGCAGGGCATAATGAAATCTCAACACTTTCAAGGCGTTCTGGAGCAAAACGTACTGCCCAGTGTCAGAAAGCTCTGTCTCAGTCGCAGGTCATGGGTCCTCCAACAGGATAATGACCCAAAACACACAGCTAAAAGCAACCAAGAATGGATAAGAACAAAACATTGGACAAAAAAAAGTGGCCTTCTATAAGTCCTAATCTGAATCCTATCAAATGGAAAGAGCTGAAACTTGCAGTCTGGAGCAGTTTTCACAGGAAGAGTGGGCCAAACTACCTCTTATCAGCTGTAGATGTCTCATTGATAGCTACAGAAAACATTTGATTGCAGTGATTGCCTCTAAAGGTTGTGCAACAAAATATTAAGTTAAGGGTCCCATCATTTTTGTCATTTGTTTTATTATTTACAATATTATGTTGAGTAAAAAATCAAAAGCAAAGTATGATTTCTATTAAATATGGAATAAACAATGGTGGATGCTAATTACTTTTGTCAGTTTAGAGTTATTTCAGAGAAAATTGTGCATTCTTCGTTTTTTGAGGCAGGGTACCAACAAATTTGAGCACATCTGTATATGGGCTCCTCAGTGGCGGAGCAGTCTAAGGCACTGCATCTCAGTGCTAGAGGTGTCACTACAGACCCTGGTTCGATTCCAGGCTGAATCACAACTGGCCGTGATTGGGAGTCTCATAGGGCGGCACACAATTGGCCCAGCATTGTCTGGGTTTGGCCGGGGTAGGCCGTCATTGTAAATAAGGATTTGTTCTTAACTGACTTGCCTAGTCAAATTTAAAAAATTACGAACTCGTAATGCCGAAGTGTGCTGCTCAGACCAATACTGATGATACTTGATGTTATGAGGTCGGTTGGTTTGCAGAGCCTTCCCAAACCCCCTAGATACGTTACCGCACTGTGTAGCTTACGAATACGCCCCCTGGCAGCATATTTATTAAAGTCCTCTAATTAAAGGATTATTTTCCTCCTGGGACGAAATGGATCAAATTAAGATCTGACATCTGTAGGGAGCACCGCCATACTCAGAGAGTTTGTCAGCAGCAGTGTGCTGGTGATGTAATGCCCAGTGTGCCTGAGCTAGCCTGTTGTTCATCGAGTCACATGTGGCGTACCAGTCACAACCTCTGATACAGAGCCCAGAGTGACGAGCCACACTGGTTGCTTTCTTCAGCTCCCCATTTACAGCTGAAAGCATGCAACCATTCAATCAAAAGAGATAAATGCTGGAGAAGTCGTTTCAGTGAACACTTATATTTCATTTAGGCTAATAGTCCTCATGTTTAATTTAACAGTTGAAACTTGGTTGTGTTCAGTACTTTGCTGAAAGGACAACCTTATTTTTGGTTGGGAGTTTCCATTTTCCATCGCTCACGAGCATTGTTGTCACGTCACAAATTCTTTGCATTACATCAACTAGACAACAGACCAAACATACAAGTCAACGCCAATCAACTAAAAGTACCTTGATACATAGCCGCGGGAAGTAGGGGTGTTGAGGATGCTCCAGCACCCCCTGAATAATCTGAATTGAAACAAAATATTAATATGAAAATAAAAAAAATAATCAGAAAAGTAGTGCACTGGGCCTTTTACTAGTATTTGAGGACCGATATAGACATATTTTTTTCAGTATCTCTGCTTTGGCAAAAAAAGGTTGTTGTATAATTAAGAACAGTATCTTACAGGATTCAGTTGTTGCTAATAGGCTAATGGGATACAAAAAGAACAAAACCCTGTCCTCAAACATTTACATCAAAAGGTGAAAAGTTATGGGCAAAGACACAAAACATCCACATTAAATTGAATATTTTTCTTGATCAAAAAGCATGGAAAACAACTTTTTGTGCAGTATTAATTTATCATCCTTACAAACCAATTCATGTAAATGTAGGATGATGTTAAATTGTCTGCAGATTTTGTGACTCTTTTGTTTAATGCAATTTTAAGAAAACACACAAATACTTGCATATAGTGTGAGTATGCATGGGGATTCTTAAACCGTTTTTAAGCCCCTCCATGGTTCTACAAATCTATAGGACTGTCCATTTGCTGAGAGGATAGGAGTTAAATAGAAGACCATGATTAGCTAACTTTAGCTTTAGCTATACAGCACTAGGCTAATTTTGCTTTAGTTGGCTGGCTGAGCCTGACTGAGACTGCTGTTTACACTCTGCTGCTTTGCCCTGTGCCTCATACTCTAGTGGGAGGGAGGGAATGGGAGGTGGGAGGAAGGAGGGGAGGGGGGAAAGGGGAGGGCTGACGTGTCAGTATAGTGTGTACCCCAGGATAAATATAGTCACACAACTATGCCACCGTAGCATGTTAGCCCTCGTCATTCCAATGGGCCGTGGCTAAAAATTCCTGCCTGACCTTCACTCTTGGAAGGTACTGGTTGATCACAAGGCAGCACACAGCCACAGAGGCAGGCTGGAACTGACTGGGAGATATAGGAAGAGATTTGTGTGGATCAGCAAACAATCCAGTCTTTTAAACACACCTGTCTCTACAGACCCACTCTGGGTCAGTTCACCATGGAGCGTACACCCAGGAGCACAGCCAGAAAATCAACAGAGTCCAGGGACAGACAGACGGAAGGACATTAAAGGATTTGTAGCGTGCATTTGTCAGACTTTTACAACCCTGGCCACTCTCCCTCCCTTCCCCACCATGGACGGCACGGCTGTGTGCTGGAGCAAGGCTAGTGTCATCGGCTTCATCAAGGGCCTGGGTAGGTGCTGGGCTGGGTAGGTGCTGGACTGGGCTTGGTAGGTGCTAAGTTAGTTCTGGGCTTGGCTGGGTAGGTGTTAGACTAGGTTGGTTAGGTGCTGAGCTAGCCTGAGCTGGGTAGGTGCTGGGCTGGGTAGGGGCATGGCACCGCTTAGTATGTGCTGAACTGTATAGGTGCTGGGTTGGGTAAGTGCTGGGCTGGGTAGGGCGCACGCTGGGTAGGTGCTGGGCTGTAGGGGCCTCGGAAGGGGCTGAGCTCAGTTGGGCTGGATAGGTGTATGGTAAGGTGTTGGGATGGGATGTGTTGGGCACAGCCAGGTTAGGTGCTTGGTTGTGGTGGCTAGAGACCAGTGTACGGCACTTGGCTTTGGTGGGCATGAGGATGAGAGTGTACTGTAAGCCATGCCAGATAGGCACACATGCTGGGCATTCCTGGCAGATAAAAAGTACATATAAGAATGCACCATGTGGTTGATTAAAGCAGAGGCATGGACGACACCTCTACTGCAGCCAGCCCCACTCTCTGGCCCCTTCCCGATGCGTCGCTTGCTGCAATACTGTAACATACATTTCAGAAAGAAAATATTTACCATGTAGACTAAAATAAAAAGTAATAATAAAAAGTAACACAATAAGAATAACAATAACGAGGCTATATATACAGGGAGCACCGGTACCGAGTCAGTGTGCGGGAATACAGGCTTGTTGATTTAATCTGTACATGT
Organism: Oncorhynchus kisutch; assembly: GCF_002021735.2. NCBI lineage: Eukaryota > Metazoa > Chordata > Actinopteri > Salmoniformes > Salmonidae > Oncorhynchus > Oncorhynchus kisutch. The sequence goes on along the minus strand of NC_034188.2, from coordinate 46,560,391 downwards.
AGGTGGGGGTGAGGTGACTATGCATAGGTAACAAACAAACAGTGAGTAGCAGCAGGGTACAAAAGCGGGGGTCAATGTAAATTGTTCGGTGACGATATTATGAATTGTTCAGCAGTCTTGGGGGTAGAAGCTGTTGAGGAGCCTTTTGGTCCTAGACCTGGCGCTCTAGTACCGCTTGCCGTGCGGTAGCAGAGAAAACAGTTGATAACTTGGGTGACTGGAGTCTCTGACAATTTTATGGGCTTTCTTCTAACACAGCCTATTATATAGGTCCTAGATAGCAGGAAGCTTGGCCCCAGTGATGTACTGGGCCATTCGCACTACCCTCTGTAGTGCCTTACGGTCAGATGCCAAGCAGTTGCCATACCATGCGGTGATGCAATCGGTCAGGATGCTCTAGATGGTGCAGCTGTAGAACCTTTTGAGAATCTTGGGACCCATGCCATATCTTTTCAGTAAACGGTTTTGTTGTGCACTCTTCATGACTGTCTTGGTATGTTTGGACCATGATAGTTCATTGGTGATGTGGACACCAAGGAACTTGAAACTCTCGATCCGCTCCACTACAGCCCCATCAATGTTATTGTGGGCCTGTTCGGCCCCGCCTTTTCCTGTAGTCCACGATCAGCTCCTTAGTCTTGCTCACATTGAGGGAGAGGTTGTTGTCCTGGCACCACACTGACAGTTCTCTGACCACCTACCTATAGGCCGTGTCATCGTTGTCGGTGATCAGGCCTACCACTGTTGTGTCGTCAACAAATTAAATGATGGTGTTGGAGTCGTGTTTGGCCACGCAGTCGTGGGTGAACAGGGAATACAGGAGGGGACTAAGTACACACCCCTGAGGAGCCCCAGTGTTAAGGATCAGCATGGCAGACGTTTTGTTTCCTACTCTAACCACCTTGGGGTGGCCTGTCAGGAAGTCCAGGATCCAGTTGCAGAGGAAGGTGTTTTGTCCCAGAGTCCTTCTCTTAGTGATGAGTTTTGTGGGCACTATGGTGTTGAACGCTGAGCTAGAGTCAAGGAACAGCATTCTCAAATAGGTGTTCCTTTTGTCCAGGTGAGAAAGGGCAGTGTGGAATGCGATTGAGATTGCGTCATCTGTGGATCTGTTGGGGCGGTATGCAAATTGGGGTGGGTCTAAGGTGTCCGGGAGGATGCTGTTGATGTGAGCCATAACCTGCCTTCCAAAGCACTTCATGGCTACAGACGTGAGTAACAGGGGTGGTAATCATTTAGGCAGGTTACCTTCGCTTCCTTGGGCACAGGGACTAGGGTGGTCTGCTTGAAACATGTAGGTATTACATACTCGGTCAGGGAGAGGTTGAAAATGTCAGTGAAGACACTTGACAGTTGGTCCGCGCATGCTTTGAGTACACCTCCTGGTAATCCGTCTGGCCCAGCGGCTTTGTGAATGTTGACCTGTTTAAAGGTTTTGTTCACATCGGCTACTGAGAGTGTTATCACACAGTCATCCAGAACAGCTGGTGCTCTCGTGCATGCTTCAGTGTTGCTTGCCTCGAAGCGAGCATAAAAGGCATTTAGCTCATCTGGTAGGCTCGCGTCACTGGGCAGCTCGCGTCTGGGTTTCCCTTTGTAGTCCGTAATAGGTTTCACACCCTACCACATCCGACGAGCATCAGAGCCGGTGCAGTAGGATTCAACCTTAATCCTGTATTGTCGCTTTGCTTGTTTGATGGTTCATCTGAGGGCATAGCGGGATTTATAATAGGCTTCCGGATAAGTGTCCTGCTCCTTGAATGCAGCAGCTGTAGCCTTTAGCTCGATGCGGATGTTGCCTGTAATCCATGGTTTCTGGTTGGGATATGTATATACAGTCACTGGGGGGATGTCATCATCGATGCACTTATTGATGAAACTGATGACTGAGGTGGTGTATTCCTCAATGCCATTGGATGAATCCCAGAACATATTCCAGTCTGTGCTAGCAAAACAGTCATGTAGTGGAGCATCCACGTCATCTGACCACTTCCGTATTGAGCAAGTCACTGGAACTTCCTGCTTTAGTTTTTGCTTGTACTCAGGAATCAGGAGGACACAATTATGGTCAGATTTGCCAATTGGAGGGTGGGGCTGAGCTTTGTATGCATCTCTGTGTGTGGAGTAAAGGTGGTCTAAGATCTTTTTTTCCCTGGTGACATGCCGGTAAAAATTTGGTAAAAGTGATTTAAGTTTGCCTACATTAAAGTCCCATGCCAGTAGGAGTGCCGCTTCTGGGTGAGCATTTTCGTCTTTGCTTATGGCCTTATAGAGTTGGTTGAGAGCGGTCTTAGTGCCAGCTTCGCTTTGTGGTGGTAAATTGACGGCTACGAATAATACATATGAGAACAGTCTTGGTAGATAGTGTGGTCTACAGTAGAGGTCGACCGATTATGATTTTTCAACGCCGATACTGATTATTGGAGGACCAAAAAAGCCGATCCGATTAATCGGCTGATTTTTTAAAATGTATTTGTAATAATGACAATTACAACAATACAACAATAATAGCCTTAAGTAAATAATGAAACATGTTCAATTTGGTTTAAATAATGCAAAAATAAAGTGTTGGAGAAGAAAGTAAAAGTGCAACATGTGCTATGTAAGAAAGCTAACGTTTCAGTTCCTTGCTCAGAACATGAGAACATATGAAAGCTGGTGGTTCCTTTTAACATGAGTCTTCAATATTCCCAGGTAGGAAGTTTTAGGTTGTAGTTATTATAGGAATTATAGGACTATTCCCCTCTATACCATTTGTATTTCATTAACCTTTGACTATTGGATGTTCTTATAGGCACTTTATTGCCAGTGTAACAGTATAGCTTCCGTCCCTCTCCTCGCTCCTCCCTGAGCTCGAACCAGGAACACAACGAAGCAGCGAACCAGCCACCCTCAAAGCAGCGTTACCCATGCAGAGCAAGGGAAACATCCAATGCAAGGCTCAGAGCGAGTGACATTTGAAATGCTATTAGTGCGCGCTAACTAGCTAGCCATTTCACTTTGGTTACACCAGCCTCATCTCGGGAGTTGATAGGCTTGAAGTCATAAACAGCGCAATGCTTGACTCACAACGAAGAGCTGCTGGCAAAACGCACGAAAGTGCTGTTTGAATGAATGTTTACGCGCCTGCTTCTGCCTACCACCTCTCAGTCAGATAGTCAGATACTTAGATACTTTTATGCTCAGTCAGATTATATGCAACGCAGGACATGCCAGATAATATCTAGTAATATCATCAACCATGTGTAGTTAACTAGTGATTATGATTGATAGTTTTTTATAAGATAAGTTTAATGCTAGCTAGCAACTTACCTTGGCGTACTGCATTCGCGTAACAGGCAGTCTCCTTGTGGAGTGCAACGAGAGAGAGGCAGGTCGTTATTGCTTTGGACTAGTTAACTGTAAAGTTGCAAGATTGGATCCCCCAAGCTGACACGGTGAAAATCTGTCGTTCTGCCCCTGAACGAGGCAGTTAACCCACCGTTCCTAGGCCGTCATTGAAAATAAGAATGTGTTCTTAACTGACTTGCCTAGTTAAATAAAGGTATAAAAAATATATGTATATATACATATATATATATGTAATAAATATATATATATAAAAATACAAATAAATCGTCCATTCCGATTAATCGGTCGACCTCTAGTCTACAGCTTATCAGGCGAGCAATACCTCGAGACTTCTTTAATATTAGACATCGCGCACCAGCTGTTATTGACAAAAAGACACAACCCCCCCCCTCGTCTTACCAGAGAAAGCATCTCTGTTCTGCCGGTGCATGGAAAATCCCACTAGCTCTATATTGTCCGTATCTTCATTCAGCCAAGTCTCGGTGAAACATAAGATGTTACAGTTTTTAATGTCCCATTGGTAGGATAATCCTAATCGTAGGTCATCAATTTTATTTTCCAATGATTGCACATTAGCAAGAAGAATGGAAGGAAATGGGAGTTTATTCACTCGCCTGCGGATTCTCAGAAGGGTGCGCGATCTGCGGCCTCTTTTCCTCCATCTTTTCTTTACGCAAAAGGCGTAGATCTGGGCCTGTTCCAGAGATGATTGTCCTTCTGGAAGGTTCTCCCATCTCTGTCAGAGTGACCATCGGGTTCTTGGTCAACTCCCTGACCAAGGCACTTCTCCCCCGATTGCTCAGTTTGGCCGAGCTGCCAGCTCTAGAAAGAGTCCTGGTGGTTCCAAACGTCTTCCATTTAAGAATGATGGAGGCCATTGTGTAAGTATAATAGTGCCGGAGGAGATGGCTTCCGTTTTGCAGGAGCCTAACCAATTGTGCTACTGTGTGAGTTTTTTCGTGTTATTTTGTACATAATGTTTCTACAACCATCTCTTATGACCGAAAAGAGCTTCTGGATATCAGGACAGCGATGACTCACCTCGTACTGGACAACGTTTTTTTCTTTAAAGAGACAGAGATATCGGGGACGTAGGTCGGAGTGCCTTGTAAGGATCCCACGGAGGGTGGGTAATCTGCCTCTACCATCAGTCCTATTAGACAACATACAATCATTGAATAAAAAAATACAATAGAACAATAAAATAAAAACGATAGAACAGCTGCCTCCGGTAAGACAAGGGCTGGGAGTCTGTGTGCATTTATAAACAACCGGAGCATGAAATCTAATATTAATGAAGTCTCGAGATATTGCTCACCTGTGGTAAAGTATCTCATGATATAGAGTTTTCATCTATATATTTCGTAGCTGCCTATTTACCACCACAAACCGATGCTGGCACTAAGACCGCACTCAATGAGCTGTATAAGGCCATAAGCTAAAATAAATTTAATGTAGGGAAACTTAAATCCATTTTACATCATTTCTACCAGCATTTAAATGTCCAACCAGAGGGAAAAAAAACTCTAGACCACCTTCACTCAACACACAGGCACGCGTACAAAGCTCTCCCTCGCCCAAGTCTGACCATAATTATATCCTCCTGATTCCGGCTTACAAGAAAAAATGAAGCAGGAAGGACCAGTGACTCGCTCAATACGGAAGTGGTCAGATGACGCAGATACTAAGCTATGGAATTGTTTTGCTAGCACAGACTGGAATTTGTTCCGGAATTCTTCCAATGGCATTGAGGAATACACCACATCAGTCACTGGCTACATCAATAAGTACATCGATGACTTCGTCCCCACAGTGACCTTACATACATACCCCAACCTGAAGCCATGGATTACAGGCAACATCTGCAAAAGTGTAGAGGGTAGAGCTGCCGGGTAGAGTTACCGTTTTCAAGGAGCTTGAATCGTGCTACACCATCTTTGACGCTCGTCAGATGTGGTAGGGCTTGCAAACTATTACAGTCTCCAAAGCGAAGCACAGCCGTGAGCTGCCCAGTGACCCGAGCCTACTAGATAAGCTAAATTATTCTATGTTCACTTCGAGGCAAGCAACACTGAAGCATTCCTGAGAGCATCAGCTGTTCTGTACAACTATGTGATCACGCTCTCTGTAGCCAATATGAGTAAGACCTTTAAACAGGTCAAAATTCACAAGGCTGCAGGGCCAGACTGATTACCAGGACGTGTACTCCGAGCATGCACTGACCAACTGGCAAGTATCTTCACTGACATTTTCAACCTGTCTCTGACTGAGTCTGTCATACCAACATGTTTCAAGCAGATTGACATAGTTCCTATGCCCAGGAACACTAAGGTAACTTGCCTAAATGACTACCGACCCGTAGCACTCACGTCTGTAGCCATTAAGTGCTTTGAAAGGCTGGTCATGGGTAATATCAAAACCATTTTCCCAGAAACCCTAGACCAACACCAATTTGCATACCACCCTAACAGATGCACAGATGACGCAATCTCTATTGCACTCCACACTGCACTTTCTCACTTGGACAAAAGGAAGAACTATGTGAGAATGCTATTCATTGACTCCAGCTCAGTGTTCAACACCAGAGTGTCCTCAAAGCTCATCACTAAGCTAAGGACTCTGGGACTAAACACCTCCCTCTGCAACTGGATCCTGGACTTCCTGACGGGCTGTCCCCAGGTGGTAAGGGTAGGTATCAACACATCTGTCACGCTGATCCTTAACACTGGGGCCCCTCAGGGGTGTGTGCTCAGTCCCCTCCTGTTCTCCCTGTTCACCCATGACTGCATGGTCAGGAAAGACTCCAACACCATCATTAAGTTTTCCGATGACACAACAGTGGTAGGCCTGATCATCGATAACGATGAGACAGCCTATAGGGAGGTGGTCAGAGACCTAGCCATGTGGTGCCAGAATAACAACCTCTCCCTCAACGTGATCAAGACAAAGGAGATTATTTTGGACTACAGGAAAAGGAGGGCCGAGTACACCCCCATTCTCATCAACGGGGCTGTAGTGGAGCAGGTTGAGAGCTTCAAGTTCCTTGGTGTCCACATCACCAATGGTGACATGGTGAAGAGACCAGACGAGGGATCAGTGATTAAGGGTAAATATAATACTTTACTGAGAATGGTAACGGAGGATCACAGTAACACTGGAAAAACAACAAACACTAAGTCTCGAAAACTCACTTAGGAGACAAACGCACAAAACACACCATTCAAGCTTCAGCAAAGGACAACCGAAAACACACCTCTTTTAACTGGGAAATCATAATGAGTAAATAGGACACACCTGTGTGTCGACCGTGTCTCTAGGATGGTCTCTGCTGCCCTCTGGTGACAGGTGGAGCCATGACACCAACAAACTACAATGGTCCAAACATATCAAGACCGCCGTGAAGAGGGCAACGACAAAGCCTCTTCTCCCTCAGGAGACTGAAAAGATTTGGCATGGGTCCTCAGATCCTCAAAAGGTTCAACAGCTGCACCATCGAGAGCACTGGTTGCATCACTGCCTGGTATGGCAACTGCTCAGCCTCCTACCGCAAGGCATTACAGAGGGTAGTGCGTACGGCCCAGTACATCACTGGGGCCAAGCTTCCTGCCATCCAGGACCTCTACACCAGGCGGTGTCAGAGGAAGGCCCTAAAAATGGTCAAAGTCTCCAGTCACCCTAGTAATAGACTGTTCTCTCTGCTACCTCACGGCAAGTGGTACTTAACGTTAGCTAGCTAACAAGCTAGAAACTAACCAAAACATTGTTTAGAAAGTTGCTTGTAGTTGCCTGGTTTGCTAGATTGACATATACTAAATAGATTTTTAAATGGTTGGGTGTTAAATTATTGGTGTTAACATACACCAGTTATGCTATTTTGGAGTACTTTTTCCTAACGACAACAAGAAGTTTGATGTTGGAGAACAATAGAATGTTCATGATGTCACTGCGACAACTGTCTCCAGACATGTCGATAGACGTAGTATTAACCAGCATATAATCTTGAAATATTTGGTTGTTTAGTACACTACCCTGCTCACTCTGTTGAGAACATGTCCTCACATGTGAATCCTTAAAGAGATGGTTGGGGCTAAGGCTTAATTAAGAGGATGTGAACAAAGCTGAATGGGTGTAGACAAAGAAGAGCTCTCCATTAGGTTTACCAACCTATTCAAAGGCCATTTTCTCAAAAGTGCGGTTACAAGTTAATCAACTTTCAAAGCAGAATTACTTTCCCATTGTTCCTCAACTGTGGTGTATGATATACCATGTTCTAGCTCTGAGTCTCTACGTTTATTCAATGTAAAAAACACAATTTCAAATTTTGCTAACTAAGATCGAATCTGTCGGTCACATAGGGAGACTGTTTAGTGCCAAATAAGGGGTTAAATAAATGTCTGAAAAATAACAAATGTTTCCTATCTTTCTTATATCACTTCAGAACATACTTCCTTTTGACCTTTTTGGGGGAACTATCTGTTGTTCGATGTAGTGCATCTGTTATACAAAGGGCTTAAACTCTCATATTTCAACATGTGAACAATTCATAAACACTTATAGTAATTTATAAAGCAATATTTATGAGCATTCATAGCATGTATAATGGCTTGTTCACTGTATAATGGCTTGTTCATAGTGCAACCTCTTGTGACAGCATCCCAACCCAAAAAAAACGGTTTCTCGTACAATCAATGGTTTAGAAATGCAAATGCTTTATAGCCTAAATATTGATTGATGATAAGGGTCCATGGAAAATATTTTTGTAAAATTTTTTTATGCTTTACTTGGACAGATTAAAAATAGGAGGGACAGTAGATGATACATTTCATTGACATTTAACCCACTCAACCACACAGCCACACTGTAAGAAATTATTCTGGGGCGAATTGGAATTGGCAAAAAATGACAACCAGCATATACATAATAAAAATGTATGTAAGTCGTGCAGAGCCCGTGGTCTAGTGGTAAAGCACCCAGTTTAGACAGGTCACCTCTCTCCCCACCAAAGACCAGGGTTAAATTCCCCGCTCCAACCCTTCAAGAACTACAGACTCAGCAATGATCCAAGATGGTGTAGCAGTGAGACGTCTGTCTTTGTCTTATCTTGTCCCATGTATATATCTTTTTCTATCTTTTTCTTCGCATTCTTTTGAATATTTTTCCTAAACCTCGACTTCAAAATACTCTCCTGCAACCCTCCTCACCCAATGTGGTGTGGATCTGTTTTTTTCTAAAGTATTTCTACTTACACCGGAACTGGAATCCCTCAACTGAAGATAGCTAGCTAACTAGCTACCAGCTATCAGTCAGCTAACCACTGCTAGCGGTCATCAGCTAACCTTCAGCTCGGAAAGCTCTCACCAATTCATACAACGCGTTTCAAACCAGAGCATTCCGGACCTATTTTTCTCTCCATATCCCCAGATTCCTACCGCAAATTCTGAACCTTTCCACTGGACCATCGCAGCTAGCTAACCGCAACCCGGGTTGACTACTCTTGGCTAACGTTTCCGTCCCGGAGCAAGCACCAATTAGCCTGGAGCTTGCCCATACTAGGCCAATCTCCTGGCGAGGGCTCCTGGACTACTCCTGAAGCCTACTCCTCGACTACAATATCCGGACCCCTTCTACTGCCGGCACGGGGCACGGAACCCCGTCGATCCTTCACGACTGGAATACCAACATAATCTGCCCAAGGATTCCAACAGGCCCCTCAGGCGCGACGTCCCCTGAAAGCCCATTCTGCTAACCGCGGCCTGATAGCTATCTAGAGCATATTGGACTGTTAACTGACCAGTTTCTTGGACCACTATACCCGTTTTGCCAATTGGACTTGGACCCCTCTGCTACTTGGAACTCTATTAATTCCACGACTGGTCTATCAGCGTCACCGCACGAGGAGGCAAAAACTGACTTTCCCCCATCGCGTCGTCCCTCTAAGGCCCTTCTGCTAATTTGCTAGCCCCGGCCTGCTAACTGATAGCTTGCTAGCTGCTAACTGCTAACTTGCTACCTGCTAACTGTCTGAATCGCTGTGTCCCCAGCCAGCCCAACCACTCAATTCACTTGGCTGCGCATGCCTCTCCCTAATATCAATATTCCTTGTCCATTACTGTCCTGGTTAGTGATTACTGTCTTATTTCACTGTAGAGCCTCTAGCCCTGCTCAATATGCCTTAACCAACCATGTTGTTCCACCTCCCACATATGCGATGACATCACCTGGTTTAAACGTCTCTCAAGACTATATCTCTCTCATCATTACTGAATGCCTAGGTTTACCTCCAATGTACTCTCTTCCTACCATACCTTTGTCTGTGCATTATGCCATGAATCTATGCTATCGTGCCCAGAAATCTGCTCCTTTTACTCTCTGTTCCGAACGTGCTAGACAGCCAGTTCTTATAGCCTTCAGCCGTAAACTTCTCCTACTTCTCCTCTGTTCCTCTGGTGATGTAGAGGTCAACCCAGGACCTGCAGTGCCTAGCTCCACTCCCACTCCCCAGGTGCTTTCACTTGTTGACTTCTGTAACCGTAAAAGCCTTGGTTTCATGCATGTTAACATTAGAAGCCTACTCTCTAAGTTTGCTTTATTCACTGCTTTAGCGCATTCTGCCAACCCAGATGTCTTAGCCGTGTCTGAATCCTGGCTTAAGAAAACCACCAAAAACCCTGAACTTTACATCCCTAACTATAACATTTTCTGCCAAGATAGAACTGCCAAAGGGGGCGGTGTTTCAATCTACTGCAGAGATAGCCTGCAGAGTTCTGTCTTACTATCCAGGTCTGTACCAAAGAAATTGAGCTTCTACTTCTAAAAACTCACCATCCCAGAAACAAGTCTCTCACCGTTGCCGCTTGCTATAGACCACCCTCTGCCCCCAGCTGTGCCCTGGACACCGTATGTGAATTGATTGCCCCCATCTGTCTTCTGAGCTCGTGCTGCTAGGTGACCTAATGACCTTAAGCATGGGACATGCTTAACACCCCGGCCATCCTACAATCTAAACTTGATGCCCTCAATCTCACACAAATTATCAATGAACCTACCAGGTACCACCCCAAAGCCGTAAACACGGGCACCTTCATAGATATCATGCTAACTAACTCGCCCTCCAAATACACCTCTGCTGTTTTCAACCAAGATCTCAGTGATCACTGCCTCAGTGCCTGCATCTGTAATGGGTCTGCGGTCAAACTATCACCCCTCATCACTGTCAAATGCTCCCTAAAACACTTCAGTGGACAGGCCTTTCTAATCGACCTGGCCCGAGGTATCCTGGAATGACATTGACCGTCAGTAGATGATGCCTGGTTATTCTTTAAAAGTGCCTTTCTCACCATCTTAAATAAGCATGCTCCATTACAAAAATGTATAACCAGTAATAGATATAGCCCTTGGTTCACTCCAGACCTGTCTGCCCTTGACCAGCACAAAAACATCCTGTGGCATTCTGCATTAGCATTGAATAGCCCCCGTGATATGCAACTTTTCAGGGAAGTTAGGAACCAATATACACAGGCAGTTAGGAAAGCTAAGGCTAGCTTTTTCAAACAGAAATTTGCATCCTGTAGTACAAACTCAAAAAAGTTCTGGGACACTGTAAAGTCCATGGAGAATAAGAGCACCTCCTCCCAGCTGCCCACTCCACTGATAGGAAACACTGTCACTACCGATCACTACCGATAATTCCACAATAATTGAGAATTACGGCTGGCCATGCTTTCCACCTGGCTACCCCTACCCCGGTCAACAGCCCTGCGCTCCCCACAGCAACTCGCCCAAACCTCCCCCACTTCTCCTTCACCCAAATCCAGATAGCTGATGCTCTGAAAGAGCTGATAAATCTGGACCTCTACAAATCAGCCGGGCTAGACAATCTGGACCCTCTCTTTCTAAAATTATCTGCCGAAATTGTTGCAACCCCTATTACTAGCCTGTTCAACCTTTCTTTCGTATCGTCTGAGATTCCCATTGATTGGAAAGCTGCCGCGGTCATCCCCCTCTTCAAAGGGGGAGACACTCTAGACCCAAACTGATACAGACCTATATCTATTCTACCCTGCCTTTTTAAAGACTTTGAATGCCAAGTTAACAAACAGATTACGACCACTTCGAATCTCACCGTACCTTCTCCGCTATGCAATCTGGTTTTAGAGCTGGTCATGGGTGCACCTCAGCCACGCTCAAGGTCCTAAACGATATCATAACCGTCATCGATAAGACACCTTACTATGCAGCCGTTTTCATTGACCTGGCGAAGGCTTTCGACTCTGTCAATCACAACATTCTTATTGGCAGACTAAAAAGCCTTGGTTTCTCAAATGACTGCCTCGCCTGGTTCACCAACTACTTCTAACTACTACTATTTCAGTGTGTCAAATCGGAGGGCCTGTTGTCCGGACCTCTGGCAGTCTCTATGGGGGTGCCACAGGGTTCAATCCTCAGGCCGACTCTCTTCTCTGTATACATCAATGATGTCGCTCTCGCTGCTGGTGATTCTTTGATCCACCCCTACGCAGACGACACCATTCTGTATACCTCTGGCCCTTCTTTGGACACTGTGTTACGTTATCCACCAGATGAGTTTCAATGCCATCTCCTTCCGTGGCCTCCAACTGCTCTTAAATGCAAGTAAAACTAAATGCATGCTCTTCAACCTTTCGCTTCCCGCACCTGCCCGCCCGTCCAGCATCACACTCTGGACGGTTCTGCCTTAGAATATGTGGAGAACTACAAATACCTAGGTGTCTGGTTAGACTGTACACTCTCCTTCCAAAGTCACATTCAACATCTCCAATCCAAAATTACATCTAGAATCGGCTTCCTATTTCGCAACAAAGCATCCTTCACTCATGCTGTTAAACTGACCATCCAACCAATCCTCGACTTCGGCGATGTCATTTACAAAATAGCCTCCAACACTCTACTCAACAAATTGGATGCAGTCTATCACAGTGCCATCAGTTTTGTCACCAAAGCCCCATATACTACCCACCACTGTGACCTGTATGCTCTCGTTGGCTGGTCCTCGCTTCATACTCGTCGCCAAACCCACTGGCTACAGGTTATCTACAAGTCTCTGCTAGGTAAAGTCCCACCTTATCTCAGCTCACTGGTCACCATTGCAGCACCCACGCGTAGCACGCACTCCAGCCGGTATATTTCACTGGTCACCCCCAAAGCCAATTCTTACTTTGGCCACCTCTCCTTCCAGTTCTCTGCTGCCATGACTGGAACGAACTGCAAAAATCACTGAAGCTGGAGTCTCATATCTCCCTCACTAGCTTTAAGAACCAGCTGTCAGAGCAGCTCACAGATCACTGCACCTGTACATAGCTCATCTGTAAATAGCCCATCCAATCTACCTCATCCCCATACTGTTTTTATTTATTTTACCAAAATAATGTAAATCCAGCCTAATATGTTGCTCAAAATGTAAGTATCTTTCATGAAGAGAGAGACAATAGTGATTGAACTCATTGTCCGTTTTTGGTTTTAATCTCCTTGCATTTCCTATCTCACCACATGACTCTGTTTTTAGAAGATTGTGGGTAATTCAACATTTTCAGTCGACTATGATTCTTTCACACAATGTTTCTTTCCTATGCATGTTTGAAGAAATCAAAGTATATTTCTATATTACTATTAATCTTGAGGTGCAATGAGGTGCAATGATTCATGATGAACGAATATCAAAACCATCAGACAAATTGATGTTCAATGGGGACAGCACCCATTCCATACATTCATGATTGTCAATGGATTTTAGGGACGAGAAAGTGGGTCGTCGTAAATGGTGGCGAAAAGTGAGGACTAAATGGAGAAAATGGTGAAGGATGAATTGGGTTAAGTGGAATTGGTCAGAGTGACCAGGAACAGTATGATGTTGATTTCGTGTGTATCAAAGAGCAAAAGGAGAACGCTCTGTGGATTTTCAGAGTAGGGCACCGGTTAAATGTGTCATCTCTGATGTCTCGTTGGACATAGAGCCTGTGTGGTTTGGGATAACATTCCGGGAGTGGTAGACTCACGTCGCTTGAATTGAATGATAGATGGAAAGAAGGAGCAAAGCCTATTGGTTTTACTGTTGTTTGATGAAGTGTTTATCCCAACTTATGTAATACTTGGACATATGAGTTATGAGGTGAGACCGTATGTCCAAACATATATATATATATATAAATGTATTTATTTATTTATTTTTACTACCCCGTACAGTATGTGGCGGCAATACACCATATGAGTGCCAATAAACCTCAAAGAAGAAGAAGGTGATTGTCAATGGATGGCACAACATTAAGGAGAAAAGCTACAAAAGATGATGGACGTCAACGGTAAGATAGTGGACAGGGAAAAAAGGAGGAAAGAGGAACCTATTATGAGTAAATATGGAGTGGGGGAATGCACAACCCTTCTAGAAGATCTGATGAAGGGGAAGATAGGTGCCGGGATGACCGCCGAGAAGAAGCTGAGTGCAGAGGGAAGCGGTGTGGTGAGGAAGGTTGGAGTCGAGTGCAAAAAGACAGATACATGCTCCAGTAGCTTAGTGATGGAACCTGACGAGAGTGAGGATGAAGTACCTGTGGGGGCAGGTGCAGTGAGGACCATCGAGTTTGAGCCTCATCCCGATGAAGACAAGAATGAATCTGGCCCAGTGGGAGTGAGATTTATTGGAAAGAATGGATCCTTGTATTCTGGCTGATTCATATGTGATGTCAGGTTGGGTGGAGAAGAGGTTGAGGACTGTTGAGTCGGTGATAGTAACTCGAAGTCGACTCGTGATGATGTATTGTGTTTCTTCCGTCCAGAAAAGTGCTCCAGGTGCTGTGGACCACTCGACTAGGGACAAGAACTGTGACTTGCTTTGCTCATAGGAGCAGGGCGCCATTGAAAGGAGTGATAACGGGGGTGTTATTAAGTGTTTAGGAGGATCAGCTGAAATAGAACTCAGACCCGGTGGAGAGCGTGGTGAAACGGAGAAGACACTGTCTGATGCAGTCTTTCCCTGACAAGGTCAAGTTAGGATGTTCAGTTATTCCATGAGAGCTTTTGTTCTGAAAATACTATGCTTTTTTTAGGTGCCAAGCTTATGGTCATGTTGCAGCTGTGTGTAGGAGGGAGATTCCTAGATGTGAGAAGTGTGAAGGAGGGCATGAGACGAAGGAATGTGTAATATCGGTAGAGAAAGTTGTGTGTGTTAGCTGCGGGGGGTGCCCATGGGGCTGGAGATTGGAGGTGTCTAGTGAGAGACAGGCAGGTTGAGATTGCCAGGGTCGGAGTAGTACAGACAGTGTCGTATGCTGAAGCAGTGAGGAGAGTGGTAGAGGAAGATTGGGTACATGGTGAGTGATCCTGAAAGGATTCTTGTGAGTAAGCAGAGACCTATACAGAGGGCTGGGAATAGTATGTGCTTCAGTAAGATGGGTTTCATAGCATTCATAGCCATGTTTGTCAACTGTACTGCAGAAATGGAATGTCACAGGAAATAGAGGTTGTGGTGGCAGCTGCAGAGAAGTTCTTGGGATTGCGAGGTTTTACTGCAGAAGAGTTGCGCGAGGTGTAGAGTGGTAATGTTTTGTCCTTCCAGACCATTGGCCTGGAGTAAGATTAGATAGGGTTAAATATTGGAATGGGGTGGTATTTTGTATTACTATAATGGATTGTACAGTAGGTGGCGTAAATACACCAATAGGTGTAGTCTGCCCTTAAGCCTAGAAGAAGAAGCACAACAAGTGCCGAATCCTCAGTTCTTGCAGTTCAACCTCCAATTACTGCTGGTGGTTTGAACACTGTGCTTGACAATGCCTGCCAAATAACATATAATGGCAAATGATCAAATAAATAGAACAATGTTAAACATTTAAACACTTCTGAAAATGTGATCTAATTCTGCACTAGGACTAAAAACATAATAATGTGGTGTTTAGAAGCTTTAGAGAGAGGAAACGACACCAAAAGAGAAGGTATCTAATTCTGCACTAAACAGGACTAGTGTTTTCAACCTTTTCTGTTAATACTCCCAGTCCCTGGCAAGGTGCTGCACAATACTTGATTAAGTGGTGTTCCAACACACCATGTAATGTTTCAAAACGTCTCAGGATGATGTGGTTCAATATTTAAGGTTAAGGTTCCATCTCCTTCAAGTTGGTGGCAGCCCAGTTTCCATTAGTTTTTGTGTTACAACAATGTAATTCATGTTTCCGAGAGTATATTCTGGGGTTGAAATCATACTTTATGTCAGAGTGAGAGTGTTACAAAGTAGCAAAAGCACATTGAGGTCAACGTTGGGATCAAGGTTGACATAATGTTGTGTGGTGATTGTGTTTTCTGGGAGTCTTCATCAGCCTGAGGCCACGGAGAAGGCTTTTGTAGCCAACTAGAGAGTCTGGGATTTGATATGTGACTGATCTGCTTTAATGGCCCCTGATACTAACAATAAACACTGTGTAGTAAGGCTGCCACTGCTAGCTAACTGTCCACTCTTATCTATCACACACACAGGCACACACACACACACACACACACAATTTTATCCAGCAGATATACCCCAGTTCACTGACCTAGAAGTATAATTCTGGGTTGAGGTAATCCACGCTAGAGGAACATTTCACACCCCTATTAGGCGTTAGCACACGGCTCTTTGGCTATTTCTAGCAACATTTTCTGTTTATGGGGAGTTGAAGTGAAACAGTGAAACTGTGAGGTAAAGTCAAACGAATGTGTCAGTTGTTTATGTGTTTTATGGGCCGGGCCAAGCCGTCAGTGATTAAACTCAGGCCTGTATCACAGCGTTGGCTGAATGACGGTCACATGTAAGAGATTTCTTTCCTCAGAGGGCAATGACATCTTGAATAGCAGATGAAAACACCAGCTGCTAGCAGCTAGCTGGTAGCAGTTTTAATTTCCCTAGCCAGCCACAGATGAGGTCAGATCAGCTGGCTAATGCAGTGGAGCATTGGGAGAGAAATGCTCCAGCTTGTTATCCTCGCCTCTACTCTCTGCTGGAGTTATTTTCTCCCTGCCGGGAACTTTTCAATAAAAGCACTTTTCAAAAACCAGAAAGTGGAGGCACTGAATCAAATATTAAATGCTGCAGCAAATGCATGGCTTGTCCTCCCACGGTATCCAGTGGGCAAAATGTGGCATATGATGTATAGATATCTTTTTCATAACAACATCAAAATGTACTGCGAACGACGTCATATTTTGGTTATTATCTTGTCAGTTACAACCAGATAAAAATGTATTATTCTTGTTGCTGAAAAGACGTTAATGCAAAAATACTAGCGAAACGCATAGCATTACCATTTATTGTTCATCCTGATCAGACAGGTTTTTTTACATGGACGATACATTGGAGATAATATACTACAACTGCTAGAAATAATAGAACACCATGAAACTTCTAAGAAGCCAGGCCTAGTTTTTGTAGCAGATTTTGAAAAGGCCTTTGATAAAGTAAGACTGGATTATATTTAGAAATTCATGGAATTTTTAATTTCAGTGAGTCTCTTATAAAATGGGTAAAGGTATTGTATAGTAACGCCAGGTGTAAAATAGTAAATAGAGGCTACTTCTCAGAGTTTTGAATTGTCAAGAGAAGTCAAACAAGGGTATCCACTGTCACCATATCTATTCGTTATGGCCATTGAAATGCTAGCTATTAAAATCAGATCAAATAAAAACATTAGAGGATTAGAAATCCAAGGCTGAAAAACATAGGTGTCTGCCGATGACTCAAGTTTTATTTTACGTGCTTAAGCTAGATCCCTGCAATGTCTCATTGAAGATATGGATCACTTTTCTGGACTCTCTGTACTAAATCCTATTTATGATAAGTGTACAATATAGAAATAGAAAACAAGTGAAAATAGATCCTGCAACCATGGAGAGGTAAACATCTGTCTAATGATGGAAAAATTACACTGATTAACTCCTTAGTCATATCTCAGTTTACTCACTTACTTATGCCGCTGCCTACTCCTGATGATTTGTTTTTCAAATCTTGCCTGGATGCTAAACCAAACAAGACAAAGCGTGTCTGTCTATGTAATAAATATGAACTGGGTAGATTGAGATTATGACATATAAAATCACTAACCTCTCTCTAAAAGCTTCACTTATACAAACATTTTACCTTAACCCTAAATGGTTCTCAAGTAGATTACTAAGAAAAGCTCATCCATTGTTTAAAAAGTGCCTTTCGCAATGTCTCATTTTTGATTGTTTGAAAATGAAACCTTTTTCAATTTCACCCCCCCCTGAAAAGACATAACAAATATTATGGTTGAACTCAAATGTGCTTGTTCATAAAATATCTGTATTCATGGGAAAGATGTTTGAAAGGGGTATTTGGTTTTAAATGATATCGTAAATTGGAATGGTAGAGTTATGTCTTTCATGGAGTTATCAGAATTGTATGGGAAGGTCTGCTCAATCCAAGATGACAACCAATTGACTACACCAATACCCCAAAATGGAGGAGGGTGACAGCGGGAGAAGTTAGTGAACTGGTCTGTCTGCCCAACATAAAGGGTCAAAATTGGCAGATGAATAAAAAAAGAATTAAAAAGAAAGTATACCAGTTTCATTTGAGGACCAGGATGTTCACAGCTGTGCCATACAGATTGCAAAAGAGTTGGGAAGAGATTTTTGATGTACCGATTCGATGGTACAGGGTGTATGAGTTGATATATAAAACAAAGTGTATTTCAGAAAAAAAATGTACAGAAT
This sequence comes from Oncorhynchus kisutch, assembly GCF_002021735.2. NCBI lineage: Eukaryota > Metazoa > Chordata > Actinopteri > Salmoniformes > Salmonidae > Oncorhynchus > Oncorhynchus kisutch. Next base: position 46,542,307 of record NC_034188.2, on the reverse strand, counting down.
TCTTGTCATCAACAAGATGTTAAATATTTGGGGCATACAATCATCGCAGCTCTGCAGATTTTGTTGTGAGGAGACAGAATCAATAGACCATTTGTTTTGGTATTGCCCACAACCTGTTTCTGGTCTCAGGTTCAGGAATGCCTGAAAAAGCATAACATTAATCTAAAATTGACAATAAAAATAGCATTGTTGGGAGATCTGGAGAGACCTGGTCAGTCAATTACTAATATACTAATAATCTTAGTAAAAGTATTAGGTGCAGGTGTTTGTACGCGTGTACACATGCATATACAGACACTCGCATTTAAACTCACACATGTGCACATACACGGACACACACACATACTGTACATACACACATGTAAATAGTGCCATACACTCAAACATATTCAGTTGGGCTTGCTGTTATTATTTTTGTTGTCCTTGTTGTCTTTTGTTTTTGAATTGTTTTCTGTTTTCATTTGTTTTTCTCTTTTCGTAATTTAGTTGTTTGTTGGTGCATTGGTGGGACGGTGACTTGGATGGTTGAGGGGCAGCTCTCGGGGGAACTGTGGGGGGGACTTCGGAGGGCTTGTGGCATGGCGGTTGGTAGCTTGGGCCGGTGGCATTGACCCTGGTTGCTTCTGTGGGTCGCTCTGTATGGGAGTCTGTTAGCCAGCAGCATACCACCCTGCATACCACTGCTGGCTTGCTTCTGAAGCTAAGCAGGGTTGGTCCTGGTCAGTACCTGGATGAGAGACCAGATGCTGCTGGAAGTGGTGTTGGAGGGCCAGTAGGAGGCACTCTTTCCTCTGGTCTAAAAAAAATATCCCAATGCCCCAGGGCAGTGATTGGGGACATTGCCCTGTGTAGGGTGCTGTCTTTCGAATGGGACGTTAAACGGGTGTCCTGACTCTCTGAGATCATTAAAGATCACATGGCACTTATCGTAAGAGTAGGGGTGTTAACCCCAGTGTCCTAGCTAAATTCCCAATCTGACCCTCAAACCATCACGGTCACCTAATAATCCCCAGTTTACAATTGGCTCATTCATCCCCCTCCTCTCCCCTGTAACTATTCCCCAGGTCGTTTCTGCAAATGAGAACGTGTTCTCAGTCAACTTACCTGGTAAAATAACAGATAAATAAAAGTTAGATGACTGAATGTAATGTAAATGTTGAGTGGCTTCACTGCAAGTACTGTAGAATGGATGATTTAATATTCAATAAAAAAATAACAAAAATTGAATAAAAATAAAATAAAACATGAAAGTTAACAAAACATCCTGATACAACCTGACTAAAACGTCCTTAACGATGAAGTACACTACTAGCAACAGTACATTGCTGCTCTTACACAATTACAGGTAGAATATGTCAAATGTACGTAATTTCCTAACCTGTGTGTTGTGGTGTGTCCCCAGCGTCTCCAGTGGGAACCGGATACAGTAAGCCACCCATCCCTCCAGTGCTGAGTCCCCAAGGAGACAAGGGTCCTCCAGCCATGATGCCCATTAGCATCGACCCGGAGAGCCGGCCTGGGGAGTATGTCCTCAAGAGCCTGTTCGTAAACTTCACCACGCAGTCCGAGCGCAAGATACGCATCATCATGGCCGAGCCGCTGGTGAGTCAACCTGTTTGCCCTGTATATCTATCTGTTTGTCTGTCCATCTGTCCATCCGTGTCTGTCTGTGTCCATCTGTCCGTCCATGTGCCACAGCTGTAAACCAGGCTCTGTTAAAGCTACAGTCTAACTTTGTTGCCTTACAAAAGTTTGGAAACACCTACTAATTCAAATCAAATCCAATTTTATTCGTCACATGCCCTGAATATAACCGTACCGTGAAATGCTCACTTCAAGCCCTTAACCAACAATGCAGTTCAAGAAATAGTTAATAAAAGTTAATTAATTAAATAAATAAAAGTATTTTTTCAAAAAGTTAAACAAGAAATGTAAATAACAATAACGAGGCTATTTACAGGGGGTACTGTACCAAGTCAATGTGCGTGGGTGTCAATGTCAATAGCCTGGGTGGCCATTTGATTAGTTCAGTTGTTCAGCAGTCTTATGGCTTGGGGATAGAAGCTGTTAATGTGCCTTTTGGTCCTAGACTTGGCACTCCGGTACCGCTTGCTGTGCGGTAGCAGAGAGAACAGACTATTTTTTGGCCCTTCCTCAGACACTGCCTATTATATCGGTCCTGGATATTAGAAAGTTTGGCCCCAGTGATATACTGGGCCGTATGCATGACCCTCTGTAGTGCCTTACGGTCGGATGCTGAGCAGTTGCTATACCTAGCGGTGATGCAACCGGTCAGGATGCTCTCGATGATGTAGAACTTTATGAGGATCTGGGGACCCATGCCAAATCTTTTCAGCATTCTGAGGGGGAAAATGTGTTGTCGTACCCGCTTCACAACTGTCTTGGTGTGTTTGGACCATGATAGTTTGTTGGGGATGTGAATACCAAGGAACTTGAAACTCTCGGCCTGCTCCACTCAACTATGAAATAACACATATGGAATCATGTAGTAACCAAAAAAGTGTTAAACAAAATATTATTTATATTTGAGGTTCTTCAAAGTAGCCAACCTTTGCCTTGATGACAGCTTTGCACGCTCTTGGCATTCTCTCAAACAACTTCATGAGGAATGATTTTCCAAGAGTCAGGCTGCATCATATTGGGATTGGGAGTCCCATAGGGCGGCCAGGGTAGGCCGTCATTGTAAATAAGAATTTGTTCTTAACTGACCTGCCTAGTTAAATAAAGGTTAAATAAATAAAAATTCTAAATAAAGCATTTCCAACATATGCTGAGAACTTGTTGGCTGCTTTATCTCACTCTGCTATCCAACGCATCCCAAACCATCTCAATTGGGTTGAGGTTGGGTGATTGTGGAGGCCAGGTCATCTGATGCAGCACTCCATCACTCTCCTTCTTGGTCAAATAGCCCTTACACAGCCTGGAGTTGTTTTTTGGTTAATTGTCTTGTTGAAATACAAATAATAGTCCCACTAAACACAAACCAGATAGGATGGCATATCGCTGCAGAAGGCTTCGGTAGCCATGCTGGTTAAGTGTTCCTTGAATTCTAAATAAATCAAGACCAGTGTCACCAGCAAAGCACCCCAACACCATCACACCTCCTCCATGCTTCACGGTGGGAACCACTCATGTGGAGATCATCCGTTCACCTACTCTGCTGTTCTAATGTCCATTGCTCGTGTTTCTTTGCCTAAGCAAGTCTCTTCTTCTCATTGGTGTCCTTTAGTAGTGGTTTCTTTGCAGCAATTCAACCATGAAGGTCTGATTCACACAATCTCCCCTGAACAGTCGATGTTGAGATGTGTCTGTTACTTGAACTCTGTGAAGCATTTATTTGGGCTGCAATCTGAGGTGCAGTTAACTCTAATGAACTTATCCTCTGCAGCAGAGGTAACTCTGGGTCTTTCTTTCATGAGAGACAGTTTCATCATAGCATTTGTTGGGTTTTGCGACTGCACTTGAAGAAACGTTAAAGTTCTTGAAATGTTCCGCATTGACTGACCTTCATGTCTTAAAGTAATGATGGACTGTCGTTTTTCTTTGCTTATTTGAGCTGTTCTTGCCATAATATGGACTTGGTCTTTTACCAAATATGGATATCTTCTGTATACCACCCCTACCTTGTCACAACACAACTGATTGGCTCAAACGCATTAAGAAGGAAAGAAATTCCACAAATTACTTTTAAGAAAGCACACCTATTAATTGCAATGCATTCCAGGTGACTACCTCATGAAGCTGGTTGAGAGAATGCCAAGAGTGTGCAAAGCTGTCATCAAGTCTACATTTTTGGTTACTACATGATTCCATATGTGTTATTTCATAGTTTCAATCTATTCACTGTTATTCTACAATGTAGAATTTTTTTTTTTAAAGAAAATCCCTGGAATGAGTAAGTGTGTCAACTTTTGACTACTACTGTATGTTGTTCTCTAATTCTCGCAAAAATGTTTCCGATGGACTTCAATATTTAATAATTGAATGGTTCTCCCTTCCATTGGGTTCCTATATCTGGGCATTTGGATTGGCAAGGATTTAACATTTAACAAACATACTGATAAGCTAGTAAAAGCTAAGATTTAGAAATAGATCTTGCCTCACCCTAAACAGCAGGAAGCAGATTGTGCAGTCAACTTTCCTGCCAGTTCTTGACTATAGTGACACCATTTACCAGAATGCAGCAGCCACTACTCTTAAGCCTGTGGATGTCACCTACCATAGTTCCCTTCGCTTTATCACAGGTCACGGTTTTAATACTCATCACTGCATCCTGTATCAATAGGTTGGCTGGTCCTCATTTCAGTCCCGTAGATCACTTCACTATTCCTCTTTTGTTTACAAAGCTCTACTACTCAAGCTTCCGACTTACGTAACTTCATTGTTGAAGTATAAAAACATGAGTTACCAAACCCGTCCACAGGGTTGGTTAACTCTTGAGGTTACTCAGGTCTCCACCGAATTAGGTAAATCCACTTTAGTTTTAATGCGCCTCGCTGCTGGAACAATTTACAAAACTCATTACAATTGGATGTTCTGGTGCTGCATGGGAAATTAAAGTGTTGATTGTGGACCTCGTAGCTGAAGAATGTAACTGCTTTTCTTACATTTTGTGCTGTATTTTTATTTGACATTTTACTAATTGCTGTTTTGTTTTGTATTGTAGTTGATTATTGTGTTGCTATAGGGCACTCTTATGAATGAGACCCTGGTTTCAATGGGTTTGCCCTGAATAAATAAATATTAATACAAATATAAGCAGAGCAGTTTCATGATCCAGGGAGTTCCTCGGTGGCATGGGGGGAAGTGAGGTCATGACCCTAGGTCAGAGGAAGGTCAAGTGTCAAGCCTGGAGACATAGAGACTGTTGCATGCTGGGTAGCACACTGACTGGTTTTAGGGTAATATTGATTTAGATTGTTGAAGCATACAGTGGCTTGCGAAAGTATTCACTCCCCTAGGCATTTTTCCTATTTTGTTGACTTACAACCTGGAATTAAAATAGATTTTGGAGGGGTTTGTATCATTTGATTTACACAACATGCCTACCACTTTGAAGATGCAAAATATTTTTTGTGAAACAAACAAGAAATAAGACAAAAAAACTACAAACTTAAGCGCGTGTAACTATTCATCTCCTCAAAGTCAATACTTTGTAGAGACACCCTTTGCAGCAATTACAGCTGCAAGTCTCTTGGAGTATGTCTCTATAAGCTTGGCACATCTGGCCACTGGGATTTTTGTCCATTCTTCAAGGAAAAACTGCTCCAGCTCCTTCAAGTTGGATGTGTTCTGAAGATGTACAGCTATCTTTAAGTCATACCACAGATTCTCAATTGGATTGAGCTCTGGGCCTTGACTAAGCCATTCCAAGACATCTAAATATTTCCCCTTAAACCACTCAAGTGTTGCTTTAGAAGTATGCTTAGGGTCATTGCCCTACTGGAAGGTGAACCTCCGTCCCAGTCTCAAATCTCTTGAAGACTGAAATAGGTTTCACTCAAGAATGTCCCTGTATTTAGAGCCATCCATCATTCCTTCAATTCTGACCAGTTTCCCAGTCCCTGCCGATGATGGTGTTCTCGGGGTGATGAGAGGTGTTGGGTTTGCGCCAGACAGCATTTTCCTTGATGGCCAATAAGCTCAATTTTAGTCTCATCTGACCAGAGTACCTTCTTCCGTATGTTTGGGGAGTATCCCACATGCCTTTTGGTGAACACAAAACGTGTTTGCTTATTTTATTCTTTAAGCAATGTATTTTTTCAGGCCACTCTTCCGTAAAGCCCAGCTCTGGAGAGTGAATTACTTAAAGTAGTCCTATGGACAGATACTCCAGTCTCCGCTGTGGCGCTTTGCATCTCCTTCAGGGTTATCTTTGGTCTCTTTGTTGCCTCTCTGATCAATGTCCTCCTTGCCTGGTCTGTGAGTTTTGGTGGGCGTCCCTCTCTTGGCAGGTTTGTTGTGGTGTCATATTCTTTCAAATGTTTAATAATGGATTTAATGGTGCTCTGTGGGATGTTCAAAGTTTCAGATATGTTTTTATAACCCAACCCTGATCTGTAATTCTACACAACTTTGTCCCTGACCTGTTTGGAGATTTCCTTGGCCTTCATGGTGCCCCTTGCTTTGTGGTGTTGCAGACTCTGGGGCCTTTCAGAACATGTATATATACTGTATATATACTGAGATCATGCGACACTTAGATTGCACACAGGTGGACTTTATTTAACTAATTATGTGACTTCTGAAGATAATGGGTTGCACCAGATCTTATTTAGGGGCTTCATAGCAAAGGGGGTGAATACATATGCACATATGTACATAACAAGTAATTTTTTTCATTTCACTTCACCAATTTGGACATTTTTGTGTATGTCCATTACATGAAATCCAAATAAAAACCTATTTAAATTACAGGTTGCAATGCAACAAAATAGGAAAAACACCAAGGAGGATGAATACTTTTACAAGGCACTGTATACGTCATGTGTGAATAACATAATCATTGATGTAAATACACTGTATGTACATATAACTAGTAATAAAGTGACAGATAGTAAACAGTAGCATTGTTTGTGATGAGTTAAACAAGTTAGTGCAAAAACGATCAATGCAGATAGTCCGGGTAGCTATGTGGTTAACTATTTAACTAACTTATTTAGCTGTTTTATGGCTTGGGGGTAGAAGCTGTTCAGGGTCCTGTTGGTTGCAGACCTGGTGCATTAGTATCGCTTTATGTACGGTAGTCTATGACTTGGGTGGCTGGAGTAAAGTGTTAGGGCCTTCCTCAGACACTGATATATAGGTCCTAGATGGCAGGAACCTCGGCCCAATTGATGTACTACCCTCTGTAACACCCTTCGGTCCTTGCCATATAAATCAGTGATGCAGCCAGTGTAGATGCTCTCAGTGGTGCAGCCTTAGAACTTTATTTATTTTATATATATTTTTGAAACCTCTTTTTCTCCCCGGTTTTATGGTATCCAATTGGTAGTTACAGTCTTGTCCCATCGCTGCAACTCCTGTTCAGACACGGGAAAGACAAAGGTCGAGAACTGTGCATCCTCCAACATCCCAACCAAGCCGCGCTGCTTCTTGACACAATGCCCACTTAACCCAGGAGCCAGCCCCACCAACGTGTCGGAGGAAACACCATACACTTGGCAACCGTATCAGCGTGCACTGCATCCGGCCCACCATTGGAGTCGCTAGTGTGCGATGGGACAAGGACATCCCTGGCGTCCAAACCCTCCCCTAACCCGGATGACGCTGGGCCAATTGTGCTCCGCCCCATGGGTCTCCCGGACGCAGCCGGCTGCGACAAAGCCTGGACTCGAACACAGAATCTCTAGTGGCACAGCTATCACTGCGATGTTGAGGCGTTGTCATGCCCTCTTCACGACTATGTTGGTGAGTTTGGATCATGATAGATCCTTAGTGATATCGACACAGAGGAACTTGAAGCTCTCAACCCGCTCAACATGAGTCTTTAGACATAGGCTCTGCTACAAGTCAAAACATTATGGGACTGGATAAGGAAGTACAGCGGCTAAGGCATTCCCTTTCACACCACATTAGCACAACTACAGAGGAATAGCCCTGGGATACAGTAGGAATTGTAGAGCTACTGTATGTGCTTCACCTGGGATTCCCTGATATTACAGCTCTACATAATTATGTACAATACTTCATATATAATGCTTACATTTCTAATCCTTAAAAAAAATTATAGCAAAAATATTGATTACATTACTATTGATATGTGTATAGCTTAAACTCATAAAAAAAGTATTCACTGGGGGTTACGCATGTGGTCCTGTATTCATCAAAAGAGTGCCGATCTAGGATCAGTTTAGCCTTTTATAATAAATAGGATGGGGGGGTCTAATCTAAGATTAGCATTTCTACTCTGAGACGCTTTAGGGGTCCTGGATGGTATCAAGGCACAAAGGCGAGGCCCAGATGCAGACACAGGTGGCAGATGGTTGGAGTCGTATAATGTTTATCCAAAAGGGTAGGCAAGAGAATGGTCGTGGACAGGCAAAAGGTCAAACTAGATGAGAGTCCAGGAGGTACAGAGTGGCAGATAGGCTCATGGTCACGGCAGGCAGAATGGTCAGGCAGGTGGGTACAAAGTCCAGAATCAGGCAAGTGTCAAAACCCGGAGGACTAGAAAAAGGAGAATGCAAAAAGCAGGAGAATGGGGAAAACGATGGTTGACTTGGAAACACAGGGATAAAACATACAAGATTAACTGGCACAGAGAGACAGGAAACACAGGGATAAATACACTGTGGAGAATAAGCGACACCTGGAGGGGTTGGAGACAATAACAGGAACAGGTGAAACCGGTCAGAGAGTGACAGATGGTGAGGATAAAAGTGAAATCTCCTACAGTTTGTTGTGTCATTGGACAACTGACCCTGCTGACTAACATTTCACAACATTGATCCCTCTTATGGAGGGGAAGGACTGGAGCAGGTGGGAGTGACGGTAGCTGCAGGTTCAGGTTTCAGGTTTAGTCAGTGGAGGATCCTGTTACTACAGGATGTTTACCAAGACAAACTCTATGTACATGACCGGTGTTCACATCCCTGACGTGTTCACTCTTATTAAGAAACCCTTTAAAAAAAGACTCTGAAGGAAACTCCTAAGAAACTTCTTAAGCATCTTTATGTTCAGTAAGTAGGCCTATGTCTGGTTAATCAGGATACATTATAACTATATTTTTCTTAAGACATGTTATGATACTATATATAAATCAAAGTTAAGGATTTTGTCAGGTTATCATGCATTGGGGCATAAAAAATATATTAGACCAGCGTTCAAAAGAGTAGTAACTTGCAGATAGAAATGTAATGAATAAAATCTCATATTCTACATGACAGACAATCATACGTGTTCTAAACAGTACATTTCTATCTTGACGTCTTTAACTTTGCACCCTCCTGAGGGTGTAGGGTAAAGTTTCCCCGAGACACTGATCTGTGTTCAGTTTGGCATATTCCCCATTAATGGCTAAGGTTTTTATTTGATTTAACTAGGCAAGTCAGAACAAATGATTATTTACAATGAAGGCTTACCCCAGCCAGACCATAACCCGGACGACACTGGGCCAATTGTGCACCGCTCTATAGGACTCCCAATCACGGCCAGTTGTGATACATACCTGGAATCGAACCAGGGTTTGTAGTGACACCTCTAGCACTGAGACGCAGTGCCTTAGACCACTGCGCCACTCAGGAGGTTAGGATTGGGGGAGGGGAAGCTGATCCTAGATCTGTACCAAGAGGAAACTTCACCCTGCACTGACCAGTCACCACCTATACACTGAGATGTATACCACTCCAAAACCCTAGGGGAACTGAGGGAGACCCCATTTACATTTGGTATAACATGGACTTTCTGTTATCTGTTTCTCGGATCTTGATACAGGTCACATTTTAATAGTAGTATAAATTGGGTCTGGAAGTGACCCTTGAATATTTTATCCACATAAAGTATGATGGAACAAAGGATTGAAATACTTTAAAAATGAAATTATGGGCAGAAAAACTAATTAAACTCCATCTTTCATGGAATCCGATGGCTCATTTATCACAAAACCTTTTGATGTTGCCAATTACTTGACTTTAATGACTTACATTGTCAAAGTAAGCAAATTTAGCAAGCATAAAATACCTAATAATGAGAGTGTTGTAATTTTACATTTTGTAAAGTTAGTGTGGGTGAGGTGGATAAATTATTGTTGTCCAGCAATAATGAGAAGCCACCTGGTATTGGTAACTTAGATGAAAAGCTACTGAATATGGTAGCGGACTATATTGCCACTCCTATTGTCATATCTTTAATCTGAGTCTGGAGAAAAATGTTTGTACTCAGACCTGGAGGGAAGCCAAAGTCATTCCGCTACCCAAGAGTGGTAAAGCACCCTTTACTGGTTCTTACAACCAACCAATCAGCTTGCTGCCGACTCTTAGCAAACTTTTGGAAAAAATTGTGTTTGACTATATACAATGCTATTTCTCTGTAAACAAATTAACAACAGACTTTCAACATGCTTATAGAGAAGGGCACTCAACATGACACTGACACAAATGACTGATGATTGGTTGAAAGAAATTGATAATAAGAAGATTGTGGGAGCTATACTCTTTGACTTCAGTGCAGCCTTTGACATTATAGACCATAACCTGTTGTTGAAATTGGATTTTCAACCTCTGCCATATAGTGGACTCAGAGTTATTTATCTAATAGAACACAGAAGGTTTTGTTTAATGGAAGCTTCTCTATTGACAAACATGTAAAGTGTAGTGTAATGCATGGCCTGTGTGTCTATGTATGCTAATGATTCAACCCTACAGTATATGTGTCAGCAACTACAGTTAGTCAAATTAATTCCTAAGTTCTAGACCTCAGAAGAATCTGGTATTGAATTGTGTGGCTGTTGAGCAAGTTGAAGAGACTAAATTAATTGGTGTTACCTTAGAATGTAAACTGTCATGGTCAAAACATATTAATTTAATGGTTGTAAAGATGGGGAGAGGTCTGCTCTGCTCTGCTCTTTTGACACCACACTCCACGAAGCAAGTCCTACAGGCTCTAGATTTATCTTATCTTGATTATGGTCCAGTCATATGGTCAGGTGCTGCAAAGAGGGACTTAGTTAAGCTGCAGCTGACCCAGAACAGAGAAGCATATTTTGCTCTTCACTGTTACCAGAGGGCTAAAATCAATACTAGACTGACTGCATCACTTCTTGTTTTTATAAGAAACATTAATGTGTTGAAAATCCTAAATTGTTTGCATAGTCGACTTACACACAGCACTGACACACACATTTACCCCACCAGACGTGCCAGCAGTGGTCTTTCACAGTCCCCAGGTCCAGAACAAATTCAAGGAAACATACAGTATTATACAGAGCCATGATTGCATGGAACTCCATTCTGTATAGCGCAAGTGAACAACAAACCGGGTTTCAAAACACAAATAAAGAAAAACCTCACGGCACAACGGCTCTCCCGCATGTGACCTACTTTTTGTGTGAATCTACTGACAAGTATGTATAACTGATAGATGCGCACACAAACACACACTCTCTAACACACACTCTACACACACCCACACATTATTATTCTTTAGTTGTATTGTTTCTTTCATTACATTTGTGTGTATTTATTTATTAAAATGTTACTGTACAGTGCCTTCGGAAAGTATTCAGACCCCTCGACATTTTCCACATGTTGTTACGTTACAGCCTTATTCTAAAATGGTGGTGGCAGAATCATGCTGTGGGGATGTTTTTCACCAGCGGGGACTGGGAGACAAGTCAGGATCGAGGGAACGATGAATGGGGAAAAGTTCCTGAAAGATCTTTGCAGAAAATCTGCTCCAGAGCGCTCAGGACCTCAGACTGGGGCGAAGGTTCACCTTCCAACAGGACAACAACGCTAAGCACACAGCCAGACAACGCAGGAGTGGCTTCGGGACAAGTCTCTGAATGTCTTTGTGTGACCCAGCCAGAGCATCTCTGGAGAGACCTGAAAATATCTGTGCATTGACTTTCCTCAACAAACCTTACAGAGCTTGAGAGGATCTGCAGAGAAGAATGGGAGAAAATTCCCACATACAGGTGGGCCAAGCTTGTAGCGTCATACCCAAGAAGACTGGAGGCTGTAATCGCTGCCAAACTAAACTGCCAAACTAAACTAAACTAACCAACCTTTCTCTGCACTAACAACAAGCACAGCCACCACATCAAACATGCACTTGAAACTTTGCAACAAATTACTGTAGAATGTATAACTACTGAAAATGTACATTACAGCCTTATTCTAAAATGTATTAAATAAATGTTTTAACTCATCAATATACACACAATACTCCATAATGACAAAGAAAAAACAGGTCTTTAGATTTTTTTGTAAATAAAAAACAGAAATACCTTATTTACATAAGTATTCAGACCCTTTGCTATGAGTCTCGAAACAGCTCAGGTGCATCCTGCTTCCATAGATCATCCTTGAGATGTTTCTACAACTTGATTGGAGTCCACCTGTGGTAAATTGAATTGATTGGACATGATTTGGAAAGGCACACACCTGTCTATATAAGGTCCCACAGTTGACATTGCATGTCAGTGCCAAAAACAAGCCATGAGGTTGAAGGAATTATTCGTAGAGCTCCGAGACAGGATTGTGTCTAGGCACAGATCTGGGGAATGGTACCAAAAAATGTCTGCAGCATTAAAGGTCCCCAAGAACGCATTGGCCTCTATCATTCTTAAATGGAAGAAGTTTGGAACCACCAAGACTCTTCTTGTAGCTGGCCGCCCGGCTAAACTCAGGAATCGGAGAAGGGCCTTGGTCAGGGAGGTGACCAAGAACCCGATGGTCACTTTGACAGAGCTCCAGAGTTCCTCTGTGGAGATTGGAGAACCTTCCAGAAGGACAACCATCACCAATCAAGGATTTATGGTAGAGTGGCCAGACGAAAGCCACTTGTCAGTAAAAGGGACATAACAGCCCGCTTCGAGTTTGCCAAAAGGCAGCGAAAGGACTCTAAGACCATGAGAAACAAGATTCTTTGGCCTGAATGTCAAGCTTCATGTCTGGAGGAAACCTGGCACCATCCCTACGGGGAAGCATGGGGGTGGCAGCATCATGCTATGGGGATGTTTTTCAGCGGCAGGGACTGGGAGACTAGTCAGGATAGAGGGAAAGATGAAGTGAGCAAAGTACAGAGATATCCTTGATGAAAACCTGCTCCAGAGTGCTCAGGACCTCAGACTGGGGCGAAGGTTCACCTTCCAATAGGACTATTGGTTAGCCAATGACAAACCCCCGATACTGTATGTCCTCTTCCTATACATACACTGCTCTTAGAGAGATTACATCCATGCAGGAAATTGGATCACTTTAGCCGCTTGATTATTATAATCTCATTCACTACAAGTGGAGTGCGCTGTTTATCAATGTAAATAAGTAGTATTGAATGTGATGATCTGTGTGTCTCCACATTGCTACTGTTTGAGAATAATAATGTTGGATTGACCCTCCACCAACACCTTGACCTCTATCTAGATAGAGCATAGTGCATTAAAGTCTTTCATCAATTATGCACTGAAAACAAGACTGAAAACAAGACTTAAATATCACTTCATTCTACAACTTGATTGGAGTCCACCTGTGGTAAATTGAATTGATTGGACATGATTTGGAAAGGCACACACCTGTCTATATAAGGTCCCACAGTTGACATTGCATGTCAGTGCCAAAACCAAGCCATGAGGTTGAAGGAATTATTCGTAGAGCTCCGAGACAGGATTGTGTCTAGGCACAGATCTGGGGAATGGTACCAAAAAATGTCTGCAGCATTAAAGGTCCCCAAGAACGCATTGGCCTCTATCATTCTTAAATGGAAGAAGTTTGGAACCACCAAGACTCTTCTTGTAGCTGGCCGCCCGGCTAAACTCAGGAATCGGAGAAGGGCCTTGGTCAGGGAGGTGACCAAGAACCCGATGGTCACTTTGACAGAGCTCCAGAGTTCCTCTGTGGAGATTGGAGAACCTTCCAGAAGGACAACCATCACCAATCAAGGATTTATGGTAGAGTGGCCAGACGAAAGCCACTTGTCAGTAAAAGGGACATAACAGCCCGCTTCGAGTTTGCCAAAAGGCAGCGAAAGGACTCTAAGACCATGAGAAACAAGATTCTTTGGCCTGAATGTCAAGCTTCATGTCTGGAGGAAACCTGGCACCATCCCTACGGGGAAGCATGGGGGTGGCAGCATCATGCTATGGGGATGTTTTTCAGCGGCAGGGACTGGGAGACTAGTCAGGATAGAGGGAAAGATGAAGTGAGCAAAGTACAGAGATATCCTTGATGAAAACCTGCTCCAGAGTGCTCAGGACCTCAGACTGGGGCGAAGGTTCACCTTCCAACAGGACTATTGGTTAGCCAATGACAAACCCCCGATACTGTATGTCCTCTTCCTATACATACACTGCTCTTAGAGAGATTACATCCATGCAGGAAATTGGATCACTTTAGCCGCTTGATTATTATAATCTCATTCACTACAAGTGGAGTGCGCTGTTTATCAATGTAAATAAGTAGTATTGAATGTGATGATCTGTGTGTCTCCACATTGCTACTGTTTGAGAATAATAATGTTGGATTGACCCTCCACCAACACCTTGACCTCTATCTAGATAGAGCATAGTGCATTAAAGTCTTTCATCAATTATGCACTGAAAACAAGACTTAAATATCACTTCATAATGCACGAGTCAACACCTACTGTAAAAGGTTGTCTGAATGAAGGAGGACCAGTCCCCTGTGAATGTGTCCCAAATTTCACCTGATTCTTATGGTTTACTACTGTAGTGTACTACTTTTTGACCAGGACTCATAATATAGGAAATAGGGACACACAAGCAGTGTGTCACAGGCTAGGCTGCCTGTCCTGCTTCTATAGGAAGGTCTGTAATGCTTTACTTAAAACCTGCAGGTAGAATGCATTGTGATGTGGTTATAATGCATTGTACAACTTCTAATTAGCATGCACAACCCCTTATAATTTCTTAATATAATCTCATAATGCTCCTGATGAATTTACAACCGTTGAGTCAGTTTGAAAGTTCCTGCATAGAGACATAACATACAGAATCATTACAATAACAACGAATAAAGCATAATACCGGCAGGCTTTAAGTGAAGTCTTACCGGATTGCTTGTTGACGTCTTGATCAGTCATCTCCCCACCCTACTCACTGTCACAGTCAAATGACTGTTAGCTTGGGTGGAAACATCAATACATGGCGTCTGTGCTGTTCTGTCTGACCAACTAGGACACTTAGCACCCTGATACACCTTGAAGGCCATAATCAGCACTGTCCGGCTGTGTAAAATGCTGATGCACAGATTCTGCTTTCACAAAGACAGAAATAACTATATTTTTTATTCACCTTTAGTTTGACAGGGAGTCAATGCTGAGACCACGGTCTCTTTTCCAGATGAGCCCTGGTTTGCACAACAATACAAATCAAAATATAATATCATATAATATACGTTATTATACATGAAAAGCAAAACACAATAATAAAATTGGTTACATTCTCCCTGTAAAAAGGTCCCCTAACAGCCGTCTGAAATGCCCTAGAGGCACCAATTCCTCCAATCGTAAAGTGCATTGGAGATTACTCCACGCATAAGGTGTACCCAACTCTGTGGAGATTGAAGGGAAGTCCAGAGTTAGCCATCCCTGAGACTGGATCTGATGCAGTATCTTGTAAGTTAACAATTAAGTAATGTAGGCAGAAGTTTATGCAGGAGAGTATAAACTTGACTCTTGAGATTTCAATCACTCCAATGTTTTCTAGATTCAGACTGTATGTAGTTACATGAACAATCTAAGAGTATGGCAGAATCATTGGAATGTACCAACATACCAATGTACCAACATAAAGTGAAGAACACTGGCACAGAGGCCTCCCCAGGGGTCATGAGAGGTAGGCCTGTCCTGGGGCCCTCATATAGAATTTGCTTAGTTTTATACCACATTTCTGTGTTCCTTCAGTTCTTAAAATGAAGGAGAACGCATCCTAAAAAGGTACTGTCTATGCATTAAACACAAGCGTGTGTAAATCACTTCATAAGTATGTTTCATACATTTGCAACTAAAAATAAATGACCCATGTAGGTTTTTACATCAAGGTCAAGATGCATCATTTCCAACCTTGGTGTGTGGACGACATTAATAACATACGACATCAACGCACAGCACGCACAATTTATGGTCAAATCTGAGCGCAAGACTATTTTAATAAATGAGACCCCAAGGCGCTAACTGGGTGACTGGCATTATGGGCATTATCCAGCTGAGTAAAGACCGATGCGGCACGTCGTTAATGTCCCATCTCTCCTGTCTGTCTGACAGGAGCTGCCCAGATCTCCAACTGACTGGTGTCTTTTCCTATTAACTCTGGGGTTACATCCCAAATGGCACCCTATTCTCTATATAAACCCTGTGGTTCTTGGTCTAAAGTAGTGGACTATATAGGGATTAGGAAATAGTGCACTATATAGGAAATAGGGTTCCATTTGGACCTACCCTGGGTTATATAATGACCATACATCAACTGATCATAACTCCCCTTTCCAAAAATACCCAGAATGTCCAACACTAGGTCCTGATATGAGAAATGGAGAGAATTAGGAGAGGAAGTTCTTTAGAACTTTCACTTTTTTGTTTTTGAATTCATTTATTAATTTGTTTTTTTCTATTCTTATTCTATTATTGTTCTGTTGTGTTTTCACAGGAGAAACCATTGATCAAGTCTTTGCAGAGGGGTGAGGATCCTCAGTTTGACCAGGTAAGAACTGTTACTCTCTAATGGACAGAAAAATCAGTGAGGCAGGGTTGTGGGAGCTGAGCTCAAGCGAATACATTTTAGCTCTTGGAGCCAAAGCAGGTTTTCAGGTCTCAGAAAAGATTACTCAACAAATGATACACAAGCTTGTTGTATTGAGCAGTCAGCCCATCATCACTGTTAATGCTTGTTGGCTGGGTAGTGCCTAACTCAACCTTCCCCACGGGGTCTTTCCAAATCTGTGGTTCTCTAGGTGCCTGTATAGTAGAAGGTTTGTGTGTGTGTGTGTGTGAGCGCACAAGTGTGTGTTTGTGTGCGTGTGTGTGTTCCTGTGTGCATGTGTTTCCGAGTGCCTAAGGCTTGATGCCATTCAACAGTGTACAGAGGCAGGATTCTTCTCCTGCCCGTGCTGAATGAAGGCCCGCTGTATTCCGCTGGTCACACCAGACTCCCCTCCCTTTCCGTGTGCTTGTATCCAGGTCCAAGCCGGCCCGCCTTTCCTTCCTTCCTTCCCTCTCCTCCCTGGAGAGATGCATGCCACCCCATGGGCACCTCAACTCCTAGTCTCCCAGGACCCTGTCTCCCATCTCTCTATCTCGGGTCTCCATTGTTCTTCTGTCCCTTCTCCATTCTCTCTCCTCTCCACTCGTCTCCTCTTTCCCCTTGTCTCTCTCTTCTTTCTTTTACCTTTCCTCCCATCCCCTCTCACTGCCTGCAGCTTCTGTTGTGTGTAGGACAGTGAGGGTTAAGACACGGTGATTTTGATGCAGATATAAATTAAACATGACTGCGAAAGAGATACAACCCAAAATTATGTTGAACCAACATTCCATCAATGTCATCTATCAACAACATCTGTCATGCTGGTATAAAGGATTTGGATACATGCACAGTAATACACAATAGGGGGTTTTAATACACCCAAAACAAACACGTATACAAAAACACTGGGCTGTACCCAAACAAAAGAGAGAGGGTAAACCTCGTTAAACGACACGGGACGATACACGTAATACACAATATATAAAGCATGCAGCATAACAGCTGCACCAACGCATAGGTACTCACAGGACCAACGGACATGGGAACAATAACTGACAAAGACAGAGGGAACAGAGGGCACGTATATAACATACTAATCAGGGGGAATGGGAACCAGGAGTGTGTAATCAGACAAGACAGTCCGGGGTTGATGATAATGAATCCCGTTCAGTGAAGCCTAGAAGACCTGCGGAACTGGTGAACAGAATGAGCAGCAGTACCGGGGAGGATCCGTGACAACATCAATTGAATATTTGGTTGACAACAAAAAAAAGTGGTCAACGTGCACTCATTTTAACCAGATTTCAACCACAAATCAATGACAAGATTTGAAGGGTTGGTTAATTTCAAGAAGAATTAACATTTGTTGTCAACTCCAATTAAATATAATCTAAATATGGATGTTGACTTTACGTTACATCAGGTTTTTGGCTGGAGGAAAGAGTGTTATGTAATAATGATCTGACTGACCAATATGTATACACCATTTGCATTTATTTGCTTTCAGGTGATAACTGCTATGAGTTCTCTGGCGGAGTACTGCCTCCCGTCCATTCTGAGGACACTGTTTGACTGGTACAGAAGACAGAACGGTCTAGAGGACCCAGAGTCACACGAATACAGACCCAGAGCCAACACCAAGTCAAAAAAGTAACACACGTATATGCACACACACTCACACACCTTTTGATGGTACAGGAGACAGAACGGCCAATAGGACTTCCCATGAACACCCTGTCACATTTTATAACCAGAAATCAAACACAAAGAAAACACTGTACATTATAAGACATTGTGCCTGAATTGATTGACATTATCATTGACTTAATTGCATAACAGATGGCTATGGAAGCATATACAGTTGAAGTCGGAAGTTTACATACACCTTAGCCAACTACATTTAAACTCCGTTTCTGACATTTAATCCCAGTAAAAATTCCCTGCCTTAGGTCAGTTAGGATCACCACTTTATTTTAAGAATGTGAAATGTCAGAATAATAGTAGAGAGAATGACTTATTTCAGCTTCAGCTTTCTTTCATCACATTCCCAGTGGGTCAGAAGTTTACATACACTCAATTAGTATTTGGTAGCATTGCCTTTATTTTTTTTTACTTGGGTCAGATGTTTCGGGTAGCCTTCCACAAGCTTCCCACAATAAGTTGGGTGAATTTTGGTCCATTCCTCTTGACAGAGGTGGCGTAACTGAGTCAGGTTTGTAGGCCTCCTTGCTCACACATGCTTTTTCAGTTCTGTCCACAGATTTTCTATAGGATTGAGGTCAGTGCTTTGTGATGGCCACTCCAATACCTTGACGTTGTTGTCCTTAAGCCATTTTGCCATGACTTTTGAAGTATGCTTGTCCATTTGGAAGACCCATTTGCAACCAAGCTTTAACTTCCTGACTGATGTCTTGAGATGTTGCTTCAATATATCCACATAATTTTCCTTTCCTCATGAAGCCATCTATTTTTTGAAGTGCACCAGTCCCTCCTGCAGCAAAGCACCCCTACAACATGATGATGCCACCCCCATGCTTTCACGGTTGGGATGGTATTCTTCGGCTTGCAAGCCTCCCCCTTTTTCCTCCAAACATAACGATGATCGTTATGGCCAAACAGTTCTATTTTTGTATCATCAGACCAGAGGACATTTCTCCAAAAAGTACATTCTTTGTCCCCATGTGCAGTTGCAAACCGTAGTCTGGCTTTTTTATGGCAATTTTGGAGCTGTGGCTTCCTCCTTTCTGTGCGACCTTTCAGGTTATGTAGACTCAGGCCCAGAAGCTAGAATGTGCATATAATTGGTAGATTTGAATGGGAAAACACTCTAAAGTTTCTAAAACTATTAAAATAATGTCTGTGAGTATAACAGAACTGAAATGGCCCTGAGGACAAACCACCCCCCCCCCCCAAAAAAAAAAATCAGCATATCATTGATTTCAATGGCTGGCACTTTTATTATAGGGCGAAATCCTCCTTGATTGCAGTCTTTAGAAAGAGTTTCAGGCTGGTTTTTAGAAAAATGAGGGAGAAGTTGTATTTTTTCTAGGTGGCTCCCATTTTGGCTGTAGTGTTTCCAAGCGGGTGGAGGAAAGCGCGTTCTTTGTTATTTTTTCTCCGGTAAAGACATTAACGATTCTCCGTCTTAAATTTGATTGTTTATTTGCATATTAGGGTACCTTATAGCTTAGAAATGTTGATTGACTTGTTTGGATAAGTTTATTGGTAACTTTTGAGAGTTTTTATGGATATAAAGAAGGACATTATCGAACAAAAGGACCATTTGTAATGTAACTGAGACCTTTTGGAGTGCCAACAGAAGAAGATCTTCAAAGGTAAGGCATATATTATTTAGCTATTTCTGACTTTCGTGTCGCAACTGCCTGGTTGAAATAAACTGCTCAAAAAAATAAAGGGAACACTAAAATAACACATCCTAGATCTGAATGAATGAAATATTCGTATTAATATTTTTTTCTTTACATAGTTGAATGTGCTGACAACAAAATCACACAAAAATGATCAATGGAAATCAAATTTATCAACCCATGGAGGTGTGGATTTGGAGTCACTCACAACTAAAGTGGAAAACCACACTACAGGCTGATCCAACTTTGATGTAATGTCCTTAAAACAAGTCAAAATGAGGCTCAGTAGTGTGTGTGGCCTCCACGTGCCTGTATGACCTCCCTACAAAGCCTGGGCATGCTCCTGATGTGGTGGCGGATGGTCTCCTGAGGGATCTCCTCCCAGACCTGGACTAAAGCATCCGCCAACTCCTGGACAGTCTGTGGTGCAACATGGCGTTGGTGGATGGAGCGAGACATGATGTCCCAGATGTGCTCAATTGGATTCAGGTCTGGGGAACGGGCAGGCCAGTCCATAGTATCAATGCCTTCCTCTTGCAGGAACTGCTGACACACTCCAGCCGCATTGTCTTGCATTAGGAGGAACCCAGGGCCAACCGCACCAGCATATGGTCTCACAAGGGGTCTGAGGATCTCATCTCAGTACCTAATGGCAGTCAGGCTACCTCTGGCGAGCACAAGGAGGGCTGTGCGGCCCCCCAAAGAAATGCCACCCCACACCATGACTGACCCACCGCCAAACCGGTCATGCTGGAGGATGTTGCAGGCAGCAGAATGTTCTCCACGGCGTCTCCAGACTCTGTCACGTCTGTCACATGTGCTCAGTGTGAACCTGCTTTCATCTGTGAAGAGCACAGGGCGCCAGTGGCGAATTTGACAATCTTGGTGTTCTCCGGCCAAATGCCAAATGTCCTGCACGGTGTTGGGCTGTAAGCACAACCCCCACCTGTGGACGTCGGGCCCTCATACCACCCTCATGGAGTCTGTTTCTGACCGTTTGAGCAGACACATGCACATTTGTGGCCTGCTGGAGGTCATTTTGCAGGGCTCTGGCAGTGCTCCTCCTGCTACTCCTTGCACAAAGGCGGAGGTAGCGGTCCTGCTGCTGGGTTGTTGCCCTCCTACGGCCTCCTCCACGTCTCCTGATGTACTGGCCTGTCTCCTGGTAGCGCCTCCATGCTCTGGACACTACGCTGACAGACACAGCAAACCTTCTTGCCACAGCTCGCATTGATGTGCCATCCTGGATGAGCTGCACTACCTGAGCCACTTGTGTGAGTTGTAGACTCCGTCTCATGCTACCACTAGAGTGAAAGCACCGCCAGCATTCAAAAGTGACCAAAACATCAGCCAGGAAGCATAGGAACTGAGAAGTGGTCTGTGGTCACCACCTGCAGAACCACTCCTTTATTGGGGGTGTCTTGCTAATTGCCTATAATTTCCACCTGTTGTCTATTCCATTTGCACAATAGCATGTGAAATGTATTGTCAATCAGTGTTGCTTCCTAAGTGGACAGTTTGATTTCACAGAAGTGTGATTGACTTGGAGTTACATTGTGTTGTTTAAGTGTTCCCTTTATTTTTTTTGAGCAGTGTATGATTTGTCATGCATTTGTATGCGGGGCGCTGTCCTCATATAATCGCATGGTTTGCTTTCGCCGTAAAGCCTTTTTGAAATCTGACACCTTGGCTGGATTAACAAGAAGTTAAGCTTTATTTTGATGTATTACACATAGATTTTCAAGAATGTTAAATATTTGAATTTAGTATTTTTGAATTTCGCGCTTGGCAATTTCACCGGATGTTGGCCAGGTGGGATGCTACCGTCCCACATATCCGTAAGAAGACATTTGAGGAGTGGTTGAAAAACGAGTTTTAATGACTCCAGCTTAAGTGTTTGTAAACTTCCGACTTCAACTGTAGCTGCCGAAATGCTATTGGAATTGCATATTGGATAATGATAAATCAATTTCACGTTTGTAGTTTATTTTTCCATTTGTGTGGTGTAATCTGTGACATAACTTGGAAACTGTTGTAGTTTGACAGCTTTGTGCTAACTTGTCCAACCCTGTTGATGTTTCACAGTGATGAACAGCACAGAGATTTTCTACTTGAAAGGAGGGATCTGGCAATCGACTTCATCTTCTCCCTCGTACTTATAGAAGTTTTAAAACAGGTGACTAATTTTCTCTATATACTCCACTCTAAAACACTAAACCCACCTAGCACATTATTTTCCTTCAATGTTCTGGGAAGAAGAAAACTCTTAATTTCTTCAAGTGAAAGTTTGTGTTGTATCCTGAACATAAGTGGCATTTTGACCAATGTTAGCATTCACATCGTCATTAGATACGGCTCCCCTGAGGGATACTTTACAGAACAACGACTTCTTGGATACACCCCAAATAGCACCCTATCCCTTATATAATGCACTTCTTTCCACCTTTGTGGGAATATGGTGGCATTTGGGACGCAGCATAAAGCGTAGCTATATTCCGTTTGCTCAATCTCAGACTCATGACTGGAGTTTTCTGTTTGTAACAGAATGTTGTCATGACAGTGTCCCCCCCCCTCTTTCCCTCTCTCTTGCTCTCTCTCTATGACCAGATGCCGCTCCACCCTGTCCTGGACTGTTTGGTCAGTGAAGTCATTAACTTGGCCTTTAAGCACTTTAGATACAAAGAAGGGTATGTTCAGCTCTGCTTTTATATGACTTTCTGTTTATACAGTATTTCTTTCTTTCCTTTTTCCCTATTCTTACACCTGTCTGTTTGTTTGCCAGGTATCATGGTCCTAACACTGGTAACATGCACATTGTAGCAGACCTCTATGCAGAAGTCATAGGAGTTTTAGCCCAGGCCAAGTAAGTGCCACAGTTCATTGTAATTTTTAAACAATAATCCATACTGTATGTCATTCATTCATTAATTAATTAATTTCTATATTCATTTGTTCATTCATTCACTTATTCATTCCTTAATTAATTCATAGGCTACTGTATAGTTAAGATAGTATGCTGTCATTCTTTGGGCAGTATTTGAACATATTTTAATTACCCTACACTTGAAGATGCAGGACAATAATGTATGCGGTTAAAAAAAACATCTACCATAGCACTGATCAGGTGTGACAATATTCTGTTGTCTTTCAGGGGATACCATCGGCTTTGTCCCAAATGGCACCCTATTTCCAATATAGTGCACTATTTCTGGGACCTATAGGGCTCTGGTAAAAAGTAGTGCACTATGTAGGGAATAGATTTCCATTTGGCATACATATCATGTTTAATGTTGCCATTGGAGATGACTAATGACTGTTTAGCAATTGTGGTATGTTTGAATTGTCACAATGCTCTCTCCTGCTTCTGTTCTGTACACATCTGCCTGAGAATCTCACTGGTTTAAATAGAGAGCTAGACCTGAGTGGATCACAAGACATGTGTTTTGGACAAGTCATTTGCCCTCCATACTAGGACTGAAAATCGCTGTGTGTTTATTGGAACTTTCCAGATCATCGCTGCGAAGGAACAAAGCCCTTAGAAATAGAGCTATGATTTGGGTAGTATTAGCATAGTGTAGGAGTGCTGATCTAGGATCAGTTTGCCTTTCAGATTATAATGAATGGATCGGGGGTCCTGATCAAAACATTTGTCTGTTGCCTGCTCTTATGAACACAACCCTATAATAAAACTGGGACACCAGGTATGAGCATCTCCAGCCAATCTATAGCATTCATTGATCAACACATGCTGCTCCAGAGCCAGTACTGTTGTTCCTTCAGACAAGCATGCATCAAAACTTTGTTCATTTGCACAATGTCTCTCGTTGACGTTCACTTGTTCAAACTCACCAAAACTGACATTCGGTAGATCCTGCCTATATATGTATAACTTCATGAGCTGGATTGACTGTCTTTGCAATTCGATTATTTTTGTTTGCACTCGTTAGCATATTTAGCTAGCACCATCCATTGAAATTCGTTATTACTTGCGTTAACTATGTCAGCATTCTGGTAATAGACACCCAATGGGCTAATTTCCCCTGGTCAAAAGTAGCGCACTGTATTTCGAATAGGGTGCTATTCGGGACTCTGCCCTTGTTCCAACTCTCTGTCTCCTCCTCTCCTTCTCAGATTTCCTGCTGTGAAGAAAAAATTTCTGTTTGAGCTGAAGGAGCTGAGACAGAAGGAGCAGAGTCCCTACGTGGTCCAGAGCACCATCAGCCTCATCATGGGTGTCAAGTTCTTCCGCATCAAGATGTATCCAGTGGAGGACTTTGAAGCCTCCTTCCATTTCATGCAGGTACAGAAGTGAGCAGTGAGCTCTACGGAAACTGCAGAAGTGATGATTATAGGCCCACCTGTCTCGAACAAGTGTGTAATCCTGCATGTTTGAAAAGGACCAAGTGAATTCTATAAGTGATAGGAAGCAGTCTTCCAAGTCTCTTTAATCTTCTTAGTACACATATGAACTTGACTCATGTCTCTCTGTCTTATCCATGTAGCTAACAATGTAATAAGTGTCAGAAGTGGGATCGGAACCCATAAGGGAGAATGGTCATCTCTAACAGTACTAAAATAAGTCTAGAATCTCTTGATCCCTCTTATCTTCAGCTTGAATTCCCCCCTTTGCATTCTGTATACTTTTCTAATCCTAGGCCTTTCTTTCCTTTTCTCATCCCAATTCACCACCTATTCCAGAAATTCCTGTCAATAATTTAAAAGCATATGATTGGTTTAAGCATTGGCTGGAGTGAGTTTCCACCATTATTAAATCCATGAGAAAATGTGTTCAAGTGTACACTATGAGAAGGGTGGAGTTTCGTGACTTTTTGTTGACCAGTATGTGACCTGACCTTAGTGGCTGACTGTATTGTTTACAACATGTAATCCTTATGATGTAAGGGTTTATGCTATATTTAATAAGTGCTGATGTCTGTTGCAGGACTGTGCCCAGTACTTCCTGGAAGTGAAGGACAAGGACATTAAGCATGCCCTGGCCGGCCTCTTTGTGGAGATCCTAGTTCCTGTAGCGGCAGTAAGTTGGTTATCTGACCAGATGACAACTAGAATATGACGTCTTTTCCTTGACGTCTTGATGATGTCATGAAAAAGATACTTGTTTGTAAAAGAGACCAGTTGTTGTAACCAATGAAGTATATAAACCCTGGATTGCTGATGCTATGTATTGGCCACTGAGAGGCTTTGAAGCCACTGAGAGGCCATATCGGCACTCCCCAGTAGGAGCAGTCCTCCATAGGAATTAATGGAATTCTACAGCATTTAAATTCAATGTTTGAAGGACAAAATTATATGTATTTGTATATTTTTTGTAGTGTGGACAGTAATATTAGTGATCTTTAAACATTAAACTTTAAGAAAAATATTTGTATATATTTTTCTGTTTAGTTTCAGCATGAGTCTCAAAGTGAGAGGTGAGGTAGTCTGAGTGAAACCTCGAAGTT
The DNA here is from genome assembly GCF_002021735.2 of Oncorhynchus kisutch. Classification (NCBI taxonomy): domain Eukaryota; kingdom Metazoa; phylum Chordata; class Actinopteri; order Salmoniformes; family Salmonidae; genus Oncorhynchus; species Oncorhynchus kisutch. Next base: position 46,517,039 of record NC_034188.2, on the reverse strand, counting down.
TAGTGTTGCATTGTTCCACTTTTAACCAACATTTAGCTGGGTTCAAAGCCCTTTTGAGATCTTTGAACAATGTTTGAGTGATGAGCGATATTGTCGAGCCTGAATCAATTAGCGCACCACGGGTTAAGCTCGTTTCTTGATCGAACAAAACCTGGATAGAGATTTGAGTGAGAATAATTGGATTGTTTACGTCCTCGCAAATGGGTTAATTTCGGTGGACCTGTTCTCCGGCAAATCCACACCTGGTCATGTCGACTTATCTTTTTCCTCTTTGTCAAATTTCTGGTGCTTTTGTACTTCTCTCAGCAGAGCTTCTAGAGAGCATTGGTCTACGATTTGATCGTCGTTGAAGTCTTTGTTACCCTTGTGCCATGACACTTTGTGTGGGTTGGGTGCAGGAACGGAACGATCAGGTTGATTGTAGCGGTAGTCTTTTTGCAGCCGACCTTCTTTATAGTTAGTTTTACCGAGGTGGTTATTGTTATCATGGTTTCGGGGTAGATACCTTTGTTGTGCGTCATCTCTCAAGGCTCCTATCCCTGATGACACACCCTCTAACTGGAGTGAGTGCTCCTGTCCAATATTGAAAACTGAGATGTCAGAGGTCTTAGCAAGGTTGACTTTTGATGCCTCGAAAGCTGTACTCGGCAGGGCTCTCCAAGTTCTGAGATTGGCAAACCAACGTGGGCTGTAGGGCCAATGTAGTTAATAATGAAGTTGGGATACATGTTTGACAGAAACATTTGTTTGAATGGTAATAGCTCTTCCATTCCTGTTTCATTGAGTAGGCCAGACTAAGCTGAACGAAGCCTATGATAGTATGCTTGTGGATGTTCATTCATAGCTTGTTTGCAGTATTAGCCAGCGAGCTGTCGTGTTTGTGAGATGCAGAACCACAAAATTCCATTTTCAAAGTCGTGCACGTTTCGAGTAGTCGTTTTTCACGTGTTGCTGTTGTAGACGGATGAGCCTTGTCACGTATCTATTTGGCATTCGCTTCAACAGATAAAGCCTGTCAGTATCCGTAGCATTCGGGTAGCCATCCAAGGCGTCCTCTATAATTGCTAAAAATGTCTTAGTGTTGTTTGGCTTCAAAGATTTTAACGATTTTGCCAAGGCTTTCCGCGCTAAGTGCACGGAGATGGTTGGCTTCATCCGGGGAATTGTGGGCCGAAAGGCCAAGAGGAAAAGCCAAGCTTTGGCTTTGTTGGCATGGAGGTGCCATATTACTCTGTGACAAATGCCAAGAGGAAAAGACTGATGGACACCTGAGAGAGGTAGTCTGACAAAGTCTGAAACTTTGTCGTCTTAACTCCTTTGTGTACCGAGCACAGAGTTCGTCCAGGTGGTACCTACGGGTGGTATTCTGCTGCATCGCAGAGTCCACTTGGGCACTTAGAGTTCTTGTTTTAGACACGTGAGTGTCGCACTTGCTCCGTTCTGCCTCAAGCTTATGGTTTGAGTTTGCAGGTAGAGGTCTTGAGTGCGGAGCGAGAGATTCAGTGATGAGATTTCTTCCGCTTGCTGAGAGATCATTTTTTAGATCTTCCTCACCTGGGTTCTCTCATCAATCATTTGGTCAGCGACATCAATGAGTTCCGCTGTTTTGTCATCCAACTTAGTCATTGTGTTCATTAACTTATCATCTTTGGTTTGCAGCATTTGGACTAGAACATTATTGCTTTGAGTGTTGTTCATCAAAACTGCCTGCATGTTATAACAAGTTGCGCACCCCTGTTTGTAGCTAATTCGTCATATTTATCTAGTTTGGCGTGGACTTCGTCCAATTTATTTTTGGCTGAATCAAGTTGTTCCTGAAGATGATTTTTTTCCTGTAGAAGACGATTTTGTTCAAGAGTTTATGCTCGTTCGTCGTCATAAGTTTTTGCCATTTCTTTTAATTCTTCAAATGCAGTTCCTCATCTAGCAGTATCTTTTCCTTTTCATCATCAGTTTCCTGGTTCTCTCCACCTGCCCCTTCAACTCAACCGTTTCTTGTTTGTGCTTCTGCTGTGTACTGAGGTACTGGACCGATGTCAATCTCTGCTGGTTGACATACATCAGGACTATACTGGAGAGAACCTTTATGAGGCTTGCACCTGATGGTTTATTTTGGAGGGCGTTTTTTGCCATTTCTGCAGTTTTGATCTAACATTCTCAGGCCTTGGGCATAGTTTGGGATCGTATCGCTGCTGAGGTCAGCAATCAATCTTTCCATGGGTGAGGGTTCATTAATTAGCGGGTAATAGGGGCCACCCCCTCTGATAGGTTGCTCAGAGGGGGTGGTCGTATGGTGTCAGGATAACAACTTCTCCCTCAACGTGATCAAGACAAAGGACAAGATTGTGGACTACAGGAAAAGGAGTACCGAGTATGCCCCCATTCTCATTGACTGCCCTGTAGTGGAGCAGGTTGAGAACTTCAAGTTCCTTGGTGCCCACATCACAAATAAACTATCATGTTCCAAACACACCAAGACAGTCTGGATAGTTTTGGTTTTGAGTCTTGGAAGCTGCAATTTTATTCACTTTATAGACTATAATTAATCATCAATACTGGATCAGTAATGTGGGAGTTGGACTTCAATGAACTTGAAAAAGCTAATTTAATTAATTTAGCAATGTTAATGATTAATCATACCTGTATAGGCTATCTGGGAAATTTGGATACTCACAGGACAGTCATGACCCAACCAATAAATGTTATCTACTATTCTACTAAACAACAACTGTTTAAGGTTAATCCTAACCCCAATTCTATTAGAAACGGTCTAAAATGTTTGATAGGTTATAAAAACCATTCTAATAAATGCACCAGTTGGACCATGGATAAAGATACTTCAAACTTTTAGAATCTTTAAAATCCATCAGATATTGACTGAATTATAACACATAAAACATTGTACTGGCACAGACAAATAACGAATGACATTCAAGCATTTTGGTAGGAATTTAGATATTTCATTTATTGTCAAATTTCAGTTTTTTTTCCTCTTAATATGCACTCATATATAAAAGTTATTAATATAGCAAGTATTATTTTAGACGTTATGATAAAATAAAGATACAATTATATGTACCTCATTTGCATACATTAATAAATTAATATAAAGGCGTGGAACACCAAAAATCTGTTGTCTTACCTGCACTCACCTGCGCAATCTAGACGGTCTCATTCATTATTAATTACTATTGTTGTCACGTTCTCTATGATAATTCAACAAGTGCGTCAGGAGAAGAATACATTATTTAAAATCAAAACGCTTGGATCTAGATTACTCCTATCTATACATACTTTACATTGTTTGCAAGATCAGACATAGTATCACTATAATCTGAGTTTTCCTTTTCAGAAGTTGCTTTCATTTCAACACATCTCATTTGTGAACATTTCAGCTGTATTAAATCATTACTTTCTTCAATTACACAAAAAATCCACACCCACCAAAATAAAGTCATCTTTCTTGTCTTTCTTGTGATGTAAGTGTTGAGACAGTGTATTAAATCCCCGACCAAGCATTAATGTTCTTTATAGATGCAACGGAAAGCCAATGTAGTCCATCAAGTCCATTTCAGGCAATACTAGAGTGAGTTTGACAGGTCATTACACGTTTCCGCTGTCGTTGTGTTAGCGGGAAAACATTTATGGCACTAGCAACAGTAGGAAAGAGTCACCAGAGTAAAATGAAATAAATCATTAATTAAGTGACGAGTGGATTTGCACCCCTCAAACATAGGAAATAGATGGTTGAAAAGGAGAGCTCCTCAGGTGGGTGAGGCATGCCCATATCAAAGTTTATTGTATTTGAGTGTGCTTGAGTGTGTGTGTACATGTGTGATGCTGAGTATGTGTTCTCAATTTCCAGGCTGTTAAGAACGAGGTGAACGTGCCGTGTCTAAGGAACTTTGTGGAGAGCCTGTATGACACAACACTGGACCTCTCCTCCAGGAAAAAACACTCTCTGGTTAGTCACACACACACACACACAGAGCCCAGAGTTGTTGATGTTCTTCTCCAAAAACCACAGTGTCTGGACAGTGTAAAACTGGTGCATAGCAAACATGCCTGTGGTGTCTCTCAAGCCTCAAAGCATTTCAAGGTCAATCTTGTGTAGAGGCACTCTCCTTGTTGCTCCTCTAACTAACGATTCACAAGAGAGGACAGGCAACCTCTTCAACCTCTTCATAATAATGGCGCCGGAAGAGATGGTCTCCTAAGCAGTTGTGCTAATGTGTGTGTTTTTTCACATTATTTGTAACTTATTTTGTTCATAATGTTTCTGCCACTGTCTCTTGTGACCGAAAATAACTTCTTGATATCAGGACAGCGAATATTCACCTTGTACTGGAATACATTTTTTCTTTAAGTCGGACGCGAATGATTTACTTCAGGCACCCGAAGAGCCCAAATCCCCGTCATTCACATGAGAATGAGACAGATATCGGGGACATGGGTTGGGGTGCCTTGTAACGATCCGATGGCGAATGGGTAATCTGCCTCTACTATCAGTACTATTAGCCAACGTACAATCATTGGATAACAAAATATACAAACTACAATCACGAAAATCCTATTAATGGGACATTAAAAACTGTAATATCTTATTTTTCACCAAGTCATAGCTGAACGACGACATGAATAACATTCAGCTGGTGGGGTTTACGCTGCATCGGCAAGATAGAACAGCTGTCTCTGGTAAGACAAGGGGTTGCAGTCTGTGTATATTTGTAAACAACAGCTGGTGCACAAAATCTACTCGTAAGGAAGTCTCGAGGTTTTGTTCGCCTGAGGTAGAGTATGTCATGACAAGCTGTAAGACCACACTATTTACCAAGAGAGTTTTCATCTATATTCTTCGTAGCTGTCTATTTACCACCACAAACTGAGGCTGGCACTAATACTGCACTCAATGAGCTGTATACAGCCAAAAGCAAACAGGAACATGCTCATCCAGAGGTGGCGCTCCTAGTGGCCGGGGGATTTAATGCTGGGGAACTTAAATCCATTTTACAGTTGAAGTCGGAAGTTTACAAACACTTAGGTTGGAGTCATGAAAACTCATTTTTTAACCACTCCACAAATGTCTTGTTAACAAACTTTTGTTTTGGCAAGTCGGTTAGGACATCTACTTTGTGCATGACACAAGTAATTTTTCCAACAATTGTTTACAGACAGATTATTTCAATTATAATTCACTGCATCAGATTCCAGTGGATTAGAAGTTTACATACACTCACTTGACTGTGCCTTTAAACAGCTTGGAAAATTCCAGAAAATTGATGTCATGGCTTTAGAAGCTTCTGATAGGCAAATTTACATAATTTGAGTCAATTGGAGGTGCACCTGTGGATGTATTTCAAAGCCTACCTTCAAACTCAGTGCCTCTTTGCTTGACATCATGTGAAAATCAAAAGAAATCAGCCAAGACCTCCACAAGTCTGGTTCATCCTTGGGAGAAATTTCCAAACACCTGAAGGTACCACATTCATCTATACAAACAATAATATGCAAGAATAAACACCATGGGACAACGCAGCATGCATGCCGTTCAGCAAGAAAACGCATTCTGTCTCCTGTACTTTGGTACGAAAAGTGAAAATCAATCCCAGAACATGGTAGAGATGGTAGAGGAAACAGGTACAAAAGTATCTATATCCACAGTAAAACAAGTCCTAGATCGACATAACCTGAAAGGCCGCTCAGCAAAGAGGATGCCGCTGCTCCAAAACCACCATAAAAACTTCAGACTACGGTTTGCAACTGCACATGGGGACAAAGATCATACTTTTTGGAGAAATGTCCTCTGGTCTGATGAAACCAAAGTAGATCTGTTTGGCAATAATGACCATCGTTATGTTTGGAGGAAAAAATTGAATCAAATCAAATCAAATTTTATTTGTCACATACACATGGTTTGCAGATGTTAATGCGAGTGTAGCGAAATGCTTGTGCTTCTAGTTCCGACAATGCAGTAATAACAAGTAATCTAGCTAACAATTCCAAAACTACTACGTTATAGACACAAGTGTAAGGGGATAAAGAATATGTACATAAAGATATATGAATGAGTGATGGTACAGAGCGGCATAGGCAAGATACAGTAGATGGTATTGAGTGCAGTATATACATATGAGATGAGTATGTAAACAAAGTGGCATAGTTAAAGTGGCTAGTGATACATGTATTACATAAAGATGCAGTAGATGATACAGAGTACAGTATATACATATACATATGAGATGAATAATGTAGGGTATGTAAACATGATATTAGGTAGCATTGTTTAAACTGGCTAGTGATATATTTTACATCATTTCCCATCAATTCCCATTATTAAAGTGGCTGGAGTTGAGTCAGTGTGTTGGCAGCAGCCACTCAATGTTAGTGGTGGCTGTTTAACAGTCTGATGGCCTTGAGATAGAAGCTGTTTTTCAGTCTCTCGGTCCCAGCTTTGATGCACCTGTACTGACCTTGCCTTCTGGATGATAGCGGGGTGAACAGGCAGTGGCTCGGGTGGTTGTTGTCCTTGATGATCTTTATGGCCTTCCTGTGACATCGGGTGGTGTAGGTGTCCTGGAGGGCAGGTAGTTTGCCCCCGGTGATGCGTTGTGCAGACCTCACTACCCTCTGGAGAGCCTTACGGTTGTGGGTGGAGCAGTTGCCGTACCAGGCGGTGATACAGCCCGAAAGGATGCTCTCGATTGTGCATCTGTAGAAGTTTGTGAGTGCTTTTGGTGACAAGCCAAACTTCTTCAGCCTCCTGAGGTTGAAGAGGTGCTGCTGCGCCTTCTTCACGATGCTGTCTGTGTGGGTGGACCAATTCAGTTTGTCTGTGATGTGTATGCCGAGGGACTTAAAACTTACTACCCTCTCCACTACTGTTCCATCGATGTGGATAGGGGGGTGTTCCCTCTGCTGTTTCCTGAAGTCCACAATCATCTCCTTAGTTTTGTTGACGTTGAGTGTGAGGTTATTTTCCTGACACCACACTCTGAGGGCCCTCACCTCCTCCCTGTAGGCCGTCTCGTCGTTGTTGGTAATCAAGCCTACCACTGTTGTGTCGTCCGCAAACTTGATGATTGAGTTGGAGTTAGTATATGTAAACTTCTGACCCACTGGGAATGTGATGAAAGAAAATAAACTGAAATAAATCACTCTCAACATTCACAAGTCCGCAGGGCCAGACGGATATCAGGACAGCGAATATTCACCTTGTACTGGAATACATTTTTTCTTTAAGTCGGACGCGAATGATTTACTTCAGACACCCGAAGAGCCCAAATCCCCGTCATTCACATGAGAATGAGACAGATATCGGGGACATGGGTTGGGGTGCCTTGTAACGATCCGATGGCGAATGGGTAATCTGCCTCTACTATCAGTACTATTAGCCAACGTACAATCATTGGATAACAAAATATACAAACTACAATCACGAAAATCCTATTAATGGGACATTAAAAACTGTAATATCTTATTTTTCACCAAGTCATAGCTGAACGACGACATGAATAACATTCAGCTGGTGGGGTTTACGCTGCATCGGCAAGATAGAACAGCTGTCTCTGGTAAGACAAGGGGTTGCAGTCTGTGTATATTTGTAAACAACAGCTGGTGCACAAAATCTACTCGTAAGGAAGTCTCGAGGTTTTGTTCGCCTGAGGTAGAGTATGTCATGACAAGCTGTAAGACCACACTATTTACCAAGAGAGTTTTCATCTATATTCTTCGTAGCTGTCTATTTACCACCACAAACTGAGGCTGGCACTAATACTGCACTCAATGAGCTGTATACAGCCAAAAGCAAACAGGAACATGCTCATCCAGAGGTGGCGCTCCTAGTGGCCGGGGGATTTAATGCTGGGGAACTTAAATCCATTTTACAGTTGAAGTCGGAAGTTTACAAACACTTAGGTTGGAGTCATGAAAACTCATTTTTTAACCACTCCACAAATGTCTTGTTAACAAACTTTTGTTTTGGCAAGTCGGTTAGGACATCTACTTTGTGCATGACACAAGTAATTTTTCCAACAATTGTTTACAGACAGATTATTTCAATTATAATTCACTGCATCAGATTCCAGTGGATTAGAAGTTTACATACACTCACTTGACTGTGCCTTTAAACAGCTTGGAAAATTCCAGAAAATTGATGTCATGGCTTTAGAAGCTTCTGATAGGCAAATTTACATAATTTGAGTCAATTGGAGGTGCACCTGTGGATGTATTTCAAAGCCTACCTTCAAACTCAGTGCCTCTTTGCTTGACATCATGTGAAAATCAAAAGAAATCAGCCAAGACCTCCACAAGTCTGGTTCATCCTTGGGAGAAATTTCCAAACACCTGAAGGTACCACATTCATCTATACAAACAATAATATGCAAGAATAAACACCATGGGACAACGCAGCATGCATGCCGTTCAGCAAGAAAACGCATTCTGTCTCCTGTACTTTGGTACTAAAAGTGAAAATCAATCCCAGAACATGGTAGAGATGGTAGAGGAAACAGGTACAAAAGTATCTATATCCACAGTAAAACAAGTCCTAGATCGACATAACCTGAAAGGCCGCTCAGCAAAGAGGATGCCGCTGCTCCAAAACCACCATAAAAACTTCAGACTACGGTTTGCAACTGCACATGGGGACAAAGATCATACTTTTTGGAGAAATGTCCTCTGGTCTGATGAAACCAAAGTAGATCTGTTTGGCAATAATGACCATCGTTATGTTTGGAGGAAAAAATTTAATCAAATCAAATCAAATTTTATTTGTCACATACACATGGTTTGCAGATGTTAATGCGAGTGTAGCGAAATGCTTGTGCTTCTAGTTCCGACAATGCAGTAATAACAAGTAATCTAGCTAACAATTCCAAAACTACTACGTTATAGACACAAGTGTAAGGGGATAAAGAATATGTACATAAAGATATATGAATGAGTGATGGTACAGAGCGGCATAGGCAAGATACAGTAGATGGTATTGAGTGCAGTATATACATATGAGATGAGTATGTAAACAAGGTGGCATAGTTAAAGTGGCTAGTGATACATGTATTACATAAAGATGCAGTAGATGATACAGAGTACAGTATATACATATACATATGAGATGAATAATGTAGGGTATGTAAACATGATATTAGGTAGCATTGTTTAAACTGGCTAGTGATATATTTTACATCATTTCCCATCAATTCCCATTATTAAAGTGGCTGGAGTTGAGTCAGTGTGTTGGCAGCAGCCACTCAATGTTAGTGGTGGCTGTTTAACAGTCTGATGGCCTTGAGATAGAAGCTGTTTTTCAGTCTCTCGGTCCCAGCTTTGATGCACCTGTACTGACCTTGCCTTCTGGATGATAGCGGGGTGAACAGGCAGTGGCTCGGGTGGTTGTTGTCCTTGATGATCTTTATGGCCTTCCTGTGACATCGGGTGGTGTAGGTGTCCTGGAGGGCAGGTAGTTTGCCCCCGGTGATGCGTTGTGCAGACCTCACTACCCTCTGGAGAGCCTTACGGTTGTGGGTGGAGCAGTTGCCGTACCAGGCGGTGATACAGCCCGAAAGGATGCTCTCGATTGTGCATCTGTAGAAGTTTGTGAGTGCTTTTGGTGACAAGCCAAACTTCTTCAGCCTCCTGAGGTTGAAGAGGTGCTGCTGCGCCTTCTTCACGATGCTGTCTGTGTGGGTGGACCAATTCAGTTTGTCTGTGATGTGTATGCCGAGGGACTTAAAACTTACTACCCTCTCCACTACTGTTCCATCGATGTGGATAGGGGGGTGTTCCCTCTGCTGTTTCCTGAAGTCCACAATCATCTCCTTAGTTTTGTTGACGTTGAGTGTGAGGTTATTTTCCTGACACCACACTCTGAGGGCCCTCACCTCCTCCCTGTAGGCCGTCTCGTCGTTGTTGGTAATCAAGCCTACCACTGTTGTGTCGTCCGCAAACTTGATGATTGAGTTGGAGGCGTACGTGGCCACGCAGTCGTGGGTGAACAGGGAGTACAGGAGAGGGCTCAGAACGCACGCTTGTGGGGCCCCAGTGTTGAGGATCAGCGGGGTGGAAATGTTGTTGCCTACCCTCACCACCTGGGGGCGGCCCGTCAGGAAGTCCAGTACCCAGTTGCACAGGGCGGGGTCGAGATCCAGGGTCTCGAGCTTGATGACGAGCTTGGAGGGCACTATGGTGTTAAATGCCGAGCTGTAGTCGATGAACAGCATTCTCACATAGGTATTCCTCTTGTCCAGATGGGTTAGGGCAGTGTGCAGTGTGGTTGAGATTGCATCGTCTGTGGACCTATTTGTGGACCTAAATTGGAGTGGGTCTAGGGTGTCAGGTAGGGTGGAGGTGATATGGTCCTTGACTAGTCTCTCAAAGCACTTCATGATGACGGAAGTGAGTGCTACGGGGAAGGCTTGCAGGCCGAAGAACACCATCCCATCCGTGAAGCACGAGGTGGCAGCATCATGTTGTGGGGGTGCTTTGCTGCAGGAAGGACTGGTGCACCTCACAAAATAGATGTCTTTATGAGGAGGGAAATTATGTAGATATATTGAAGCAACATCTCAAGACATCAGTTAATGCTTGGTCGCAAATGGGTCTTCCAAATAAACATACTTCCAAAGTTGTGGCAAAATGGCTTAAGGACAACAAAGTCAAGGTATTGGAGTGTTCATCACAAAGCCCTGACCTCAATCCTATAGAACATTTGTGGGCAGAACTGAAAAAGTGTGTGCGAGCAAGGAGGCCTACAAACCTGACTGAGTTACACCAGCTCTGTCAGGAGGAATGGGCCAAATTTCACCTAACTTATTGTGGGAAGCTTGTGGAAGGCTACACGAAACATTTGACCCAAGTTAAACAATTTAAAGGCAATGCTACCAAACACTCAATTAGTATATGTAAACTTCTGACCCACTGGGAATGTGATGAAAGAAAATAAACTGAAATAAATCACTCTCAACATTCACAAGTCCGCAGGGCCAGACGGATTACCAGGACATGTATTCTGAGCATGTGCTGACCAACTGGCAACTGGCACTGACATTCTCAACCTGTCCCTGACTGAGTCTGTAATACCAACATGTTTCAAGCAGACCACCATAGTCCCTGTGCCCAAGAACACTAAGGTAACATGCCTAAATGACTACCGACCCTTACACTGAACCCACACCGGCTGCGTGCGCCATCGTGCGTCCCCCACACCAAATGCGATCACGACAAGCAGTTTAAAATATCAAAACAAACTCTTAACCAATTACATTAATTTGGGGACACGTCGAAAAGCATTAAACATTTATGGCAATTTAGCTAGCTAGTTTGCACTTGCTAACTAATTTGTCCTATTTAGCTAGCTTGCTGTTGCTAGCTAATTTGTCCTGGGATATAAACATTGAGTTGTTATTTTACCTGAAATGCACAAGGTCCTATACTCCCACAATTAATCCATGCATAAAATGGTCAACCGAATTGTTTCTTGTCATCTCTCCTCCTTCCAGGCTTTTTCTTCTCTGGACATTATATTGCGATTGGCAACTTTCATAAATTAGGTGCATTACCGCCACTGACCTCGTTCGTCTTTCAGTCACCCACGTGGGTATAACCAATGAGGAGATGACACGTGGGTACCTGCTTCTTTAAACCAATGAGGAGATGGGAGAGGCAGGACTTGCAGCGCGATCTGCATCACAAATTGAACTGACTTCTATTTTGCCCTTGGCAACGCAGACGCTCGTTGGCACGCGCGAGCAGTGTGGGTGCAATAATTGAATAATTTAGATTTCTAAATGTATTTTGCGACGCGAGCGGTCTATTCAGCCTGTTAGCACTCAAGTCTGTAGCCAGGAAGTGCTTTGAAAGGCTGGTCATGGCTCACATCAACACCATTATCCCAGAAAACTTAGACCCACTCCAATTTGCATACCGCCCCAACAGATCCTCAGATGATGCAATCTCTATTGCACTCCACACTGCCCTTTCCCACCTGGACTAAAGGAACACCTATGTGAGAATGCTATTCATTGACTACAGCTCAGCGTTCAACACCACAGTGTCTTCAAAGCTCATCCCTAAGCTAAGGACCCTGGGACTAAACACCTCCCTCTGCAACTGGCTCCTGGACTTTCTGATGGGCCGACCCCAGGTTGTGAGTGTAGGCAACAACACCTCCACCACACTAACCCTTAACACGGGGGCCCCCCACGGGTGTGTGCTTAGCCCCCTCCTGTACTCCTTTACCCATGACAAGAGCTTCAAGTTCCACTGTATCCACATCACAGTGTACTTAACATGGTCCTCTAACACCAGAAGATTCTTAAAGAATGCACAGCAATGCCTCTTCTCCCTCAGGAGGCTGAAACAATTTGGCAAGGCCCCTCAGATCCTTTTACGGCTGCACCATTGAGAGCATCCTGACTGGTTGTATCAGCTTCTGGTATGGCAACGTCAAAGCCCACAACCAGAGGGTTGTGCGGATGGCCCAGTGCATCACTGAGGGCGAGCTCCCAGCCATCCAGGACCTACATGCCAGGCGGTGTCTGAGAAAGGCCTGAAAAATTGCCATAGTCTCCAGCCACCCGAGACATGGACTGTTCTCCATGCTCCCATCCGGCAGGCTCTACTGATGCATCACGGCTTAGACAAACAGACTCCTAAACACCTTATATTCCCTGGCCATATGACTGTTATGGCTAACAACTACCACTCTCCCTCTCCCACAGACTATCCACAGTGACTCTATGCCCATCCACAGGTCAATACCCACTCAGACACAACCTACGCTGCTGCTAAAATTATTATTGACTAGATTTAGTACGCTTCTGTCCATTGATTATTGATTGACATTATCACTAGTACAGTAGTTATCTATTTATCCTACTACTGGTCACTATTACTCCTGTTTACATGTATATACAGTGCCTTGCGAAAGTATTCGGCCCCCTTGAACTTTGCGACCTTTTGCCACATTTCAGGCTTCAAACATAAAGATATAAAACTGTATTTTTTGTGAAGAATCAACAACAAGTGGGACACAATCATGAAGTGGAACGACATTTATTGGATATTTCAAACTTTTTTAACAAATCAAAAACTGAAAAATTGGGCGTGCAAAATTATTCAGCCCCCTTAAGTTAATACTTTGTAGCGCCACCTTTTGCTGCGATTACAGCTGTAAGTCGCTTGGGGTATGTCTCTATCAGTTTTGCACATTCCTCCTTGCAAAACAGCTCGAGCTCAGTGAGGTTGGATGGAGAGCATTTGTGAACAGCAGTTTTCAGTTCTTTCCACAGATTCTCGATTGGATTCAGGTCTGGACTTTGACTTGGCCATTCTAACACCTGGATATGTTTATTTTTGAACCATTCCATTGTAGATTTTGCTTTATGTTTTGGATCATTGTCTTGTTGGAAGACAAATCTCCGTCCCAGTCTCAGGTCTTTTGCAGACTCCATCAGGTTGTCTTCCAGAATGGTCCTGTATTTGGCTCCATCCATCTTCCCATCAATTTTAACCATCTTCCCTGTCCCTGCTGAAGAAAAGCAGGCCCAAACCATGATGCTGCCACCACCATGTTTGACAGTGGGGATGGTGTTTTCAGGGTGATGAGCTGTGTTGCTTTTACGCCAAACATAACGTTTTGCATTGTTGCCAAAAAGTTCAATTTTGGTTTCATCTGACCAGAGCACCTTCTTCCACATGTTTGGTGTGTCTCCCAGGTGGCTTGTGGCAAACTTTAAACGACACTTTTTATGGATATCTTTAAGAAATGGCTTTCTTCTTGCCACTCTTCCATAAAGGCCAGATTTGTGCAATATACGACTGATTGTTGTCCTATGGACAGAGTCTCCCACCTCAGCTGTAGATCTCTGCAGTTCATCCAGAGTGATCATGGGCCTCTTGGCTGCATCTCTGATCAGTCTTCTCCTTTTATGAGCTGAAGGTTTAGAGGGACGGCCAGGTCTTGGTAGATTTGCAGTGGTCTGATACTCCTTCCATTTCAATATTATCGCTTGCACAGTGCTCCTTGGGATGTTTAAAGCTTGGGAAATCTTTTCGTATCCAAATCCGGCTTTAAACTTCTTCACAACAGTATCTCGGACCTGCCTGGTGTGTTCCTTGTTCTTCATGATGCTCTCTGCACTTTTAACGGACCTCTGAGACTATCACAGTGCAGGTGCATTTATACGGAGACTTGATTACACACAGGTGGATTGTATTTATCATCATTAGTCATTTAGGTCAACATTGGATCATTCAGAGATCCTCACTGAACTTCTGGAGAGAGTTTGCTGCACTGAAAGTAATAATTTTGTAATAATAATTTTGCACGCCCAATTTTTCAGTTTTTGATTTGTTAAAAAAGTTTGAAATATCCAATAAATGTCGTTCCACTTCATGATTGTGTCCCACTTGTTGTTGATTCTTCACAAAAAATACAGTTTTATATCTTTATGTTTGAAACCTGGAATGTGGCAAAAGGTCGCAAAGTTCAAGGGGGCCGAATACTTTCGCAAGGCACTGTATTTCCATAATTATAATACCATAAGTATTTAGACTGTATATTGCTGATACCAGTCACTTTTCAGCCGTTTACATGTATATCCTTCTACCTGTCACTTTTTATGTATAAACCCACCTGAACTACTCCAGTACCTCTGCATATTGAATAAGGTACTCACACTGACCTGTATATACTTGTGTTCTTTAACTCTCATCGTACTTCTTGCGTGGTTTTTATTCTTACTTTTATTATTTTTTTCTATTTTATATTATTATCTATATTATTATAAGTGTATTGTTGGGAAAGAGCTCTCAAGGTAAGAATTTCACTGTTTTACACCTGTTGTATCCTGTGCACATGGCGAGTAAATTTGAAACACACACCTCATTGAAGCATAACACCATGCAGGCTCTGTATCCCTTAATGACATGTCTACTGTGTGTGTGTCCTAGGCTCTCTACCCGTTGGTGACCTGTCTGCTGTGTGTCAGCCAGAAGCATTTCTTTCTCAACAAATGGACTGTCTTCCTCAACAACTGCCTCTCCAACATCAAGGTACTGTACTGCAATCAGAGGGAAACTAACCCACAATCCTTATGTTGCAAGCGCCATGTTCTTCCAACTGAGCCACACAGGACCAACCAGTACTAACATCAGTCTGTCGGTCTGTCTGTGTCTGCAGAGTAAGGACCCCAAGATGGCACGTGTTGCCCTGGAGTCTCTTTACCGTCTTCTGTGGGTCTACATGATCAGGATCAAGTGTGAGAGCAACACTGCTACGCAAGGGTAAATGTTTCTACTGCTGTGTATAGACAGGCAGACAAGTTCAGGTAGTTTTTCCACTAACTGGTCTTTTCACCAATCAGATCAGCTGTGAAAAAGATCTGTTTTGATATGATTGGTCAAATGACAAATGAGTGGGAAAAATGATCAAAATTGGCCAATTTCACACAGCAATTGCAATGTTTGTGTTTTGTGGCACATATAATTTATATTTTTCCACAAAATATAGCTTGTTACAACCAGCGCCACATACACATTTGCAACTCAGTTGTAAATATCTTGATAGTGTTCAACACTGCAACCATTTACCTCCCAGCTACACTGGACTGTGTGCCACGTAACATCCTCCCCCAAGTCCACTCCTCTCAGTGTTGAAGCCACAATGTCTACATTCCGAATGGCATCCTATTCCCTACGTTGTGCACTACTTTTTACCAGGGCTCCTAGGGCCCAAAGTAGTGCACTAAATCGGGAATAGGGTGCAATTTAGGACGCTGCCACGGAGAAGAGACCGGTGCATGGCAGCACCCACAGGGAGCTGTGTACATAACCTAGTCTGCTCGTGAATAGTATATTTCTCTTGGTAGAACTGTAGAGCAAAAAAAATTTTTTATATTGCATCCCTCCCCAACACACTCAAGAACAAATTCATACCTGCAGGCATGCAAACACACACACCTAGGTGCATGCACGAGCGCATGCACACAAACATATACACACACACCCACAAACACAGTCTCCTCCCCTTCGTTGATAATGGGAGACTTGCCTGACTTGGCTCTTTACCTTTCAGTGTAGCAAGCCCAGTCTGTAAACAGGCAGCCTGGTTATACCAGGAGGGATGGAGGAGTGTGGAGGAAGGAAAATGGAGAACGTGGGTGGAGGAGATGAGAGAAGTGGGAGGTGGCTAAGAGGTAGGCCAGGGACGGTCAGAGACTGGCTCATGATCATCACACTATAGGGAGTTAATGGTCTTTCTCATTGGAATATGAGCCAGGGGACTTTAGTATCAGAGCCACACACACACTAGTGTAGTAGGCCGTGGATTAGGGCTCGGCTCGTAGGTTAAGAGGCAGAACTCAGAAACGATACGCATTACCAGGGATGCATCCCAAATGGCACCCTATTCCCTTTATAAAGCACTTATTTTTACCACGGCCCATAGGGCTCTAGCCAAATATAGTGCACTATGTAGAGAATATGGTGCCATTTGGGCCACAGGAGGAATAACAAACAGGTCAAGCCTTTAACACGTTGTAATTAGCCTGGAAATGAACCAGGATTAAAATAAAACACTTGTTAAGAAATGGGACAACGGCATACAGGCCAGCCAGTGTAAAGCAATTTAATGTAACATTTTTATCTATGTCAGTTCTAACTGCTTGTGATCCCTATGTATCTCATCTGTTGAATGTTTGTCATGTGTTGAATTCCCCGACGCTCCATCCTTACAGTCTGCCCCCCCCCCCTCTTTCTTCTCTCCTCTCTCGCTCTCCTCTTTTCTATCTCTCTCCCCTCTGTTCTCCTGCAGGCGTCTCAACACCATCATTACAACACTCTTCCCCAAGGGCTCTCGCAGTGTGGTGCCCAGAGATATGCCCCTCAACATCTTCGTCAAAATGATCCAGTTTATTGCACAGGTAAACTGCTGTCAACGAGATTATCATTATTGACAGATTTATAACTTTTATGTTAGTTTTTCCTGGAGCATGCACAATAAAAAAAACTCAGTCATCTAGTAGACGCTCAAGAAGATAGTTCTGAGAGAGAGCATGAGAGTTCAGAGACAGCACGCTCAAGTGATTTTGAAATTAAAGAAAATAGGGATACCGGTCTGTAGTTTTTCGATGTCAGAAGTGTCGAGTGTTGGTTTTCCTGAGGAGGGATGCGACTCTGGCCATTGTGAAGTCAGAGGGGACTCAACCAGTGGTCAGGGATGAGTTGATGAGGGAAGTGAGGAATCGGAGAAGGTCTCCAGAGATAGTCTGGAGAAGGGAAGAGAGGATGTGGTTATGCGGGTAGGATGTTAGACTGCCGGACCTCACTAGTCGCAGGATTTCATCTGGAGAGAGAGGAGAGAAAGAGATCCAGGCGTAAGGTAGTTCTGTGTGAGGGGGACCAATGGACTCAATAGGCTGAGTGAATGAGGAGCGGATGTCGTAAACCTTATTTTTAAATCGGTTGACAAAGTCGCCCGCAGAGAGGGAGTGGAGGATTAAGGAGGGAGGAGAAGGTGGTAAAGAGTTTCCTATGGTTAGAGGCAGAAGCTTAAAATGTAGAATGATAGAAAAGTAATTTTAGCAGTGGATACAGAGGAAGAGGAGTTAGAGAGAAGGGAGTGAAAGGATGATAGGTCCTCCGGAAGTTTAGTTTTCCTACATTTTTGCTCAGCTGCCAGCAGCCCTGTTCTGTTAGCTCGCAATGAGTCACTCAGCAACAGAGCAGGAGGGTAGGCCCGAGCCGGCTGAGAGGTAAAGGTACATTGCGAGTCATAGGAAAGGGAGGAGAGTAGGGTCAAAGAGGCAGGAGGAGTGGCTCAATTGCTCCTCAGCATCTGGGCAGGGACTGAGGGGCTAGGGTTGGAGGAAAGGGAGACAGAAAAGGAAACAAAGTACTGATCAGAGACCTGGAGAGGGGTTGCAGTGAGATGAGTAGGCTAACAGCCTCTAGTAAAGATGAGGTCAAGCATATTGCCTGCTTTGTGAGTGGAAGGGGCCTGGAAAAGGGTGAGGTCAAAAAAGACACGGACAGGAAAGTGTGAGGTGGAAAGAAATTAATCGGGATGTTGAAGTTGCCAAGTATGAAGAGCGGTGAGCCATCGTCAGGAAATTAACTTATCAAGGTGTCATGCTCATTGAGGAACTCTCTAAAGGCACCTGGTGGGCGATAGATGACAACAATGTTAAGCTTGAGTGGACAAGGGACAGTGACAGCAAGGGATTCAAATGAGAAGATGGACAGGTGAAATAGAGAGAGGGTGAAATAAGAACATCTACACTTGGGAGAAATTAGTAGCCCTGTGCCATCATCTCGACGAGCAGATTTTCTCGGACTATGAGAGAAAACTTAGTCAGATGAAGAGAGCAGCTGGAGTAGCAGTGTTCTCTGGGGTGATCCGTGTCTCCGTCACAAGACTGAAGGGCAGCATAGAGATGAACTCTGCGTTCTTGACCGCAGATTGGCAGTTTCAAAAGCTGCCAGAGACCCGAAATTCCACATGGGTTGTAATTGCACAAGGTACACTGAGTTAGAAGAGTTGTTGCCAATTGGTGAGGAGCGTCTGTAAAACCTAAAAGGAGAGGAGCAAACAGGTATAGAAAACACACACATACACTAGAATGTGGACACCCTTTGCAATTAGTGGATTTGGCTATTTCAGCACACCCGCTGCTGACAGGTGTATAAAATCAAGCACACAGCCATGCAATCTCCATAGACATACATTGGCAGTAGAATGGCCCGTATGGAAGAGCTCAGTGACTTTCAACGTAAGATACCACCTTTCCTACAAGTCAGTTTGTCAAATTCCTGCCCTGCTAGAGCTGCCCCGGTCAACTATAAGTGCTATTATTATAAAGTGGAAACGGCTCAGCCGGGAAGTTGTAGGCCACACAAGCTCACAGAACGGGACTGCTGAGTGCTGATGCACGTAGCACGTGAAACGCACCTGTCCTCGGTTGCAACACTCACTACCCAGTTCTAAACTGTCTCTAGAAGCAGCGTCAGCAGAAGAACTGTTCATCGTGAGCTTCATGAAAAGGGTCTCCATGGCCAAGCAGACGCAGACCAGGCTAAGATCACAATGCACAATGCCAAGCGTTGGATAGAGTTGTGTAAAGCTCGCTGACATTGGACTCTGGAGCAAAGGAAACGCGTTCTGTGGAGTGATGAATCACGCTTCACCATCTGGCAATCCGACGGACAAATCTGGGTTTGTCAGATTCCATGAGAACGCTACCTGCCCCAATGCATAGTACCAACTGTAAAGTTTGGAGGAGGAGGAATAATAGTCCGGGGCTGTTTTTCATGGTTCGGGCTAAGCCCCTTAGTTCCAGTGAAGGGACATCTTAATGCTACAGCATACAATGACATTCAACACAATTCTGCTGCGTCCAACTTTGTGGCAACAGTTTAGGGAAGGACCTTTCCTTTTTCAGCATGACCATGCCCCCGAGCACAAAGCGAAGTCCATACAGAAATGGTTTGTCGAGAACGGTGTGGAATAACTTGACTGGCCTGCACAGAGCCCTGACCTCAACCCCATCAAACAGGCCTAATCGCCCTACATCAGTGCCCAATCTCACTGATGCTCTTGTGGCTTAATGGAAGCAATTCCCCGCAGCAATGTTCCAACATCTAGTGGAAAGCTTTCCCAGAAGAGTGAAGGCCGTTATAGCAGCAAAGGGGTGGACCGACTCCATATTAATGCCCATGTTTTTGGAATGAGATGTTCGACGAGCAGCTGTTCTCATACTTTTGGCCATGCAGTGTAGTTGCCAAAGCAACAAAAGAGCAAAATGAGATATGAAAATAATTAGGTACGTTTTTGTAGAGCCTTCCTCTCTGATGTGAATTTGATGATCTGAAAAAACAGCAACAATATTACAAATGTGTTCTAAACCCTCTTCTTCCACCACAGGAACGACTGGACTTTGCCATGAAAGAGATCATCTTTGACCTTATGTGTGTTGGGAAACCAGCCAAAGCCTTTAGTCTTAACCCAGAGGTACAGTACATAATTGGCTTTGAATTCCATCATTCTTCAATATGAATTATTTACAGTTCTACAACCTTAACACCAAATAACACCAAATTCAGTATGTTAGCCCATGGTACATCTCTTAACTTAGGGATCGGTTAAGCGATGGTTGAGTTATTGATTAACCAGGAAATCAGATTTTATGTGTCGATTTAAATCCTTTGTAAATCCACTCCACAATTAACTGTCAACTTCAAACATTGTGGGGTCATCAAAGACATTGCCATGATGAAAATCTTAAAAAACAGTGAACATTTTCTACTATGCTAATGCTTAAAATAATCATAAAAGGTCACATTCACTCCAAATGTTCACTTTGCGCTAATCACAATAATCCCTAAAGAGTGAGAAAATAAGGTTGATGCATTCAAATATGGCCACACTATACCAGTAAATGCATATTAGCACATACTCTAACATTCCCAAATATGCAAGAAAAATACTTAAAAAATCTTCTTCTCATGAACCATGAGTCCAAATGAGACCAATTTGGAATGTAGGCCCATGATACATATCTTAACCTAGTTTGAGAAAAGCTAAGCGATTGGTCAAAAGATGGCTGCGTTATTGATTTTACCTGTCCATGTAAACCACTGTAAATCCACTCCACAGAGGCCAATCAACCTGAAGCTTGTCATTGCTATCATGGACGTCCCTAAGATGAACCACACTGAATTTGTTATTGATATCACAAAAAAACAAGGAAACTATTAACAACTCATTCTTGGTATATTAACGCTAATGCTCAAAATCATCTGCAATCATCTTCTCCTCATGAACCATATGTCAGATTGTCTCCAGATTTTTATATATAGACACAATGAATTAGCCTCTAATGAATTTGAGAATGATTAGTTACTGCATTAAAATTCGACCATGCTACAGCACACATATCACACCAGGGCTACAAGAACTGAACCGATGGACATGGGGCCATGGTATGGGCCATTGGTATGTAAATCTTATGTACACTGAGTATACAAAACATTAAGAATATCTGCTTTTTCCATGACATAGACTGGCCAGGTGAATCCAGTTGAAAGCTGGGATCTCTTATTGATGTCACTTGTTAAATCCACTTCATTCAGTGTAGATGAAGGGAGGAGACATGTTAAAGAAGGACTTTTAAGCCTTGAGACAATTGAGACATGGATTGTGTACTTGTGCCATTCAGAGGGTGAAATGACAAGAACAAATATTTAAGTGCCTTTGAACGGGGTATGGTACTAGGTACCAGGCACACTGGTTTGTGTCAAGAACTACAACACTGCTGGGTTTTTCATGCTCAACAGTTTCTCGTGTGTATCAAGAATGGTCCACCACCCAAAGGACATGTCACTGTCACTGCAACCTTAGATGGCTGCACCAGATCAGTTGGAGGCACTATATATGTCATTGGCACCAGTGGCATAGGTTACTAGAGCCACCAGTGGCATAGGTTACTAGATCACTATTGATCAAGTGTACATTGTCTTGTGCAAATTAGAGTTAGATTTAAATTATGCAGACAAACAATGTGAAATATCATAAAAATAAGACTAAAAAGGTTTCAAAAATGTTAAAATGAACAATTAGTCAAATAAACCCAGAATTTGTATATAACTCAATACATTAACACTATAAAAGCCTAGCCCCAATGGATCCCCTTTGTGCCAATGACACATCTTTTGGATGTCAACATTCTGACTGTCTAATAAATATATTTAATGTATGCTATCGGAAAAATAATAATTTGGTTGTGCTTTTGAAGGTCTAGGAACCCCCCCCCCCCAATTTTTTGTAATTTATTTTGACTCTAGGGTACATATCAGAATTACCTGTATAAATGACATTAAAAAATGATTATCTGATACATTTTAAACTTTGTTTGACAAGTGGTTCTGAAAGGTCATGAAACTACCTATATATAATATAACCAACTTTGAAAGCACCAGCTACAACTGTTCTAAAGAAATTGTGCCATTGACATTAGAATGTTGGAAGCTTACCCATAAAATGCCATGTAATGGAGCAGCTATGTGTTTGGATTGCAACTTTGCTGATAGAGAGACCAGAAAATATTAGGGTTCCGAGAGCGAGACCAGAAAAATGCGAGTCCAATTCAAGACCATGATTTTAATTTTCTCAAATCACCACCATAATAAGAGTTCAAAATGTCCAGTATTTCTGTGTTCATATTTCAGAATAACATATGCATTCTGTAGACATTCAGAATGTTGAAAAAATGTGTGCTGAGGGCGAATAGAGAGCCACTCTACAAATGATCACTAAACCAAACAGTTCTATAATAGATAAAAAGTAGATGGCAGTGGCTGCGAATATGTGAGCAAAACATTTTAGCAGCCCCCCTCTTGACAGCAGAAAGAAGATTTAGCAATTATATAACTCATTTCATGCAATTCTACACATTTTGCCATAGGGTAGCGATATCTGAGTGAGAGTGACTAACAAAATCAATGGGGGCCCCACAATTGGTAATTCAACCATGATTACTACAAGTTTAGATAGCTGGCCGCTAGACTAACTTACCAATCTAAAAAATATTGACATGGGCTAATTGAGTAACTGTCAGGGACTAACATAACAAGAAAAAAACTGCTGATGGTGGCTAACTCTCAACAGTAAGTTGAGACCCTGACTGCGTCCCCCCCCCCCCCCCCCCAAAAAAAGACTACCTGCCGCCCTAGTAACAGACCAGTCTGCTATGGCCCCATAGTAAGAATAGATCTTAATTTAGAGTAACTACGTGTAATGGTTTTCTGCTCTCATCAGCAGGTAAAAATGCATTATCATTCCTATGGAATTTTACATGGTAATGTACACAGCAAGTTTCTAGTCCTGTTTTATGAAAGCTATTAATATGATAAAATTGTATATCATTTTAATCCGTTCACTTCCATGACTATTCACATGTACATATCCACTTTGACATGTTTGAAGATGAAATTCTTGCAATTATTGATCTTCAGAAATCAGGGATTCAGACAGCTTCTTACCACAATTCTGTGAGTAATTTAACAACTTGATATATCTGGCACACCTGGCTCATGTGATTGTGTATCTACATCATTCAGACAGTTTTTGGGGAATGCTACAATTATATTTCATACAGGTATGGTCATGTAAAATTGTCCAATAAGACCCCACTGAGTTGTTTGGCATCCATATTGGAAAACGGTATCTGTGGGGTTACTGCGCCCTGTATCTACAATTTTATTTAAACCCTGTTCTAGCTGTGAGCGTGCAATTTTGTGTCACCAAAGTTAAAACCCCAAAACATAGCTGCCTCATTACATGGGATTTTTATGGGCAAACTTCCAACATTCTAATGTCAATGGCACAATATGGGTGATTTTTTTAAACAATAGTTGTAGCTGGTGCTTTCAAAGTTGGTTATATTATATATCATTTGAAAGGTAGTTTCATGGCCTTTCATAACATCTGCTTCCAACTCACACTCTCAAACACGTGAACGCAGCTCACTTTCCAGCCCACTTTCCACCTCACAAACACATAGATCCCCTGAACGCAGCTCACTCTCCAGATCCCAATAACCGGAATTTTGATCACCTGTTCACACACCTGTAGGTCATTTATCAGTTTAGTTCTTTGCACCCCATCACTGTGAGGTATTGTTTGTTTTGTGACACACTTCTATTCGGAGCTCTGTTTTTCACGTAACTTAAATCCTCCCATGTATGATAGTTTTGGCCTGCCTCACTAACGACGCCTTTTGCCTATTCCCTGCCTGTACTTTAGCCTATTGGATTTCCGGTTATCATCCTATTGCCTGATCTCCCGGACGATGTTACTAGCTTTTTCCCTGCCTGTACTGTTGGCTTTTTGGACCCCCTGTGTATGACCTTCTGCCTGCCCCTGGACCCAGCTACCTGCCTCCTCCTGTGGCCCTTTACAAATAAACTCCTGCTGCCCCCTGCGCTTGAAACCAGCTCTCTGTCTCCCATCGTGTTCATTACACACTTGTCAAACAAAGTTTAAAATATATTAGTGTTTCCTTTTTAAAGTCATTTTTAAGGTCATTCTGATATGTACCATAGAGGTCAAAGTTATGTTGAACTGAACATTCCTCCCAGAAATGTGTCTGATGGATAGCTGTAAATCTAAGCTTTCCAATTATACATGTTTAAAGAGTATAACTTGTTGTATATTGTTGTTTGTCATTGGGTAAAATCCTTATGGGAAGAATGTAAGGGATGGGGGGGTGAAAGAAAGAGCGATAATACACAGATAGCTACCATTTTTGCAAAGCTATCACACATTTTCCAACTTTAGGGACATAGACCTTCAAGAAAATCACTATTTAGACACCATCGGCTCAAGTGAGCTCGAGCTGCCCCACCGACTTCCCTGGCTCATGGATTACTATATGTAAAGACAAAAAAAACTGAAAAAAAACACATCATTCCAAGTGTCAAATACATTATATTGGTGGAGTGCTTTTGTTACAACTATAAAACATAAAGCATGTGAGTTGGAACACATTAACAGCTTATTTTTTATAATGACTAAAAAACTAAAAATACCCAAACTACCAAAACACACGGTCAGCAAGACGCTCAGTGAAATGAAGACAATTTCAGTTGCCTAAACAATAGTATAAGCGCCAAGTGTGCTTGTGAATAGTGTGAATAAATCTGCGCAAAAGCAATAATGGGATTATTATGAATATGTAGCAGTCAAAAATAGTCCATTATTGTCAGTTATTGGACACATTATTTGGTCATACCATGGATCATTTAGCTATTTGATTTTTAATTTACGGACCCCAATTTATAGAAGAGGTCCCCCTATTTTATAAATGGTTTTATTTGATAAAATATTGAATTTAGCCTTTACTACTACAGCCCATAGAAACGCATTGAACAAGACATTCATATATGGCAAAAAAAGACAGTCAAGAGGTTTTGAAGTGTGTGCTATATTTAGAAGAGATAAGAAAGCTCAGGAAATATTTTTCTAATTTCTATTCATATTTAAAAAGACTGTCTTGTGGTCTGACAAACATCGCTGTAGCTCGGCCACCTTCCACTGCAGATGCGGAAGGCCGACATATGTGGATGTGGTGGATTGAGACGCAGCCCAATCTTAAACTGACGGATTTAGATGGGGATTTGTTTGACTATGTTACTTAGATTGAAGCACAGGTGCGTCAATAAACTCTTAAGGATTACATACTGCATTAAAAGGACCAACATTACAGGACTAGATTACACTTCACTTGGGTCATCCTTGTGGTATTGAGAGACAAATATGCTAACGCTTTCACTGATTGCCCTTTAAGCAAGATAGTTCCTATAGATCGAGTGCTTTGTTATCCAACTGATTGTGTGTCCTTTCTGTTACCCTATGAATAGAGCCATGTTAATTTCTACTTGCAGCTATATTTTCTAAATTGTAATGCCATTTTTTAAAGCAGAACTGCATTGAAGAATATAACAGATTCAGAATAACAATACATGTGAAAATAATTTCCTGTAAAAGGACAATGTAATCAATCAATTACCAATCAAATCAGTCATAATATCATGACAATTAACATAACATTCCAGTGTGTGCCTTTGTCCAGAGAATGAATATAGGTCTGAGAGCATTCCTGGTAATAGCTGACAAGCTCCAGCAGAAGGATGGCGAGCCACCCATGCCCAACACGGGAGCCACGCTGCCTTCGGGCAACACACTCAGGGTAAAGAAGACTTACCTGAGCAAAACACTGACTGATGATGAAGCCAAGGTCATAGGTGGGTCACCAGGTGGACTACCTACTGTTTCCGGTATGTTGTGGATGGCTGGATGGATGTGTGGGTGGGTGGAGGGATGGATGGATGGATAATTGAGAGGATGGATGGCACAATTCACTACTGGAATTGTTGTGCTGGAATGAAAGTTTGTGTTGTTCACCATGCGCCTTCCCATGTAAGTATGTATGGATAGAATAGATCCTGAAACAAAATTATGTGTTCTTCCCCTGTGCTGTAGGTATGTCCCTGTACTACTCCCAGGTGAGGAAGGCCATAGACAATAGCCTGAGACACCTGGACAAGGAGGTGGGCCGATGCTTGATGATGACCAACGTCCAGATGCTCAACAAAGAGCCTGAGGACATGATCACGTACGTGTGCTACTCGGCTGATATAAAAAGGGCTTTATAAATACATTTGATTGATTGATTTTCCTCTACGCAGTTAGGGTAGTACATTTCCAGAAACTTTCCCAAACTTCCCAGTTCTCCAGAGTCCTACAACTTGTAATCCTCCAAGTTTCAACTTGGATTGGCCAGGAAAAACGTTTCCTGGTTAGGTCATGTGGTCAGGAAAAAATACAACTAAAGGCCCTATTCTTGATGTACCATGATTTGGCAGTTGTCAAAAATATATGTATTTTTTTGCATGTCATTATTGGGGGACATTTTACATTGCATATGTAATGACAAACTGAAAGGCAGGCAGTTCTGCTGTTGACCTGATCTTGATGTTGTCTCACCTTGTCTTGTCAGAGGAGAGAGGAAGCCGAAGATCGACATGTTCAGGACATGTGTGGCGGCCATCCCTCGCATCCTGCCAGACGGCATGTCCAAGCCCGAACTCATAGACCTGCTATCTCGGTGTGTACATATCTGGCTGTGTGTGTGTGTGTGTGTGTGTATGCAGGAAACCCATTGTAATGAATGGGCCAACCCTTCAGGTTTCCCAAAATCTCTATTTGACCAGGGCATTCAGATAAGTAGGAGTAATGTCTCATGCTGAGCCCACTTTAGACCAGGAACCATTCCTATCTTACCTGACTGGAAAAATTCCAATAAACCTCATTACAATCCGGCAGCCTGATTTCATTGAAAACGTTTCTTCAACAATGTGTGTTTTAAGGAGGCAATTATTAATTGAGAATCCTCAATTGAAACAGTAACAGTGTTCACCCACCCAACGTGTGTTGGTAAAAAGCTCAGGGATGGGCCTGGAGAAAGGTAACCCCTTTCAAATTCATTGACAGAGTTATTGATGCAAGGACTGACCATCCATTATAATGAAAATCGTAGTTTTAACCGTGTTTTGAGGCTAAATAGTGTTAGTTTATTGTTTACAAATATCAAAATTAACAAGCTTGTATTTTGGGTTTTAATGTGGTATGACAGTTGAACTAAGCTCATGAGGTATTTATAGGTTATGTTCTTCAAGAATCAATGGGCATATGTCATTTATTTATACAGTACCAGTCAAACGTTTGGACACACCTACTCTTTCCAGGGCTTTTCTTTATTTTTATTATTTTCTACATTGTAGAATAATAGTGAAGACATCAAAACTATGAAATAACACATATGGAATCATATACTAACCAAAAAACTGTTCAACATATATTTGAGATTCTTCAAAGTAGCCACCATTTACCTTGACAACAGCTTTGCATACTCTTGGCATTCTCTCAACCAGCTTCATGAGTTAGTCACATGGAATGCATTTCAATTAACAGGTGTGCCTTGTGAAAAGTTCATTTGTAGAATTTATTTCCTTCTTAATGCTTTTGAGCTAATCAGTTGTGACAAGGTAGTGGTGGTATATAGAAGAAAGCTCTATCAAGATGGTGTAACGGCTGTCGTATGTGGAAGAAGGTGAGGACCAAAGTGCAGCGTGGTACATGTTCATCCTTTTATTAATGGAACTGAACACTGATTAACAAAACAACAAAGAGAACAACCGAAACAGTTCTGTCTGGTGCAGACACAAAAACAGAAAGCAACTACCCACACCAATAGTGGGAAAACAGGCTGCCTAAGTATGGTTCTCAATCAGAGACAACGATAACCAGCTGCCTCTGATTGGGAACCATAACAGGCCTAAACGCTACTGCTACTCTCTGTTCATCATATATGCATAGTCACTTTAACCATACCTACATGTACATACTACCTCAATTAACCTGACTAACAGGTGTCTGTATATAGCCTTGCTACTCTTATTTTTATTCTCTTATTTTTACTATTGTTTTATTTCTTTACTTACCTACACACACACACATACTTTTTTTCGCACTATTGGTTAGAGCCTGTAAGTAAGCATTTCACTGTAAGGTCTAAACCTGTTGTATTCGGCGCACGTGACAAATACACTTTGATTTGGTTTGAAGACAAGGACAACAACCCGAGCCACTGCCTGTTCACCTCGCTATCATCCAAAAGGCGAGGCCAGTACAGGTGCATCAAAGATGGGACAGAGAGACTGAAAAACAGCTTCTATCTCAAGGCCCTCAGACTGTTAAATAGCCATCACTAGCACCTTAGAGGCTGCTGCCCTATATACATTGACTTGAAATCACTGGCCACTTTAATAATGTTTACATATTTTGCATTACTCATCTGTATTATATTCTATTCTACTGTATTTTAGTCTGTCAGTCTGACATTGCTCGTCCAAATCTTTGTATATTCTTAATTACATTCCTTTACTTTAGATTTGTGTGTATTATGTGTTTTGTTGTGAAATTGTTAGATATTGCTTATTAGATATTACTGCACTGTTGGAGCTAGAAACACAAGCATTTCGCTACACCCGCAATAACATCTGCTAAACATGTATGTGACCAATAAAATTCGATTTGATTTGATAAAAGACCAAGTCCGTATTGTGGCAAGAATAGCTCAAATAAGCAAAGCGAAATAAACAACAGTCCATCATTACTTTAAGACATGAAGGTCAGTCAATCCGGAAAATGTGCAGTCGCAAAAACCATCAAGCGCTATGATGAAACTGGATCTCATGAGGACCGCCACAGGAAAGGAAGGCCCAGAGTTACCTCTGCTGTAGAGGATAAGTTCATTAGAGTTACCAGCCTCAGAAATTGCAGCCCAAATAAATGCTTCAGAGTTCAAGTAACACATCTCAACATCAACTGTTCAGAGGAGAATGCGTGAATCAGGCCTTCATCGTAAAATTGCTGCAAAGAAACCACTACTAAAAGGTCACCAATAATAAGAAGACAATTGCTTGGGCCAAGAAACACGAGCAATGGACATTAGACCGGTGGAAATCTGTCCTTTTGGTCTGATGAGCCGTGTCTTTGTGAGATACAGAGTAGGTGAACAGATGATCACCGCATGTGTGGTTCCCACCATGAAGCATGTGACGCTTTGGGTGATTTATGTAGAATTCAAGGCTCACTTAATCAGCATGGCTAACACAGCATTCTCCATCCCTGGTTTGCGCTTAGTGCCACTATAATTTGTTTTTCAACAGGACAATGACACAAAACACATCTCCAGGTTGTGTAAGGGCTATTTGACCAAGGAGAGTGATGGAGTGCTGCATCAGATGACCTGACCTTCACAATCACCCGACCTCAACCCAATTAGATGGTTTGTTATGAGTTGGACCATAGAGTGAAGGAAAAGGAGCCAACAAGTGCTCAGCCTATGTGGGAACTTCAATACTGTTGGAAAATAATTCCTCATGAAGCTGTTTTGAGAGAATGCCAAGAGTGTGCAAAGCTGTCATCAAGGCAAAGGGTGGCTACTCAAATATAAAATATATTTAGATTTGTTAAACACTTTTTTGGTTACTACATGATTCCATATGTGTTATTTCATAGTTTTGATGTCTTTACTATTATTCTACAATGTAGAAAATAGTAAAAATAAAGAAAAACCCTTGAATGAGTAGGTGTCCAAACTTTTGACTGGTACTGTGTGCCTAAAAATTGATATAGCAATTAAGGATTTCAACTTTAAGTAGAATTTAGTACATAAACGGTTGCCTCTTTAAAACGCACATTGTGTGTATTATTTTTCTCCCAGGTTGACGATTCACATGGACGACGAGCTACGCCTCATAGCCCAGAACTCCCTCCAGAGTTTACTGGTAGACCTCCCTGAGTGGCGTGATGACGTCCTGTTTGGCTTTACCAATTTCCTGTTGCGGGAGGTTCAGGACAGCCACCAGGTATGGATAGCTGGATGGAACTATCAATGGATTGATGGCTTGATGAGTTGATTTCTTGACTAATTGATTGACTAATTGATTGATTGCAGGCCCTACTGGACAACTCTCTCCGGCTGCTGCTCCAGCTGTTGACCCAGTGGAGACTGGCTCTGTCAGCCCCAGAGAAGGGCTGCGACACAGCAGAGGTACAGTAAATAGAGATAGGCTGTCTAACATTTCCTTATTGCTCTTACAGTGGAGATATAGGCTGGGAGGTGTAATGAGTAGCTACATTAAGTGCCTGTATGTTTATGTAGTGCTGAGCGATTAGGTTTTTAAACAACTAGTTGGTTCAATTATTTGAATTACATTTTGTTCCATTTTTTTCCTGTGAGCTCGATGTGTCGTTTCTGTAGAGATAAATCTAATCAAGCCTGAACTGTGCAATGTAGTAGGGAGTTATAGTTTCCAACAGGTCAATATTCTACACAGTTTAGATCAGAAAATGTGTTAATTAACTGCAATGACCGGAATTCATTGTGCACCCGCTTAAACTTGTCCGGTCTATGCAGAGCAGACACAGATGCCTCTTTTCAAAAGAACTGGGAACTACGAGATCAAATCATGAGGGCAGTGATCAGAGCTTTAGAAAGAGGCCCGAGTTCCTGAGTTGGTATTTCGAGAAGGGATGACCGTTCAAATAGATTGTTCCCAGTCGGAGTACCCAGTTTTTTTTTTTGAAAGCACTGATGTCGAAAGGTGGAGCTTTCTGAGTTCCCAGTTCCAAGTTCCCAGTTGTTTTGAACCCGGCAAGAGACTGAGAGAACATCGAGAGGGAAAGAAAGCAGTTGCTTTGCAGGCTTGAAAATACATGATCTAAGTGATTGATAGTTGGTATTCAGTATGCCTTATTTACATTGAAGAACTACTTAAATTGTGATTTTGTCAGACAGCATAGGCAGCAGCTCCAGATGATGGCTTGGAATGAAATAAAATGAATCAAATGAAACAAATATTTTATTAAAGTTATGGTTAACGTTTTGCATATGCTACACATTGAAACACAAGGAATTGTGTTTTTTGTCATTTGTTATAGGCTGTTGGTCTCCTTTGGCCAACAGTCCTCGTTTATTGATGGTGCTGGCTGCACCAAGTGGGATCTGAATGCATATGGATAGATGTATGTTAGAATATTCAGATGAAAATCTGTCACCAATTGGATGGAAGCCTAGCGAAAGACAGCCTAAAGACTCTTGCAAGTGTGCTAGTCCAGTGCCCCAGAACATCTAAAGAATAAGCTACCAGCCAAACAAGCTTGTAAGAATTGTATGTGTAATCATGTAAAAAAAAAGAAGAAAAAAAGGGACCACAATGGAATTAACTCCCAGACTTTATTGTGCAATCCCGGTATCTACGGTTACAGAGTGTTGCTACAGTTATTGTTATTTGTGGTCGTAAACATTATTTTGAGTTAATTGTATGAGGGGTAATGGGTGTTCGATTTATTTACAGTACAAGGGGAGGGCCATATGAAAATATTTTTCATGTTGGGGAGTCGGGGGGGGGTGCATTTTTGTTTATGACACTGGGTTGGACCTCCCACCCCCCTGAAACAGAATTCAGAAACTGTGATAATGTTTTTATCAATGAACTTTAACCAAACCGACCTAAAATAAAAAGAAACACTAATCGCTCAGCACTAGTTTAAGGTAAGAGCATGGTTTCTGTTTCTTCAGAAAGGAATACAAATATGTGGCCATTCTAGGTCTGGCGCTGTTGTGAGTGTGCCATGCTCTTCTATTGAGTTGTTGTTTGAACCTGTGTCCGCTGTGTGTTGTTGCAGTTGGGCTCCAGCCAACGCGTGTCGGTGGAACACGGACTCCACTCCACAGTGCTGCACGCCATGGAGGGCCTGGCCTTGCTCCTGCTCTGCTCCTGTCAGCTCACAACACGCAAACTGGCCATGGCAATACTCCGGGAGATACGCTGCCTGTTCCTTGCCATTGGACAGACTGAGGTAAGGGTGAGGGGGATTGTCAGAACTTGGGTTAAAATCACCGGGCTGTTATTGTAAAATGCATTGTTCAAAATGTGGCTGCGTAACCATAGGAACCACCACATCACTTCCAAAAGGCTATTTTCTGTACATGTAACTTGTGCAGAGCGTGAGACACTCCCATTAATTTCATGAGAGGTATGCATTGCTCAGCATAAAATGTCCATCTCTTTTTCTTCTTCAAGAGTTCAATGCATGGCTCACGCCCCAAGAGCGCTTGATAAAGTGGCCTGCGCTCATCTCACGCTGCCAACAGGTTACAGGTCTAATGTAACAGCTAAAAACCTACGTTTTTCTCAAAGCCCCAGTGTCGCTCCATAGTAAGGCCGATTAACTGGAAAGTTAACCAGTAAATCGTGGGCTGGTTACAGAGTATTGGACTAGAGTTGGTTGAACATGATGGATTCTGTGATACCTTACAGGATGATGACAAACCCATGATAGAGGTCATGGACCAACTGAGCCTGGCGGTTCTGGAAAGTTTTGTTCATGTGGCAGCGTCAGATACGGTGAGCGTGTGTGTGAACAGGAGACAGAGGGTGGGGGTGGAGAGGAGAGCAATTTGCTCCTCTAAGTAATCCACTTATTTTATGTACAATTTCTCACATTTCATACCTTTGTTATTACTCCAGACAGTGATTCAGGATGGGTATTACAGCCCAGTCCGCTTAACATGCAGTTCATTCGGAAAGTATTCAGACCCCTTGACTTTTTCAACATTTTGTTACGTTACAGCCTTATTCGAAAATTTATTAAATTGTTTCTTTTCCTCATCAGTCTACATACAATACAAAGCAAAAACAGTTTTTTAGAAAGAAAAAAAATCAGATTTACATAAGTATTCCGACACTTTACTCAGTACTTTGTTGAAGCACCTTTGGCAGCGCATACAGCCTCGAGTCCTCTTGGGTATGACTCTACAAGCTTGGCACACCTGTATTTGGGGTGTCCCTCCCATTATTCTCTGTAGCTCCTCTTAAGCTCTGTCAAGGTTGGATGGGGAGCATCGCTGCACAGCTATATTCAGGTCTCTCCAGAGATGTTCGATCAGATTCAAGTTCGGGCTCTGGCTGGGCCACTCAAGGACATTCAGAGAACTCCGGCTTTGTCTTGGTTGTGTGCTTAGGGTTGTCCTGTCGGAAGGTGAACCTTTACCCCAGTCTTAGGTCCTGAGCGCTCTGGAGCAGGTTTTCATCAAGGATCTCTCTGTACTTTCATCTTTCTCTCAATACTGACTAGTCTCCCAGTCCCGGATGAAAAACATCCCCACAGCATGATGCTGTCACCACAATGCTTCACCGTAGGGATGGTGCCAGGTTTCCTCCAGACGTGACACTTGGCATTCAGGCAAAAGAGTTCAATCTTGGTTTCATCAGACAATATAACCTTGATTCTCATGTTCTGAGAGTCCTTTAGGTGCTTTTTGGCAAACTCCAAGCGGGCTGTCATGTGCCTTTTACTGAGGAGTGGTTCTCGTCTGGCCACTCTACCATAAAAGCCTGATTGGTGTAGTTCTGCAGAGATGATTGTACTTTTGGAAGGTTCTCCCATCTCCACAGATG
Source organism: Oncorhynchus kisutch (assembly GCF_002021735.2). Taxonomy (NCBI): domain Eukaryota; kingdom Metazoa; phylum Chordata; class Actinopteri; order Salmoniformes; family Salmonidae; genus Oncorhynchus; species Oncorhynchus kisutch. The sequence goes on along the minus strand of NC_034188.2, from coordinate 46,483,454 downwards.
AACTCTGAAGCTCTGTCAGAGTGACCATCAGGTACCTCCCAGACCAAAGCCCTTCTCCACCAATTGCTCAGTTTGGCCAGCTCTAGGAAGAGTCTTGGTAGTTCTAAACTTCTTCCATTTAAGAATGATGGAGGCCACTGTGATCTTGGGGACCTTCAATGCTGAAGACATTTTTTGGTACCCTTCCTTCCCCAGATCTGTGCCTCGACACAATCCTGTCTCGGAGCTCAACTGACAATTCCTTCGACCTCATGGCTTGGTTTTTGCTCTGACATGCACTGTCAACTGTGGGACCTTATATAGACAGGTGTGTGCCTTTCCAACTCATGTCCAAATAATTGAATTACCACAGGTGGACTTCAAATCAAGCTGTAGAAACATCTCAAGGATGATCAATGGAAACAGGATGCACCTGAGCGCAATTTCGAGTCTCATAGCAAAGATTCTGAATGGTTATGTAGGTTTCCGTTTCTGTTTTTATATTTTGTATACATTTGTACACATTTCTGAAAACCTGTTTTTGCTTTGTCATTATGGAGTATTGTGTGTCGATTGATAAGGGGGGGGGGGATGATTTAATTCATTTTAGAATAAGTCTGTAACATCACAGAATGTGGAAAAAGTCAAGGGGTCTGAATACTTTCCCAATGCACTTTACCATCAAGTGATCTGGTTAGCTTCCATTAATCACGTTAGTGATTTGTATGCACAATCTGCCTCACTGATCATAGAATTGTGGATGGCAGTTTTAGCCTGGTTCTAGAACTGCAATTGAAATTCCAATTGAACCTAAAAAAAGAATTGCATACATTTTTTATGATTTCTAAAATAAACCGTCGATAGCCTTTAATTGTAATTGAAGATCATTGACTGAATTGACTGAAACCTCTAACCCTCGACTTCTAACCCCTGACCCTCCTGTCTCCCAATCCCCAACCCCCTTTTTAGGCCACTCTTCCGTTGGGCCACCAAGTGGACCTGCAATGGCTGCTTGAGTGGAACTCCATGCTGGTCAACAGCCACTATGACATCCGGAGCCCGTCCCACGTGTGGATCTTTGCCCAGTCGGTCAAGGACCCCTGGGTGCTCTGTCTCTACAGCCTGCTGCGCCAGGACCACCTGCCCAAACACTGCCCCACCGCCCTTAGCTACACCTGGTCCTACGTCTTCACACGCATGCAGCTGCTCATGCCCCTGGTGGACCCCACGTGAGTACTTCTAAGTTCTGTTCCTGATTGAATAGAATAGATCTTTATTGTCACCGACCCGAGCCAACCTGACACAACCCCATGTTGGATTTGATTTATTGTACAGATTGAGTACAGCACAGCCCCAGAGGATAACACATCGGAGTATTGAACAAAAGTTTATTTTACAATGTGGATCTTGATGTAAGAAGATAGATGGATAGATAATCCATAAAAATGAAATGGATAGCACTCTAAGAGGCGGTTTCCCGGATACAGAGTAGGCCTAGTCCTGTGCCCTTATACACAAAGCATCTCCGAAAAAGGTCCTAGGAGTCCTGTTAAAACTTGCTTTTAGACACAAAAGAAATCTCAGCTCACAGTAGGATGTGAAGACACTGCCCAGACAAACTCTGAGCCAGGAGTAAAATAAACTGATAGAAGATTCTCAGCTGGTAATCACAACAGATTGAGGTACTGCAAAGGAAATATAGTGATGACTCTGATTGACATTGTTGCAAATGATGGGAAATAACCAATCGTGATGAGGCATCGGCAGCTGTGAACTCTAGCACGCCTCAGACAACCACAGTGAATGTGACTGTACATCAAATCTTGCAATGGTAAAACTTTTGATTGAACTTTGCCCACTCTTAATTCTTGCCCAATATGTTGGAATGCATAACCCTTTTTTTTGGTACAAATTCAGATATTTTGAATAATGTTATTGGCATATTGCACTCATACAGTATGTTAAGTTGTTAAACACATACTTTTTTTATAATATTACCGTTATTTCAACACATTTGCGCTGGATATATATTTCTGGATATCTGACATGTTATTAGATGTAAGGAGTAGACCTGCTCCAGATACGCATGTCATTCATTTCATATACGGAGCTAGGATATTCTCCGTAATGGGACAGTTTCTACATGCATCCAATCTGGACCTCAGAAATATCCCTTCTACCGTATGAGTCCAGGGAGATATCTGGGGTGAGATACATACAAGACATGCACCTGATGCGCATGCATCCGCTTACATATTTGTAGAGTATTCTAACTCCGGAAAGGGTAAGTGTCAACATGCTGACATATCTAAGCCTATATACTTAGGTATGAATAAAGCCACATATTTTCTGAAATGTATCATATCCTTAGTCGTTACCTGATCATTAATGTATCCGCATTCCTTACATGATATGTAATATTCATCCTCAAATGTCTGATCAAAAATGGGCTAAAGTTCATAAAATATTATTTTACCTGTTCAGGCGGCAAAAATCATTGTGCTTCTTCACATGAAGGTGACATATCTGAGCATACATTTGTACCATATTCAGTAGTAGGCTATACAAGGCATGGACAGGCAAACATCGTCATACATGTATTTAATCCAGGTTGCTATTTCCAAAGCACATCTCTACTATTTCCGTTTTAAAAATGCAGCATAGCAAATCCACATTTTTGTGTATGTGTACTTTACTTCACTATTTATATTTTTGACTACTTTTACTTCACTACATTCCTTAAGAAAATATTGTACTTTTTACTCCATACATTTTCCTTGACACCCATAAGTACACGTTACATTTTTAATGATTAGCAGGACAGGAAAATAGTCCAATTGAAGCACTTATCAACCAAACATATCTGGTCATCCCTACTGCCTCTGATCTGGCGGACTCACTAAACACACACACTTAATTTGTCAATTATGTCTGAATGTTGGAGTGTGCCCCTGACTATCTGTAAATAAAAACATGTATTTAAAAACTTTTTTTTTATTTTTTAAAAATTGTGCCATCTGGTTTATTTAATATAAAGAATTTGAAATGATTCATATTTTTACTTTTGATACTTAAGTATATTTTAAACCAAATACCTTTGGACTTTTACTCAAGTAGAATTTGACTGGGTGACTTTTACTTAATTACTCAAGTTTGACAGTTGGGTACTTTTTCCACCACTTTTTCCACTACAGAAAAGAAAAGTTGCACACCCTCAATAGCCCGGACTGCCTGTAATGAAGCTGACTCAGTTGCACTCATCACAAATGCACATAATTTAATTTTCCCTTCTCAATTGTTCCCCATATCTGACAGACCTGCTCAATTCGGTCTTATGTAGCAAGATTTGAAAGTTTTTTTTTTAACAATGGATTAAAGTAGAGAGAGCTATATCATACACTACAGTTGAAGAACAATGGGAAAGTAATTATGCTTTGAAAATGGATAAACTTGCTAGCTAATGTTAGCTGGCTAGGTAGTTCAAATAATGACCATATCATATAGCTGACAACGTCTTCACTTTAGCTAATTTCTCTTCATTATTACAGGAAAATATAGTCACAACAAGATCATTATTTACAAGTTAATGGTGAGCCAATTACAGAGAGCTTACGGTTCCAAGTGTGACGAAATAAAAGCAGGGCTTTCTACCTCAGAATTGTTGAACTTCGACACTGTCTCGTTGGCCTAATGTGATATCCTAATTTGACTTTGGTCCAGGTCATGTTCTTTACTTTACCGTTTCCGGTAAACACATATAGTGGGGCAAAAAAGTATTTAGTCAGCCACCAATTGTGAAAGTTCTCCCACTTAAAAAGATGAGAGGCCTGTAATTTTCATCATAGGTACACTTCAACTATGACAGAAAAAATGAAATCACATTGTAGGATTTTTTATGAATTTATTTGCAAATTATGGTGGAAAATACGTTTTGAGAACTCACCTGGTTGAATGGACGGGGACAGTATATCCAGAGAGAGCCATGATTCCGTGAAGCAGTGTATGTTACAGTTCCTGATGTCTCTCTGGAAGGAGATCCTCGCCCTGAGCACGCCTACTTTATTGTCCAGAGACTGAACATTAACGAGTAATGTACTCGGAAGCGGTGGATGGTGTGCCCACCTCCTGAGTCAAACTAGAAGTCCACACCGAATACCTCTTCTCCGCCAGCGCCATTTTGGAGCAGCCTCTGGGATAAGTTAAATTGCCCTGGGGGGGTGAGGAAAAAGGATCCAATTCGGGAAAGTCGTATTCCTGGTCGTAATGTTGTTGAGGTACGCCGCTCTGATATCCAAAAGTTATTTCCGGCTGTATGTAATAACGTTATGGTTTAATAGTGTAAGAAATGACACACAAAAAAACAAAAGCTGTGCTGCCATGGCTGTCGGCGCCATCTTTAGGCAAGAGATACTGTTGCATGTAGATTATCTAGATTATTTATGGATTGATCATATAGGAATGTCAAAACGTTATTTTAACAACTCCAAAGCAATTGCATGTGTCACAGGAACCACTGACTCGCTGCATTTTTCTATTATCAAAACACCTGCAAGTATCTCTTAAAATTGTTTAGGACAGCTCATGAGGTCTCCCTAAATATCTGTCGACTAGGTGGGACTCTTATGAATGAAGAGGCTTCATGCATAGCTTTTAAGAGTAGGAGTAAATAGTCTCTATTCTCAGCACAAATGTTCTACTCTGAGACGCGTGGTGGATACGGGCCCAGGACTAGGGTTAATCTGTGTCAGAAAAACCGTCCCTAAAGGTTCAGTTTGATTTACCATGCACTCTCAATGTACTGTGTGTGTGTTTACCCATGGTCTCTCCAGTAACCCAGTATACACTAAGAAGACCAGCAGCACGTCGGGTGGTGGAGACAGCTACGTGACCCTGTGGAGGAACTACCTGATCCTGTGTTTTGGAGTGGCCAAGCCTAGCATCATGAGCCCCGGCCAACTGAGAGCCTACACCCCTGAGATCACAGCCACTACACCTGACGGCAGCATCAACTACGACAACAAGGTAGATGCACTACATCACCAAAAGTATGTGGACACCTGCTCATCTTACATCTCATTCCAAAATCATGAGCATTAATATGGAGTTGGTTCCCCCCTGGCTGCTATAACAGCCTCCTAAGATCAGGGCTCTGTGCAGGCCAGTCAAGTTCTTCCACAGAACTAGACAAACAATTTCTGTATGAACCATGAAAAACAGCCCCAGACTATCATTCTTCCTCCACCAAACTTTACAGTTGCCACTATGCATTGAGGCATGTAGCGTTCTCCTGGAATCCGCCAAGGCCTGATTTGTCCGTCAGACTGCCAAATTGTGAAGCATGATGTATCATTCCACAGCACTTGTTTCCACTGGTCCAGAGTCCAATGGCATAGACGCTTGGCATTGCGCATGGTGATCTTAGTCTTGTGTGCAGCTGCTCGGCCATGGAAACCCATTTCATGAAGCTCGGTAGTGAGTGTTGCACCCGAGAACAGATGTTTTTGGAGATCCTGTTCGGTGAGCTTATGTTGAAATAGCCAAAACCACTCATTTCAAGGGGTGTCCACATATACTATATATACAAAAGTATCTCCCCCTCTCACAGCTAGATTGTCCCAATTAGGGACCTAGGGGCTAACTAACCCCCCATAAGGACTAATTAACTCCCCATAGGGACAAACTAACTTCCCCTAAAGTATGTAAAGTGACTTGGTTATCCTTTGTACTGTGGTTTGCTCTGGTTTGGAAAACCGTGTAACTAAGTTGTGTTGTCATTTGTGAAGATGTCTGACTAAGTAGTGTGTGTGTGTACCAGGTGATTGGAACTGAATTGTGTGTGATGCACCAGAGGTGCATTCAACAAGGGAAGTAGTTTGCGAATGTTAGTTTACATTAGCTAACATATTCCATTTGTTTTGTGTTAGCCGTAAACATTTGTTAGCTAAAAGTCATGGTGCTATGGTGCTGCGAACGTACAGTGCCTTCGGAAAGTATTCAGAGCCCTTGACTTTTTCCACATTTTGTTATGTTACAGCCTTTTTCTAAAATTAATACCCCATAATGACAAAGCAAAAGCAGATTGTTAGAAATGTTTGCAATTTATAAACATTTTAAAACAGAAATACCTTTTTAGAAGTATTCAGACCCTTTGCTATGAGACTTGAAATTGAGCTCCGGTGCATCCTGTTTCCATTGATCATGCTTGAGGTGTTTCTACAACTTGATTTGAAGTCCACCTGTGGTAAATTCAATTGATTGGACATGAGTTGGAAAGTCACACATCTGTCTATATGATCCCCCAGTTGACATTGCATGTCAGAGCAAAAACCAAGCGAAAAGGTTGAAGGAATTGTCCATAGAGCTCTGAGACAGGATTGTGTTGAGGCACAGATCTGAGGAAGGGTACCAAAACATTTCTGCAGCATTGAAGGTCGCCAAGAACAAAGTGGCCTCTATCATTCTTACATGGAAGAAGTTTGGAAACACCAAGACTCTTCCTCGAGCTGGTCATCCGGCCAAACTGAGCAATCAGGGGAGGAGGACCTTGGTCAGGGAGGTGACCAACAACCCAATGTTCTCTCTGACAGAGGAACTCTGGAGATTGGAAAACCTTCCAGAAGGACAACCATCTCTGCAGCACTTCACCAATCAGGCCTTTATGGTAGAGTGGCCAGACGGAAGCCACTCCTCAGTAAAAGGCACATGACGGTCTCTTTGGCCTGAATGCCAAGCGTCACGTCTGGAGGAAACCTGGTATCCCTATGTTGAAGCATGGTGGTGGCAGAATCATGCTGTGGGGATGGTTTTCAACTGCAGGTACTGGGAGACTAGTCAAGATCGAGGGAAAGATGAAAGGAGCAAAGTACACCTTCCAACAGGACAACGACCCTAAGCACACAACCAACACAAAGCAGGAGTGGCTTTGGGACAAGTCTCTGAATTTCCTTGAGTGGCCCAGCCAGAGCCTGGACTTAAAGCCGATCAAACATCTCTGGAGAGACCTGAAAATAGCTGTGCAGCAATGCTCCCCATCCAACCTGACAGTTCTTGAGAGGATTTGCAGAGAAGAATGGGAAAACTCCCCAAATATAGGTGTGCCAAGCTTGAAGCATCATACCCAAGAAGAATCTAGCCTGTAATTGCTGCCAAAGTTGCTTCGACAAAGTACTTTGTAAAGGGTATGAATACTTATGTAAAAGCAATATATATATATATATATATATTAGCTTTGTCATTATTGGGTATTGTGTGTAGATTGAGGGGAAAAAACGATTTAATCCATTTTAGAATAAGACTGTAACCTAACAAAATGAGGAAAAATTCAAGGGGTCTGAATACTTTCCGAAGGCACTGTAAAGTGTCTGGTTCGGGTCTAAACTGCCTCTATAAATAATAATGTGAACTTGTAGGCTTATATTTAATGTAGTAGGAATAGCGAATTATCTTCTGCCGTAAATGGAAGCCTTGTTGAATGCTCCTCAGGTAATTGACACTGTTTTGTACAATGTTTTGTGTGTGTGTACCAGGTGATTTGGACCCCCTCAGTAGCATGGCTCCTGAAGCAGCTGGTCCCTCTAATGAGAACAGAGAGCATCGAGCTTACAGAGTCCTTGGTGCTAGGCTTTGGACGCACCAACTCCCTGGTCTTCAGGTACAACACACACACACACACACACAAGAGTTGTCCCTGATTAGTGTGGGATTTAGCTATTTGTTTTGAGAGTTTCCTCAGTACGTGATTAGGGGATAAGATTAGAAAAATGCAGAGAATGCGTTTCAGACATTCCAGTTATATTATGGAACGCCGTTTGGGTCTTTGTGTCAAAAACAGATATATGTCAAATAACACTATTTGACGTGTCAAATAAGATTGTTGACCATTCAGGACCTGAATATGACTGCACGTCACATAATTATTCAAAAAAATTTCTGTTTTTGATTTGTTAAAAAAGTTTGAAATATCCAATAAATGTTGTTCCACTTCATGATTGTGTCCCACTTGTTGTTGATTCTTCACAAAAAAATACAGCTTTATATCTTTATGTTTGAAGCCTGAAATGTGGCAAAAGGTCGCAAAGTTCAAGGGGGCCGAATACTTTCGCAAGGCACTGTATGTCCTCTTTGTTATAGTAACTCATTTTTGTGATCAATTACTAACTAGCCAACAAACGTACTGTGATATGTTATTATACCACATATATGATATTATACCACGTGATCCTTTTCTAGATTGAAAGGTTTCCTGAGCAAGATGGGTGTTTTTTAGGCACGTGGCTAGGATCCAAATGTCCGTTCTAGAGTTGTATTTGTAATTCTGTGTGTGTCCAGGGAGCTGGTAGAGGAGCTGCATCCTTTAATGAAGGAAGCTTTGGAGAGAAGACCAGAGGTGAGCTGTGGGCATAATCATCATTACGCTTCAGTTTATTCTTATATACACAACTACTACTTCGCAACATATTGTAAGTCATTGAATAGAGAGGGGAGATCATTGCCTGACAACTCACCCTGAACTTAATTCCGCTGCTCTATTGATCTCTACATACTGTACATTTTGTCTGAATCTGCCATCCTAGAAGTTGTTTGTGTGACTTCAAAATGAGGGGCGTTGTACAAAACAAATTCATCCGTGATTGGATCGTCTCTAAAAAAAGAATTGAACCAATCAGAGTATTTAAGTTGATAAAGTCATCATGTTGGCTGGCTCTGGCCCAACCCATCCGTTTCTGGGACCAATCAGAAAGGTCAGAATGTGTTCGCAAGCTAGAATCGTAGGGGAGGAAGGCAAATCCAGATTCATTGTGGAGAAAACTTTGGCCGAAGCGATGTGGATGGGTAGCCAGGCAAGGGAGATCACACATTGTAGATGGAATCTCCATGATGGATCTCTCTCTCACTCTCTCACTCACTCCCCCCTCTCTCTCTTTCTGTCTCAGAACAAGAAGCGCCGTGAGCGGAGAGACCTCCTGAGGCTGCAGCTTCTGAGGATATTTGAGCTACTGGCTGACTCTGGTGTCATCAGTGATAGGTTAGAATCACATTCATTGACCAGTCACTGCACAGGAAGCTGCTGAGGGGAGGACGGCTCATAATAATGTCCGGAACGGAGCTAATGGAATGGCATCAAACACATGGAAATCAAATCAATTGAATCAGTGCAAAGCACTGCTAGGCTCAATATACTGAACTTTTTCTGCTCCAGACATTACCATAAGCCCGTCCTCTCAATTAAGGTGCCACCAACCTCGTGTGAATCACTGACATGCTCACTGACAAGCTCTCTGACACAACCCACATTCACTGACACTCTTAGACACACTCAGTGACACTTACTGACACACCTACTGACACACAATCCACACTCATTGACATGCTCACTGGCACACTCATGGTCATGCTGGAGACTGCCCAACACACTGGGAAGCACAGAAGACTCACAGAATACCTCTGTCCTCCCTTGGATGTGAAAGCAACAGTATGGTTTCGAATATGTAAATAAACTAAACAAACTGTTGTCTTGACTGATGTTCTTTTCTACTTCTGTATGTCCGTCTGTCCATCTGTTTGTGTGTCTGTCTGGTGTCCACAGCACCAACGGGGCTCTGGAGCGGGATACGTTGGCCCTGGGAGCTCTGTTCCTAGAGTACGTGGACCTGACGCGGATGCTTCTGGAGGCGGAGAATGACAAAGAGCTAGATATCCTCAAGGACATCCGAGCTCACTTCAGTGCCATGGTGGCCAACCTCATCCAGTGTGTTCCCGGTAAATAACCAAATTACCCTAAAGGCCAAAAAGTATGTCCCAAACGGCACCCTATTCCCTATATAGTGCACTACTTTTGAACAGAGCCCTATGGATCCAAAATAACTTTGTTTCAAAATAATTTGGATGTTTTGTCGTCCCCTTAGATGCGCACTGTCACCGAAAATATCTTACTGAGTCGTACTTTTTGGTAGCTTATGAATGATGAAAACAGGCCTCCGTGTGTCAAGGGTTGGTGCAGGCCCTTGGAAAGCAGGGACTCGGGACACGTGACATTGATCTTGATTAGGCCATATCCCAAGGGACGCCAGTTCTAAAATAGTGTAGCTTAAATGGGGAAGGGCAGATCATGACTCATTGGCAGCCAGACTTCAGACTTCCTGACTGCCTGATGAATGAGAGATGACTGACGGAACACGACTGTAATCCATCGGGGAATCCCAAATTAGCAACCTCGCCTCTACCAACTTGTTCGGAGGACCCTCCATTGTCACGTGTTACTGATGAAACTCTGAGGGTGACTTCCATAGAGTGGAGAGGGGATCAATGAACCATCAACCTCGGGACACACTTGTGACTTGGATGAGGCAATTCATGTTCCACTTTTTGTTTTAAATAATAAAACAAGCATGAAATTCAAATGAACAAATGACCTGTTGCGTTTTAGAAGATATAAACCTCATTAACAGTTAAACATTTCATTTGGGGGTATTTCATTTATTTTGTGTGTAAAACATCTCAATCAGACACAAAAGCACATCTCATAAAAAAAGGCACACCTCTCAATTATTTTGTATGAAATGGTGCAAACTCCAGACATATCGTAATGCGTGATGAGATGGCACTTCGCTCTGGAGCCTGCAGCCTTGCTGGTTTGGTCAAAGTGACTATCTGAGGGTCTAATTAGCCCCTACGCCCTTGATCATTTTCACTACCTTAGGGACACTTGTACATATGGCGCTGGCGCACGTGAATGCGCAAATGGAGGGCCGAGGGCCATGGGGAAGGGACTAGTTTGAGATTCAGCTCTTAGTCACTCAGTCTCATACAGTAGCAGTTTGTAATGCCCCAGTGATTTTGATGCCCATATACTGTTCTGAGAAGGGGACTAACAGATCCATTTTACTGTCCTTCTTTTCTTTCTCTCCTTCTGCACTCCTCTACTCTCCTCTCTGCTTCTCCCACCCTCTCTGCTCCCCTGTGTCCCCCTCTCCCCTTTGCCCTCCTCTCCCCCTCTTCTCCTCCAGTCCACCACCGACGCTTCCTCTTCCCGCAGCAGAGCCTAAGACACCACCTCTTCATCCTGTTCAGCCAATGGGCTGGTCCCTTCAGCGTCATGTTCACGCCTCTCGATCGTTACAGTGACAGGAACCACCAGATCACCAGATACCAGTACTGCGCCCTCAAGGTACATCAATCAATCACATTTGTTATTTGTATAGCGCTTTAACTAAATCATTTGTCACAAAGTGTTGAACAGTTTTATCTGTTTTTGTATTTAATTGAACTGTACTGTATATAAAAATATGAATATGTATATACACTGAGTGTACAACACATTATGAACACCTCTTTCCATGACATAGACTGACCAGGTGAATCCAGGTGAAAGCTATGATCACTTGTTAAATCCACTTCAATTAGTGTACATGAAGGGAGGAGACAGGTTAAAGAATGATTTTTAAGCCTTGAGACAATTGAAACATGGATTGTGTATGTTTGGCTTTCAGAGGTTGAATAGGCAAGACAAAATATTTACGTGGCTTTGAAAGGAGTATGGTAGTAGGTGCCAGGTGCACCATTTTGTGTCAAGAACTGCAACACTGCTGCGTTTTTCAAACTCAACAGTTTCCCACGTGTATCAAGAATGGTCCACCACCCAAAGGACATCCAACCAACTTGACACAACTGTGGGAAACACATGGGCCAGCATCCCTGTGGAATGCTTTTGACACCTTGTAGAGTCCAACTCTATAATACAGTAGGAAGGTGTTCTTAATGTTTTGTACACTCGGTGCGTAAATAGCATTTTTGTTGTCTCTTGGTGTCTTTCCTATATTTAACTTTTATTGCATTTGATTTTATTTTGAATTGAATGTAATATCTTATGTTCATGTTTATTACTGTTACTATTTGTATGTTTCATGTGGACCCCAGGAAGAGTAACTGCTGCATGCGCGGTAGCTAACGGGGATCCTAATAAACTGGACTAAACCGTAACCCTGCCTAGTTCCTGGAAGACCAAGCAGTAGCACAACAGCAATAGACAGCAAAATAAATCCTCCTTTGGCTGTACCCAGTGGGAAAACTGGTTGTAAAGACATCAGGCTGGCAGTTGTATGTGATGTTGTGGTTAGGTTGCGTTCTATTGAGAAAGGACATAAGTCTTTTTAGTCACCCGGTTGTACTCTGACGTCACTCCAACCAGATATCAAAATATGACGTTGGTCAGGATGATATCTATGAGGCAGGTTGGTCAGGATGATATCTACGAGGGTGCCCATGTTTACGGATTTAGGGTTGTACCTGATAGGTTCCATGATAATTTGTGTGAGATTGAGGGCATCTATTTTAGATTGTAGGATGGCCGGGGTGTTAAGCATACCCCAGTTTAAGTTACCTAACAGTACAAACTCTGAAGATAAATGGGGGGCAATTAATTCACATATGGTGTACAGGGCACAGCTGGGGGCTGAGGGGGGTCTATGACAAGCCGCAAAGGTGAGAGACTTATTTCTGGAAAGGTGGATTTTTAAAAGTAGAAGCTCAAACTGTTTGGGCACAGACCTGGATAGCATGTCATAACTCTGCAGACTATCTCTGCAGTAGATTGCAACTCCACCCCTTTTGGCAGTTCTACCTTGGCGGAAAATGTTGTTGTTGGGGATGGAAATTAAATCATGTTTGTTTGGTGGCCTTCCTATGCCAGGATTCAGACACGACTAGGACATCAGGGTTGGCAGAGTGTACTCTAGCAGTGAATAAAACAAACTCAGGGAGGAGGCTTCTGATGTTAACATGCTTGAACCCAAGGCTTTTACGGTTACAGAAGTCAACGAATGATAGCGCCTGCTGGATAGGGTTTAAGTTACCGTACGATGATGAGTGGAACTGAGGCTACAGGGCCTGGGTTAACCTCGACATCACCAAAGGAACAGAGGAGGAGTAGGATAAGGGTACAGCTACAGGCTATAAGAACTGGGCGTCTAGTGCGTTGGGGACAGAGAATAAAAGGAGCAGATTTCTGGCCGTGGTAAAATAGATTCAAGGCATAATGAACAAACAAGGGTATGGTAGGATGTGAGTACAGTGGAGGTAAACCTAGGCATTGAGTGATGATGAGAGAGGTTTCGTCTCTGGAGGCACCAGTTAAGCCAGGTGAGGTCTCCGCATGTATGTGGGGTGGGATAAAAGAGCTATATAAGGCAATTTGAGTGGGACTGAGGGCTCTACAGTGAAATAAAACAAGAAGAACTAGCCAAGACAGCAGTAGACAAGGCATATTGACATTAGAGACCGGCATAATGCAATCACAGGTGTTGATCAGGAGAGCGAAGACAACAACGGGTAAATGGCGATGAATGGGCAGAGCGGGTCAGTTAGGTACATACAGGACCTGAGTTCATGGCTGGGGCTGATAGGTAAACAAAATGAGGTACCGTGTTATTGAAACAGTCCAGTGGGGCATCAGCTGTGTAGCCGGTAGTCACTACTACGTCACTACTACGCTAGGCGAGAAGGGGACACAGCGTTCAGAAAAGCTAGCGGGCCGGGGATAGTAGATGGTTCTTCGGCAACATCGTAACAGAATAGCCTTTTGAGACCACATCGGGCGATCACGTCGGCAGTCCAGTCCTGATGGATCGGCGGGGCTCTGTGTCGACAATAAAGGGTCCAGGCCAATTGGCAAAGGAGGTATTGTAGCCCTAGAATTAGCTGGTATATAGGCCTAGCTTGAGGCTAGCTCAAGGCTAGCTGGTGCTTGCTTCAGGACAGAGGTGTTAGCTAACAGTAGCCACTTGTTTGCAGCTAGCTAGCTGCAATGATCCAGTGTAATGATCCAGAGTGGCAGGAATTCGATGATATGGTAGAGAGAAGCAGTCCAATATGCTCTGGATTGATATCGCTCTGTGCAGACTGAGAGGTGTTGTCCGAGCTAAGGCTGGCTGATGACAAGGAAAAAGGTGAAGACCACTAGCCGTGGCTAACAAAGACTAGTAGCTAGTTAGCTGGCTAGCTCCTGATGGAAGTTCCAGTTATAAGGAATAAAAATAGCAGATCCGTACCACATTGGGTGAGACGGGTTGCAGGAAAGTATATTTAGTTTGTAGATATAAACTGAGATTAAGCTATACACGAAAATGACTGGTTATTTACACGGGAACAAGACAAAAACAAATACACATTCCTACTGCAACGCCATCTTGGATAGATAAGGGTATTGGGTATTAGTTCAGAATTGACCATCTAGGCCAGGCAGATGTCCACTTCCATGCCGTAGTACATAAACTCTCCAGCCCACTTCCTCTGAACTCCAGAACCTCTTATTCGCATTAACACCTTCCCCTCTGTGTTAAGGGTTAAAAAGTACATGTTGTTCCTCATGGGAGATTTCCCTGGTTCTGCAGCAATACTTAAAAAACGTGTACTTGGGAAATGATCTGGAAGCGACGCGCTGGGTAGGGTTTAAGTTACCGTACGATGATGCGGCAATGTTCATTTGCAGCTGAGCCAGTGCTACATTTAAACTTTTCCCTGCTGCTGTTTTTTTTTACTCCAGTCCATTTTCTAACTTTATCCCTCAACTCCACACATACTGTAGATTTTGTACCATATGGACTAGGGTCAATTTATAGCTGGAATCCAAACCATGTCAAGACAACATTGAATGTCCACCGTTTCTAAGAAATGTTAGGTTATAAATGTGATACTGACCAAGCCTATGTTTGGGGGACATTCCAGTCCAGTTGTCTGACTGTTTGCTGTGTATCTTGGTGCAAAGGGGCTACACCATTTAAAATGATGTCAGCGTTGTTGGCTGATCTACTCCCTGTGACAGGGAGACCATCTACTTTGCATGGATAACTGCTGGACATTTCTATCAGCTTCTGTACCAGTGGTTCACACCATTGTCCCAACAGGCTTTGAAACACTGACTGTGCTGTTGGGAGGTACACTCTTAGAAAAATAGGTGCTATCTAGAACTATATTCAACCGCGTTTAAAAAATATTTTTCTTTCAACAGTGTGATCAAGCCATCAACGTTTTGTGATTATAGGTGTCGTAAAAATGTTAGCTAACGGGTTAGCAATTAGCATGTTTGACATTTCAGTGGATATACTACTACTATCAGCTTTTTGATAAGCGGCTTAGCAAAAAGTCTCGTATAATCAGTTATTGACCACCTTACTATTTTGTTAAACTACAAGATATCTGTTTAATTTTGTTTTAAAAAAAGACACCAACCTCGTATCCGAAGTGTTTCCTATATCTATATAGTTGACTAGTTGGCTAGCCTTCCGCTATTTTTTTATTCCTGAAATCCGTTAGCTATATTTCAGAGGTAAAAAGTTGGATATTAAATGATGTGTGGTCTGTCGCGTAGTTGAATTTGACACAATACAGCATGTCCCACAAAATGTGTATGTATATTTACATAACGTTTTCAAAAACTCTCAAAACCTTACTTAACTTGCAATGAAAATCGGTGGTCAGATAGTTAGTTTTGTCACATAACTTACCGTTATGTTCTAGTCGATTTAAATGTTGATCTTGAGGTGATTTAATCCTTTAACCGCTAGAGTGTCCGGAGTTAGGGGGTGTCCGATGTTTGGGGAAAATGAGCTAAAAGGGATCTTTGGCTGTCCCCTTAGGAAAATCCTTTGAAGAACCCTATTTGGTTCCAGGTAGAACCATTTTGGTTCAAAGTATAACCGTTTTGGTTTACATTTAGAACCCTTTCAACAGAGGGTTCTACATGGTACCCAAAAGGGTGATACCTGGAACCAAAAAGGGTTATTCTGTGGGGACAGTAAAATAACCCTTTTGGAACCCTTTTTTCTAAAAGCTTGATCTGAGTTCAACAGCGCAACGCTTCTATCAACAGATCCTGTGTGCTGCCATTACTATCGTGTAAAGCGTGTAATTTCAGTCAGTTCCCGAGCATCAAAAACAATAACCTCATAATATAAGCTAGTAAGATATTTTTCATTATTCTCTTCATAGATGTATGCATTTCCTTCATAACATGACTGCAATTCATCCCTTTGGGTGTCTTTTTTCAGAAAGGGCAAAGCAGTCCTGAACAGCAACCTTCATGGTCAGTGTTAGGTACCAAGGTACAAATGTATTGTTTGCAAATGTATTGAAAATGAAATACAGAAATATCTCAATTACAGAAGTATTCAGAGCCCTGAGTCAATACATGAGATTTACACACCTGGGTTGTACAATATTTGCCCATTATTCTTTTCAAAATTCTTAACTCTGTCAAATTGATTGTTGATCATTGCTAGACAACCATTTTCAAGTCATGACATAGATTTTCAAGCCGATTTAAGTCAAAACTAACTCGGCCACTCAGGAACATTCACTGTCCTCTTGGTAAGAAACTCGTGTAGATTTGGCCTTGTGTTTTAGGCTATTGTCCTGCTGAAAGATGAATTAATCTTCCAATGTCTGGTGGCTAGCATAATGAACAATGTTTTCCCTGAGGATTTTGCCTGTGCTCAGCTATATTCAGTTTTTTTTTTGTCCTGAAAAACTCCCCAGTCCTTAACGATTACAAGCATACCCATAACATGATGCAGCCACCACTACACTTGAATATATGGAGAGTGGTACTCAGTAATGTGTTGTATTGGATTTGCCCCAAACAGCACTTTTTATTCAGGACAAAAAGTTAATTGCTTTGCCACATTATTTTCGGTATTACTTTAGTGCCTTGTTGCAAACAGGATGCCTGTTATGGAATATTTATTATTATGTACAGGCTTCCTTCTTTTCACTTTGTCAATTAGGGTAGTATTGTGGAGTAACTAATGTTGTTGATCCATCCTCAGTTCTCTTATCACAGCCATTAAACTCTGTAACTATTTTAAAGTACCCATTGGCTTCATGGTAAAATCATGGTGGTTTCCTTCCTCTCCGGCAACTGAGTTAGGAAGGACACCTGTATCTTTGTAGTGACTGAGTGTATTGATACAGCCTCCAAAGTGTAATTAATAACTTCACCAATCTCAAAGGGATATTCGATGTCTGCTTTAAAAAAAAAATACCCATCTACCAATAGGTGCCCTTCTTTGCAAGACATTGGACAACCTCCCTGGTCTTTGTGGTTGAATCTGTGTTTGAAATGCACTGCTCGACTGGCGGACCTTACAATTATCTGCATGTGTGGTGTACAGAGATAAGGTAGTCATTCAAAATCATGTTAAAAACTATTGCCCACAGTCCATGCAACTTATTATGTGACTTGTTTAGCAAAGTTTTACTTCTGAACGTATTTAGACTTGCCATAACAAAGGGGTTGAATATTTATTGACTCAAGACCTTTCAGCCTTTCATTTTTAATCCATTTGTAACATTTTCAAAAAACACAAGTCCACTTTGCCTGATGAGGTATTGTGTGTAGGCGAGTGACAAAATATCTCAATTAAATCCATTTTCAATTCAGGCGGTAACACAACAAATTGTGGAAAAAGTCAAGGAATGTGAATACTTTCTGAAGGCACTGTATAAGCAGCACTACCCAACCTCCATGGTTAGTGCTGGAACTCACAGGGTGATGGTACAGAAGCTATACAGCACCCAACCTTTATTAGGAATGAGGTGTCTGAATGATCCTGAGTGAGAGCATGGGGGTTGGTCCTACTGCATGTGGTCTGTGCATGCCATGTTCTACTGTTTCTAGAGTGGGTGTGTGTGTGTGTGTGTGTGTGTGTGTGTGTGTGTGTGTGTGTGTGTGTGTGTGTGTGTGTGTGTTTCTCTAGGCCATGTCTGCGGTGTTGTGCTGTGGACCTGTGTTCGACAACGTTGGACTGTCCCCAGACGGGTACCTCTATAAGTGGCTGGATAACATTCTAGCCTGCCAGGACCTACAGGCATGTGATGTGGCCAATCACACACACACACAAAAACACACACACGCATTTAGTTCTTCTATCCTTTTGGGGACCTAAAATGTATTTCCATTCAAAATCCTATTTTCCCTGTTCCCTAAATCTTACTATAACCTTAACCTGTAACCCAAACACTAAACATAACTCCTAATCCTTACCACTAACCCCAACCCTAATTGTAGACCTAATCCTAATCCTAAACCTAACCCTTAATCTTAAAATTGCCACACACACACACACACACACACACACACACACAATTACCTTAATAGCGCTCTGATAGTTTGCTTAGTTTCCTCACAGTAAAACAACATCAGCTCCTACCAACTGTTCCCTAATTGTTTTGATCATGTGCTTTTGTCTCAGGGTAAATTTGCTCAAGTATTTGTCCATTTATAACATGACTGACTGGATTAAGCACCTGTCCCTCTCTGTATATGTTTTTTTACTCCCTCATTCAAAGTTGACTTTCAGTTTGTGTTTAGTGTTTACATAGCCTCGTCCCAGATCTGTTTTGTGCTGTCTTGCCAACTCGTATGGTCATTGTCAGCTATACAACACAAACAGATCTGGGACCAGGCTAGTGTTTACATTCTTTAACCTTGGAATGAACAGTAAAAACTAGGCATGTAGCCCTGAAAATGGAATTCATCCTGCTAAGACAGATGTCATATAGCTTCTACTACCCTTTCAAACTAGTCTTACTCAAGGCTTTTAAAAAGGAGGAAACCATTTACACCATTCACCTTTCAATATGCATATACTGTATGTAGTATGGAATATTTCTGTATAATGACACTTTCCCTCCCCCATTCGTTATTGCAGAGCAACACCTCCAGTTATGTTTTTGTTCAGCTTTGATCGTATCACCAACGATCAAATCGTCATTGAAGACGCATGATTTATCTGGTTTGGTTGCTCAAAGTAGTTGATGGTGGTTACGTACACAGGCACACACACAAACACACTGGCACTGACCACCTGTCATTGACCACTAGGTTCGCCAGCTGGGCTGTGAGGTAGTTATTCTGCTGCTGGAGTTGAATGCTGACCAGGTCAACCTGTTTAACTGGGTGGTCGACCGCTGCTTCACCGGCTCCTACCAACTGGCCTCTGGCTGTTTCAAGGCCATCACTACCATCTGTGGCAGCAGGTAGGATCTACAGACGACATTGGTAGGAACCCTTCTAATTCCACCATCTCTGGCACAAGTAGAAAGTTAAGAACATTTGGTCATCACTGTAAAGAAGTAGAAACTACTCAAATGTCACCTTCTGTGGCAGCAGATATTTTTTTATTTTGACCAGGTAGGCCAGTTGAGGACAAGTTCTCATTTACAACTGCGACCTGGCCAAGATAAAGCAAAGGAGTGCGACAAAAACACAACACAGAGTTACACATGGGATAAACAAACGTACAGTCAATAACACAATAGAAAATCTGTATACAGTGTGTGCAAGGAGGTAAGGCAATAAATAGGCCATAGGGGCAAAGTAATTACAATTTAGCAATTAACACTGGAGTGATAGATGTGCAGATGAGGATGTGCAAGTAGAAATACTGGTGTGCAAAAGAGCAGAAAAAAACTAATATGGGGATGAGGTAGGTAGTAGGTTGGGTGGGCTATTTACAGATGGGCTGTGTACAGCTGCAGCGATCGGTAAGCTGCTCTGACAGCCGATGCTTGAAGTTAGTGAGGGAGATATAAGTTTCCAACTTCAGTGATTTTTGCAATTTGTTCCAGTCATTGGCAGTAGAGAACTGGAAAGGAAGGCGGCCAAAGGAGGTTTTGGCTTTGGGGATGACCAGTGAAATATACCTGCTGGAGTGCGTGCTACGGGTGGGTGTTGCTATGGTGACCAGTGAGCTGAGATAAGGCGGGGGTTTACCTAGCAAAGACTTATAGATGACCTGGAGCCAGTGGGTTTGGCGACGAATATGTAGCGAGGACCAGCCAACAAGAGCATACAGGTTGCAATGGTGGGTAGTGTATGGGGCTTTGGTGACAAAACAGATGGCACTGTGATAACTTAGTTCATTTGGATGCAGTCTAAGAATCATACAGATCATTGGTAGGAACCGCTCTACTATAGACATCATGAGTAGGAACTGATCAAATGCCGCCCCTCTGTTACATAACTCAACCTTACACTTCAAATACTGAACTGAAACATCATTATTTGTTGAAATAGTCTGTAATAGTTTAACCTGCTGGTATAATGCTGTATACAACATCATTGTCCAATGGGTAAGATAATATGTTAATTGTGTAGATACATGCTCCTCTAAGAAAACCAATGGCCCCAACCTCATGTCTCTATCATAATATGTTCTGAAGTTATTGGAGTGGTTACACTTTTATGATGGCCAGAATTAGGGAGACAAAAAGTGGTCAAAAATCAGAACTTGCCTTGCGTCAGCTAGGCTGGATTCTGTGCAAAAATTAAGGCTACTGGCTACCTTGGTTCAAAATATACATAGCTGGCTACCTGACAGGCTCACTTTCCCATTTCCTGTCATCTTTCTTCTCGGAATCCGCAGGACAAAAAACAATATAGAGGTAAGATGGATATTGATTTTGACAGTAGTTTCATATTTATTTGAAATTCGTTCTTTTTCTAAGATTTCTTACCAAAATAAGTTTCTCTGTGAAATTTTAAGAGCACTGAGTGTATTCCAAGATTTTTATTTTCAAAGACTTTTACATTTAATTCAGCACTGTAATGCTAATTTAGCAATTTGCGACCTGTGGAAACAACTTTGATGACGACGACCACAAAATGTAAAATACTCAAGTCGTTACGAGAAACCTGCACCGCCATGTCAACAGAGCTCAGTGCTTATTATCGGATGCATTCGTTTACGAAATCCGACTTTTAGAATGTAATATTAATGATATGTAAGAGAATTTTATAACATGATGAAGTGAAATTTCATCAAAGCACTCTTTCACCCACTCTAGGCAGTTTGGGTGGACACCCTATTTATGCATTCATCATAATGCATTACGCCTACAAGCTTTATTAAGTACTGTAAAGTGTTACCAAATATGATATTAATCTTGATTATCCTTCATTTGCAGAAACTATCCCTGTGACATCGTGACTTTGTTGAATTTGGTGCTCTTCAAGGCATCAGACACCAGCAGGGAAATGTATGAAATCTCAATGCAGCTAATGCAGGTAAGGACGAACTACACGGAGTACAACTTTATTTGAACAGTCTGTCTATAGACGCTCAGCAAACCAATACACCCAATAGACTCAATCTGTAGGATGTACATAGATGGACTATCTAAATAAATGTATGATATCCTTCCATTGTAAACTGATAACAGGGTTTTTACAGTTTACTTCCTGAATTAGCTGAAATTAATGCAGGTTAATGCTTTTTGTCATGAATCTTGTTCTGGAAACAGGTCTTCAGAGTGGTCGCGAGGTGGCACAGCCGCAAAGTCATAAAATCTGGTTATACACATAACCTTAACCACACTGCAAGCTCTATGCCTAATCCAACCTTAAATTAAGACCAAAAAGCATATTTTTACAATAAAGGCAATTTTGACTTTGCAACTGGCCCATCTAGTGGAAATCACTCAGTTCTGCCTCAAGGACAAGACTCATCCCAATAAATGTCAACCTGTGAATGTAATTAGAATGGACCCCAACCATGACTGATAATATCCTGGACTAAGAGTGTTCTTTCTTTCTTGATAACCAGATTCTGGAGGCAAAGCTGCTTGTGTATTCCAAGACGATAGCAGACCAGAAGCCCAGTAGTATCCTGGATAGGACCCACAGACCTCTGCCTCCCCTCTACAACGTCTCTCTAGCCCAGCTCTCACAGCAACTGGCTAGGATGTACCCCGAACTCACTCTGCCTCTCTTCTCAGGTAATTGTGTGTGTGTGTGTGTGTCGTACTCACATAGTACTCACAAGCAGGTCATCTTCATTTGGCTTCCTGCTAAATGTGTGTTCTTGTGTTAGGATGGTGCTTTCCACTCAAAGGTTTCTTGTCAGTTTGCTATGGAAGCTCCCACTGCTCTTTGCTATAGGAACAGTGAAGCGGGTTCTGATTCAGAGGAATTGTGTCAGTATAAACTGGACCAAATAAATACACCGATCATCAGCTATCAAATGATAATCAGTTATCAGAAACGAGGATGAAAACAGACAATGACGAGGACAGACGACGTTGATTCGATACTCATAATCATAAAAATAAGTATTGATTGGAAGTCGTTGTTGTTTCTTCAAATGTACCGTTTTTCAGCTGTGTTTCGGATACTCTGCCATCCTGTCATTACCAGCACCTTGTAGAAGGCGCACTGCTGTGCACAGGATATTTAACTCATTGGTATTCAGGTATGAAATGTATATTAGCTTTTAACCCTATTAAGCAACAACTGTCATGTGTGCTCCCTCTCCGGCTTCTAGGTCACCAGGCTGCTCGTTAGGGTGCACACCTGTCACCAGGGTTACGCACATAATGACACCTGGACTCATCACCTTGATTACCTGCCCTTTATATGTCCCTCCCTTTGGTTTCTTCCCCAGTCGTCATTATTCCTGTTTCATGTCGATGTGCTGTTTGTTTCTTGTTTTGTTCATTTATTAAATGTATTCACTCCCTGAACTTGCTTCCCGACTAAACAAAGGGAGGCATCAGGGAGTGTTTTTTTTTTTTGTGTGTGTTGGGAGTGATGTCGGGTCCGGGTGTTGGAGCCGGAGCTACCTGGAAGGCCCACTCCTCAGCCGGTTCATCAGGTTTCTGCACCTTAGCAGAGGTGAAGGGTCTGCTCCTGATCCCCGGGATCGTCATCTTGGTTGGCATCCTGCGGCTGGGGCCGAGCGTCGGGGAGGGGGTACTGTCACGTGTGCTCCCTCTCTGGAATTCCTTACTTTTTTCAATCTTTGCTGACAATATGCCGCTGGCTTCGAGTGCGTCTAAGTATGCGGATGACTCACCCTATACACGCCAGCTAGCGACTGAAATTACTGCAACACTTAAAGGGCTGCGGTTAGTTTCAGAATGGGTGGTAAAGGAATAAGTTAGTCCTAAATCATTCCAAAACTAAAAGCATTGTACTCGGGACAAATCATTCACTAAACCGTAAACCTCAACTAAAACTTGTAATAAATCATGTGGAAATTGAGCAATTTGAGGCAACGGTCATGGTCAAAACATATTGACACAACAGTAGCTAAGATAGGGAGAAGTCTGTCCATAATAAAGTGTTGTTCTGCCTTCTTAACAACACTATCAACAAGGCAGGTCCTACAGGCCCTGGTTTTGTCACACCTGGACTACTGTTCGGTTGTGTGGTCAGGTGCCACAAAAAGGGAATTATGAAAATTGCAATTGGCTCAGAACAGGGCAACACGGCTGGCCCTTGGATCTACACAGAGAGCAAACATTAATAATATGCATGTCAATCTCTCCTGGCTGAAAGTGGAGGATAGATTGACTTCATCACTACTTGTATTTGTGAGAGGTATTGACATGTTGAAAGCACAGAGCTGTCTGTTTAAACGACTAGCACACAGTTCAGACACCCATGCATACCCCACAAGACATGCCACAAGAGGTCTCTTCACAGTCTCCAAGTCCAGGACAGACTACGGGAGGCGTACAGTACTACATAGAGCCATGACAACATGGAACTCTATTCCACATAAGATAACTGATGCAGCAGTAGAATAATATTTAAAAAAACATAAAAATAAACCTTATGGAACAGCAGGGACTGTGAAGCAACTCAAACATAGGCGCACATGGAATTTGTGTTGTAGATATTTGGTAGTGCAGTAGGGGCCTGAGGGCACACAGTGTGTTGTGAAATCTGTTATGAATGTATTGTAATGTTTTTAAAATTGTATAACTGCCTTAATTTTTCTGGTCCCCAGGAAGAGTAGCTGCTAATGGGGATAATAATAAATACATACAAACAGGGCCTGTGTCTCAGGGTAGGAGTGCTGATCTGGGAGCATGTCCTCCCTGTCCATAATAATCTGATTAATTATGATCTATAGTGGCACAACAGATCCTATGCTTCTACCCCTTCCTCTGCAGAGGACAACTTTATAGTCCCTCCAGGATTTAGCGATTCTGAGGTTGCATTTTTTAGGCGCAAAATCAACAATTCCCCATATGTGAAGTGAGTGCTCGCAAATCTGACCAATCACTGCACTATTATCATATGTAACAGTCCAATCACTGTAATATAACTGCATAAAACTGTGGAATTACCGCACTGCCATAAAAGGGCTCTCAATTTGAACCAATCACCACTTTTACAAATCAATAAATTTTACCACATAACATTGTTTAATCAATACACACGTCAACAAAATGTTTTTCCCCATCAGTGCATTTTCATGACAAACTGGACAAAAGTCATCACAAATTGCCATGCAAAATGTCATAATTGCCACACCAAAATCAAGCATTTTTGTCCACAAATACCACAACAAAATCCTGGAGGGAGTGACTTTGTAACTTTATGACTTTTTATGAATTCATAAATGTTTTTGCTCCGCTGTGTTTCTATCTCCTGTCCCAGAGGTTAGCCAGCGTTTCCCTACCACTCACCCCAACGGCCGTCAGATCATGCTGACCTACCTGCTGCCCTGGCTCTCTAACATTGAGCTGATGGACAGCTGCCTGCTGCCACCGGTCACCAGCCCCTGCAGCCCTGAGGAGACGACCCCGGACCGGCCCGGCACCACCGCGGGACAAGTCCCCCAACACACCCTAAGGGGAATGGGCTGGGGCTCGCTGTTGGCCACCTCGCTGGTCCTTAACAACCTCATGTTCATGACCGCCAAGGTCAGGATTGTGTGTGTGTGTATTGCTCGTTGAAAGGCAGACAACATACAGGAGACATTGGAGCAATAACACTTAGCACAATAGCACTTACAATACAAATATGAGCACATACCGTACATTTGGAAAGTATTCAGACCCCTTGACTTTTCCCACATTTTGTTACGTTACATCCTTATTCTAAAATGGGTTCATTCGATTTTCTTCCTCATCAATCCTCACACAATATACCAGAATTACAAAGTGAAGAGGTTTTTTCAAAAATATTTTGCATTATACAAATAAAAAAATGGATATGATATTTACATAAGTATTCAGACCCTTTACTCAGCACCTTTGGCAGCGATTACAGTCTTGAGTCTTCTTGGGTATGACTCTACAACTTGGCACACCTGTGTTTGTGGAGTTTCTCCCATTCTTCTCTGCAGATCCTCTCAAGCTCTGTCAGTTTAGATGGGGAGCGTCGCTGCACAGCTATTTTCAGGTCTCTCGATCGGGTTCAAGTCTGAGCTCTGGCTGGGCCACTATAGGACATTCAGAGACTTGTCCCGAAGCCACTCCTGCGTTTTCTTGGTTTCCTCCAGACGTTAGGCTTGGCATTCAGGCCAAAGAGTTCAATCTTGGTTTCATCAGACCAGAGAATTTTGTTTTTCATGGTCAGAGTCCTTTTGCTGCCTTTTGACAAACTCCAAGCGAGCTGTCATTTGCCTGAGGTGTGGCTTCCATCTGGCTTCTCTACCATAAAGGCCTGATTGGTGTAGTGCTGCAGAGATGGGTGTCCTTCTGGAAGGTTCTCCCATCTCCACAAACTCTGGAGCTCTGTCACAGTGACCATCGGGTTCTTGGGAACCTCCCAGACCAAGGCCCTTTTCACCCGATTGCTCAATTTGGCCGGGCGGCCAGCTCTAGGAAGAGTCTTGGTGGTTCCAAACTTCATCCATTTAAGAATGGAGGCCACTGTGTTCTTGGGGACCTTCAATGCTGCAGAAATGTTTTGGTACCCTTCCCCAGATCTGTGCCTCGACACAATCCTGTCTCGGAGCTCAATGGACAATTCCTTCGACCTCATGGCATGGTGTTTGCTCTGACATGCACTGTCAACTGTGGGACCTTATACAGACAGGTGTGTGCCTTTCCAAATCATGTCCAACCAATTGAATTTAACACGGGTGGACTCCAATCAAGTTGTGGAAACATCTCAAGGATGATCAATGGAAACAGGATGCACCTTAGCTCAATTTCGAGTCTCATAGCAAAAGGTCTGAATGCTTATGTAAATAAGTTATTTCTGTTTAAAAAATTTCATAAATTTGCAAAAATGTCAAAACTGGTTTTCACTTCGTCATGATGGGGTACTGTGTGTAGATTGATGAGGGATTTTTAAAAAAAAATCAATTTTAGGATAAGGCTGTAACGTAACAGAATGTGGAAAAAGCCAAAGGGTGTGAATACTTTCCCGAATGCACTGTATATGTATTGTTCAATGAAAGTTGTCATTCTCTTGTTAATGTTACTTATCGATGATACTTTGCCCTGTCTTGTCAGTACGGTGATGACGTTCCAGGACCAGAGATGGAGAATGTCTGGAACACTCTGGCCAGCAACGACAGGTGGACCAACAATCTGAGGACTACCCTGCAGTTCCTCATCAGTCTGTGTGGAGTGAGCAGCGACACTTCTCTGCTGCCTCATGTCAGTGCTGCCTTAGAACCCCTTTCATTTCATTACTGTCTGAATAAAGTGTATTTAAAACCATCCAAAAATATATGAAAAGATAATTAAGCTCAACCATGCCGCCGTAGAACAATACAGAGAAAACTAACGTTGATACCTTAGGGTTCGTTTTCTGTATGGTTCTATCTCAAATCCTAACCCTTTGTTTGTGTCTGTGCGTGCTTGTGTGTATGTTCCTGCTTCCGTGTGTGTTCCAGATCAAGAAGGTGGTGATCTACCTGTGTCGTAACAACACCATTCAGACCATGGAGGAGCTGTTATTTGAGCTGCAGCAGACAGACCCGGTCAACCCTGTGGTACAGCACTGTGACAACCCACCTTTCTACTGCTTCGCTGCCACCAGCAAGACCTCCACCGCCACCTCAGGTATAGGTAGAGACACGCACACAGACAAATGTACGAACACATAAACACGGATTAAAATAAACACACTAACAAACACACGCATACGCACAAACATTAACATGAACGAACCCACTAACACAGTCAGTCAGACTGGACATATCGACCTCCGCTTCCGCCTCTGGTAATAACATTATGTTACACAAAGGAAAGTTACCACATCATATTTTTATCATACATTTTACATTTCCCAAAACGTTCACAATATGTATCGTTGAATTCATTGTGTCTATAAACCTTGTACTTTTTTTTAGGTACAACATCCAGTAGCAACACTGTAGTTGCTGGCCAAGAGAGTTTCCCTGACGCAGATGACATTAAAGCAGCCAAAGAGAACGAAGAGAGGTATAGTAGCACAGTCCCGGGAATGGGGCCTGGTCTCAAATCTCTTTCTGCTGTTTTGCCAACTCCGTTTGATATGGCAACAACCACAGATGTTGACAAAACAGCACAAAGAGATCTGGGACCTGACTAGGTGAAATATAACTTGGTCCTAGATCTGTTTGTGCTATCATGTCAACTCCTCCATTGTCACATCTGGGACCAGGTTAGATGAAATGTGATGTAATATAAGATCAGCAGTAGCAGAGAAGAAGAGGCGAAGCGAAAGGGTTGACATGAAAATAAGACCACGAGGTGAGGAATGTTTATATGGAGGTACAATGAGTGTCGAATTTGGTCAACAAAAAAGGTAATTGATCATTTGCTACATGAGGCTTATTTGATCAAATATACATTTCCTTATGGTTAGGATGGCATTTCAGCAACTTTGAAAAAAACTACTTTATCGGCGTTCTGCCTGTTCACTTGCGTATCTGCCCTCGCATTGACTAGAATGGTCCAACCTGATTTCGTCACCCCTGCCTGCCTTCCATCTTTGTGGACATGTTAGAGCTGTCACTCGACTATCTTGTCAACATAATAGATTTTCTGTTGCAGTAGCCATGGCGACAACCTCTGACCTCTGACCTTTGTGATCCAGGTTGAGTAACATCATGAGGCACCACAACTGCCTGGAATCCCGATACAGCAACAGTTCTGGAGGCTCCTACGAGGAGGAGAAGAGTGAGTAGAGATTATAGATATATTCTATGCACAGGATAATATTTTACATGCCCCCAACCAATTGTGTGTTTTTGTTTGTTTATAACTTATTTTTTTACTCATTTTGTACATAATGTTGCCACTACCGTCTCTTATGACCGAAAAGATGGGAAAGGGCAGTGGGGAGTGCAATAGAGATTGCGTCATCTATTGGTGCTGTATGCAAATTGGAGTGGGTCTATAGAGTTTCTGGGATAATGGTGTTGATGTGAGGATTTCATGGCTACAGACGTGAGTGTTACGGGTTGGTAGTCATTTAGGCAGGTTACCTTAGTGTTCTTGGGCACAGGGACTATTGTATGTTTAGTGTGAAGAGAACATTTACACATTCACACATTTCTTAAGGTCTCTCTTGATCAAAATGCCTGCCCCCATCGCGGTGAATGTCTAGCTTGGCTTCCTGAACTCGTTAGGAATTCGCCTTTCATCTCTTAATAACCTTGTATGTCCATAACAAATATAAAAGTTTTTTTGTTTAAAATCTATGCATTATTTTTGATAAATGGCTCTAACTCGATCTATGCTACAGTGATGAAACCACTCTCTCCTGCTGCGGTACGATGTAAGGATTGCAGATATGTGCTTTGTCAGTAGCTGTGAAATAGGGTTCAGCCAGGAGTTCATGGACATTCGGCAGAGCGAATGAAATGGTAGGAGGGACATCCCAGCCTAAAGTGGTTTCAGATTTCACATCCTACGTCACACAGGCTCAGAATATACTAATGTGTCCGTGGCAACCAGAGCTATCGTTCAATGCAAACCATTTCGGGCCACGGTGTCCATAGAGCGATTTATAAGCACAAAGATCAGTCGGAACCAGTACCAAAACCATGCAGGTACTTTACATGGCTGTCTAAGTTAGTGCCATTGATAATGCATGATAAGCCAGGAGCTCCTAGGAGATCCTTTGTAAGAACTGGCAGTGAAACACACAAGCAGCTCTGTGACAGGGCCTCTCAGATAATACCAGTAAACAGCCGGTTACCCCAAAACTCATTTGTGCTACTCATTGGTTCTACTCTCTGGAGCAGAGGTAGCCTGGGTCATGTTCACTAGGCATAAAACTGAGTGAAACAAGAAGGTCCGATAAGAAATGCTTGTTTTCCTTTTGCAAAACATCTTGCTACGGTGTGCCCTAATGAACACGACCGAGGTCAGAGTCAATTCCTCGAACTGAAACGAATTGCATGATGATAGTTAGAGGAGTTGGCTAAAGCACAAACAGATAAGACCATGTTAGAGCTGAGACAGTCCTGCTCGGCTCGCCAAACTCAATGACCTTTCTAAAGAAGAACTTTAAAGAACACTGATCCTCTGCACTATAGCCCTCCTCAATGACATAACATGCCTGCCATCAACAGACACAGTTATTGCTTTGAAAGGCAGTAGAATGGTGGGTGCATGTATTCACAGGAATGCTCATAACATTTTCTTTGGGGAGAGATGGGGTCTGAGTGCTAAATGCAAAGAGGGTTGCATTCAGTAGGCAGAAAGGGGATGAAACAAAGGGAAACAAAGGGAAACGGGGAGGTACCAGCTACTAGAAAGTGTCCAATAAGAAACTGGTTTTGCCCTAGTGTGCCACACTGAACATGACCCTGGAGAGGGTGTGGCCTGGCGAGTCTTGCCCTACTTTGTCATGAGTGTAACTTCCTATGTGATCCCTAGGTGAGCCCCTTCCGCCGTACACTGGTTGGCTGATGAGCGTTGTGGAGACCAATCAGCCACTCCCTTTGCCTATGCCTGTCAACGGAGGCTGCTGGGCTCCCCTTGTGGACTACCTCCCTGAAACCATCACTCCTAAGGGACCTCTACACAGGTACACACACACAGGCACGCACACAAGAGTGTGCAAAGCTGTCATCAAGGCAAAGGGTAGCTACTTTGAAGAATCTCAAATATGAAATATATTTTGATTTGTTTAACCCTAAACCCTACATGATTTTAAAACAATTGTACCTTTATTTAACTAGGCAAGTCAGTTAACAAATTCTTATTTTCAATGACAGCCTAGGAACAGTGGGTTAGCTGCCATGTTCAGAACAACAGATTTTTACCCTGTCAGTTTACCTACTACATGATTCCATATGTGTTATTTTTTATAGTTTAGATGTCTCCACTAATAATTCTACAATGTCAAAAACCCCTGGAATGAGTTGGTTGTGTACAAACTTTGGACTGGTACTGTACATTGTTGATATGTGTCTGTAGGTTTAACATCGCGGTGATCTTCATGACCGAGATGGTGGTTGACCACAGTGTGAGAGAAGACTGGGCCTTGCATCTGCCACTGCTGCTCCACGCCCTCTTTCTGGGTATGACGAGA
This sequence comes from Oncorhynchus kisutch, assembly GCF_002021735.2. Lineage (NCBI taxonomy): Eukaryota > Metazoa > Chordata > Actinopteri > Salmoniformes > Salmonidae > Oncorhynchus > Oncorhynchus kisutch. Next base: position 46,453,204 of record NC_034188.2, on the reverse strand, counting down.
ACATACTTGTCAATGAGGAATTACTAAATTAACCGATTCCGAATTTGCTCCAACTCGGACACGCTACAAAGTAGCTGGCATTTGCTGCCAAATGCTTTGCCCCGTTATTACAGATGGAGACAATAGAGTAAGGGAGCAATACATATGAATCCCAACCCTGTGTCGTATCATGTTAATCCACTGCTAAAGGCGCTGTATGGAAGGTTTTACAGTGGGGTCAGAAATACTGACACCCTTGATAAAGATGAGCAATAATGACTGTATAAAATAAATAATTAAAGCTACTGAGCTATATTGTATGCTCCCAAAATTTGGAAGTTATTTTATATTAATACCATGGCTCAAAGAAAGAGAGGGGTCAAATGTATTAACACCCTGAAGGATTGTTATAAATAAAGTAGTCAAAAGTTTAGTATTTGGTCCCATATTCCTAGCACTCAATGACTACATCAAGCGTATGATTCTACAAACTGGTAGGATGCATTTGCAGTTCATTTTGGTTGTGTTTCAGATGATTTCATCATTATTCACGATTCATTCAGGTAGCATCCACATGAATGTAGAAGTGTTTAGAAAATGTTATTGTTGCGTATAATAAAAGGTACTCTAAAATGACACACTACATTATTTACCATTCATTTCTATTGGGGACAAAATAAAAACTAAACCTAGGGTTGCGCCCATATGACATTCTTGGCCGATACCGGCTTTTTAAGCATTCTAGTACAGTTAAATAGTTGAAACACACACACTGAGCAAAAAGTAAAAAAAATGTTTACGTATGTCCCCATTACCAGTAAAACATCATCAAAACCTATTTCTTTCACTTACTTGCTGTGCTGCTTCGTTGGTAATTTGTTCAGCCTCAACCAGGATTTCATCATTCCAACTTGTCCAACTGTGTCTTAACATTTCACGTAAACCCTGTTTCTTGTCTGCATCGAAGTAGTGGTCCTTGTACCTAGCATCAAGCATGGTGGCGACACAGTAGAAGCTCAGAGAGAATGCCACCGAGTTGCTTGATCACAGCCTCTTGTAGAGTACTTTTCCAAGTTAACTTCCGACATAGGTTTTGTTGAGCAGGTGTTTCATTGCCATGACAGAGGGTATCACATCTGCTGCAGATGCAGTTGATGAGCTTATTTGTCCAGTCAGTTGGTCGTGTTCTCAAATGTGTTCTCAGATGCCATTGAAATGGCAGCAGCGGTATGAGAACTAGCACATTCTTGAGCATGCAATACAGCTTTCCTCAGTACGAAATCCTCGTCGACCCACTGCTGTCAGACTCAGCATGCTCATGGGGCTGACGTCTCTGGTCCAAATGTTAGTCGTGAAGCTAATAGCAGTGACGCCCACAGCAAGTAGCTCATGGATGTGCATTTCAACAGTACTGTGTAACTCCAGTAGGGCAACATCTGAAAAATAGCGCCTACTTGCTAGTGTGTACCAGTGCTCGACCATTCGGCGAAAGCCAACCTCATCCACGGCAGAGAACGGTTGATTGTCAAAGGCAATGATTTCCATTATCTTGGCGTTAATGGATTTCGCCTTTGCGTTGTCTCGCTGAAATGTTCGTTTCAACAATACTATGTAATTCTGGTAGGGCAACTTCTGAAAAATAGCGCTTACTTGGTAGTGGGTACCGGGGCTTTAGGTGCTCGATGTTTAGAGCACTGTTGATTGTCATGGGCAATGAATTTCATTTTCTTGGTGTTAATGGATTTTGCCTTTGAGTTGACTCACTGAAATTTTCTTACTCTTTCAAATGACTGCTCGACTTGAACTTGTTTAGTTATGGGAAGTGTGTCCTTAGTGTTTCTATGCGTTTATTCTGTGTAGCGCTTTATTTTTCATGGCGTCATAACATCATCTACCTACGTTATATAGGTATGCACGTCAGCGTTGACATCAGTTTTGCACATCACCGTTACACTAGACATTGGGCAAATGCTAATGTTGGCATTTTTAGCTAATATCGTCCGATTCCGATATGCTTACCGTTATATCGTGCATCCCTAACTTAAACTAAAACAAACTGCAAATGCATCCAATGAGTTTGTAGAGTCACAAGCTTGATCTAGTCTTTGCATGCTACTGTAGGAATATGGGACCAAGTACTCAACTTTTCACTACTATATTTATAATAGTTAGGGGTTTCAATATAATAGTTAGGGGTTTCAATAATTCTGACTCCTACCTTTTTGAGAGAAAAAAAGTATTACTTGTTTAACCAAATCCCTTTCTCTGAGCAATTGTATTAGTATAAAATAATGTCCCTATTTCTTTGAGCATACAATACAGCTCAGTATGAGTTATTTATTTTATACAGTAATTATTGCAGATTTTTATCAAGGGTGTCAAACATTTTGGACCCCACTGTATCTGCTGTCACTGTATTATGATGTATTTTTTTCACCACCAGGCATGGATCACTACCGTCCCGAGGTGTTTGAGCACAGCAAGCGTCTCCTCCTGCACCTACTCATCACGCTGTCCTGCAACCGCAACTTCCAGAATATCACCTCCGTCCTGCTGCAGACACGAGAGGTCAATAGCAGCAAGACCTTGACCAGCAAGTCAAGCTACCAGCCTGAATACTTCACTACTACAGGTAGGACACAGTACAGAATAGATTCCTGGGCAGTGTACATTAGGGAATGCAACTGATTTTTATTTTTATTTTTACGTTTTGTCTTTATCATTATCATAACATGTGTGGTCTAAATCAAAGTTGATGTTTTAAAACTATAACAATTAAAATAAGCACCTGCAATACATGTCATCAGTTCTGAGATGATGGTTTCCAAATGGATTTTTATGCATTGATTTGAAGGGGGGGGGGGGTTAAATGAAAATTGGAAATGAGCATTTCTTATTGGACAACTTCTAATAGTCCCTACCTGTTTCATCCCGAATGAACATGACCCAGGGCATTTGACTGTCAATGCTGTTTACTTTGGAGCTGGGATACACAGTGCTTTTGAGCTCTGCTGTCGTATAGACGTGTATGCTCCTTATTTTAGTTATTTGGATTGAATCGATAAGTATTCCTCTTACTCATTCCTTAGGCCATTAAGATCATTTAATACCATTTTGAGTGCATCAGAAAGTGCATCAGAAAGGATTCTTGGTAAATGGTGCCTCTGCATATCTCATTCGGGAGTTAATAGTGTCTAAAGATGGGACAAGTGTAGCTAAAAGGTGCAAATGCATTTCTCACTTTAGTAAAAAACTAAATTCAATTGTCAATTAAATTCCTTGTCTTATCCCCTCGGGGCAATAAAGAAAGGCATTGTCAAAAAATGTATTTGTTCAATGCTGTATATTCTGCCTATTTGTAAAATAATATATACATACACTGAACAAAAATATAAATGCAACATGTAAAGTGTTGGTCCCATGTTTCATGCGCTAAAATAAAAGATTCCAGAAATTTCCACACCCACAAACAGCATGATCATTACACAGGTAAAATGTGCAGTTTTGTCACACAACACAATGCCACAGATGTCTCAAGTGGAGGGAGCGTGCAACTGGCATGCTGACTGCAGGAATGTCTACCAGAGCTGTTGCCAGAGAATTTAATGTTAATTTCTCTACCATAAGCTGCCTCCAATGTCGTTTTTGAGAATTTGGCAGTATGTCCAACCGGTCTCACAACCGCAGACCATATGTAACCACGCCATCCCAGGACCTTCTTCCCCTGTGGGATCGTCAGAGACCAGCCACCTAGACAGCTGATGAAACTGTGGGTTTGCACAACCAAAGAAACCATCTCAGGGAAGCTCATCTGCGTGCTCATCATCCTCACCAGGGTCTTGACCTGACTGCAGAAGGGCAAATTCCCATCTTCGAAGGTCGCTGGCACACTTGAGAAATGTGCTCTTCTCGTGGGAATCCTGGTTTCAACTATACAGTTTCAACTATACAGCTTATATGGCGTCGTGTGGGCGAGTGGTTTGCTGATGTCAACGTTGTGAACAGAGTGCCCCATGGTGGCAGTGGGGTTATGATGAGGGTAGGCATAAGCTACGGACAGCGAACACAATAGCATTTTATCGATGGCAATTTGAATGCACAGAGAACGTCACACCGATCCTGAAGCCCATTGTCATGCCATTCATCGGCTGCAAGGATCTATACACAATTCCTGGAAGTATAAAATGTCCCAGTTCTTCCATGGCCTGCATACTCACCAGTTATGTCACTCATTGAGCATGTTTGGGATGCTCTGGATTGACGTGTATGACAGCGTGTCCCACTTCCCACCAATATAGATCAACTGAATGCGAAGGAGATGTATGAGGCAAATTATGGTCACAACAGGTACTGGCTGGTTTTCTGATCCACCACTTTACATTTTTGGGGGGTATCTGTCCCCAACAGATATCTGTATATGCAGTCATGTGAAATCCATAGATTAGAGCCTAATTCATTTATTTTAATTTAATGATTTCCTTATATGAACCGTAACTCTGTAAAATGTTGCATTTTATATTTTTTACAAAAATAAAAATAAAAGGAAAATCCCTTATCAAACTGACCATCTTAGACAGACAGCCTTGTGGTTCTATGGGGGTCTATGGGAGGGAGCGTAGCACTGGACACATTGCTCTTATCCATGGTTAATCTAGGTACAGGCATCAGCAGGGAATGGCTTACATTCCTTTCAAGGGAGAGCGCAGTTTCTTATCAAATGAAATGTTATAGTGCCTTGCGAAAGTATTCGGCTCCCTTGAACTTTGCGACCTTTTGCCACATTTCAGGCTCCAAACATAAAGATATAAAACTGTATTTTTTTGTGAAGAATCAACAACAAGTGGGACACAATCATGAAGTGGAACGACATTTATTGGATATTTCAAACTTTTTTAACAAATCAAAAACTGAAAAATTGGGCGTGCAAAATTATTCAGCCCCTTTACTTTCAGTGCAGCAAACTCTCTCCAGAAGTTCAGTGAGGATCTCTGAATGATCCAATGTTGACCTAAATGACTAATGATGATAAATACAATCCACCTGTGTGTAATCAAGTCTCCGTATAAATGCACCTGCACTGTGATAGTCTCAGAGGTCCGTTAAAAACATATCTTTATGTTTGAAGCCTGAAATGTGGCAAAAGGTCGCAAAGTTCAAGGGGGCCCGAATACTTTCGCAAGGCACTATTTGTCATATGCGCCCAAAACAACAGGTGTAGACTTTACCATGAAATGCTTAGTTACAAGCCATTAACCAACAATGCAGTTCAAGAAAGAGAAAATAAAATATTTACAAAATAAGTTTTAAAAAATAAAAAAATAAAATAACAATCACGAGGCTATATACTGGGGGTACCGGTACCGAGAGTCGATGTGCAGGGGTACTGGTTAGTCGAGGTAATTTGTTCATGTAGGTAAGGGTAAAATGACTATGCATAGATAATAGCAGCGAGATGCAGCAGTGTAAAAACAAGGGGGCGGGTCAATGTAAATAGTCCGGGTGGCCATTTGATTAATTGTTCAGCAGTCTTATGGCTTGGGGGTAGAAGCTGTTAAGGAGCCTTTTGGTCCTAGACCTGGCGCTCCGTAACCGCTTGCAGTGCGGTAGCAGAGGGAACAGTCTATGACTTGGGTGACTGGAGTCTTTGACATTTTTCAGGCCTTCCTCTGACACTGCCTAGTATATAGGTCCTGGATGGCAGGAAGCTTGGCCCCAGTGATGTACTGGGCCTAAGACACTACCCTCTGTATCAATCAAATTTATTTATATAGCCCTTCGTACATCAGCTGATATCTCAAAGTGCTGTACAGAAACCCAGCCTAAAACCCCAAACAGCAAGCAATGCAGGTGTAGAAGCCTTATGGTCAGATGCTGAGTAGTTGCCATACCAGGCAATGATGCAACTGGTCAGGATGCTCTCGATGGTGCAGCTGTAAAACTTTGAGGATCTGGGGACCCATGCCTTTTCCTGAGGGGAAAAGGTGTTGTCTTGCCCTCTTCATGACTGTCTTGGTGTGTTTGGACCATGATAGTTCATTGGTGATGTGGACACCAAGGACCTTTAAACTCGACCCTCTCCTCTACAGCCCCGTCGATGTTAATGGGGGTCTGCTCAGCCCGCCTTTTCCTGTAGTCCACGATCAGCTGCTTTGTCTTGCTCACATTGAATTAGAGGTTGTTGTCCTGGCACCACACTGCCAGGTCTCTGACCTCCTCCCTATAGGCTGTCTCATCATTGTCTGTGATCAGGCCTATCACTGTTGTGTCATCAGCAGACTTAATGTTGTTGGAGTCTTGTTTGGTCACACAGTTGTGGGTTCACAGGGTGTACATGAGGGGACTAAGCACGCACCCCTGAGGGGCCCCCATGTTGAGGTTCAGCGTGGCAGATGTGTTGTTGCCTACCTGCACCACCTGGAGTCGGACCATCAGGAAGTCCAAGATCCAGTTGCAGAGGGGGAGGTGTTTAGTCCCAGGGTCCTTAGCTTAGTGATGAGCTCTGTGGGCACTATGGTGTTGAATACTGAGATGTAGCCAATGAACAGCAATCTCACATAGGTGTTGCTTTTGTCCAGGTGGGAAAGGGCAGTGTGGAGTGCGATTGAGATTGCGTCATCTGTGGATCTGTTGGGGCAGTATGTGAATTGCCATGTCTAGAAAGTTACATATTCAACCAGTGGCGGTTGGTGCCGTTTAAGATGATGGAGGATGATATTATTTCTATTACAGCATATGGGATGACAGTCATTCATATTCCATTCACCCAGCTCAATGTAACATCGATAGGTTTAAGCTACTACATGATACTTCAATTTTCCCTGTACGCATCATGAGTTTGCTACATCCTAGCCTATGAATGAAAGTTTACAACGTAGGTGCACACAGAAAGAATTTTGACTAATCAAGGTGACAGACATTCAATACCGCCTTGCACACGCTTGCCTGCATCTAGCTGATCTAGGGTGTAATCATTAGTCCAACAGTTGCAAATTAGAGTTTCTATTTGACAAAGTCAGGTATGTTTATCCCCGTTTTGTTCCGTTTGCTTCCATTTAAGAAAATGTTTTCAACAGTGTCTGCGGAATGAATACACCCCTGGTCACATGCAAACAGTTCACTTTCATAGCAGCCACATAAAAACAGCATGATCACTTTGCTCGTTTTATATATAATTCCTTCTCGCAATTATCTACGCGCTCTCCTCCTCTCACCTTCCCTTCGCTTGTGGACTTCATTGCACAACACATCAGCTGTCCAGGCGAAAAAACCTTTCCAAGCAAACCTTCACATCATGACCGTTAACCGCAACACACAGCCTACATTGTTGTCACGTCATAGGCAACTAGAATTAACGCTTTAGTAAACCCACTACAATCATGCAGTACAGTGTACAGTCAGAAAGCAGTTACACCGGCGGGCCAAGGTGGCAATAAATTAATAAAACCAAAGCTTACCTTGACTTGAACGACTTGAAGTGCTGGATAGCCATAGCCAGCTAGCTAATATAGGATCCCTCTGTTTGAGCCTGGTGTTTGAGTAAGCTAAACTAGCTAGCTGCAGTTGCTAGCTAAGTGAAAGTAAAAAAATATACAACCAAATATAGCTGTGTCTCTCTCACTCTCAGTCAACTACTCACCACTTTTTATGCACTGCAGTGCTTGCTAGCTGTAGCTTATGCTTTCAGTACTAGATTAATTCTCTGATCCTTTGATTGGGTGCACAACATCCCAGTTCATGCTGCAAGAGCTCTGATAGGTTGGAGGACGTCCTCCGGAAGTAGTCATAATTACTGTTTAAGTCTATGGAAGAGGATGAAAGACATGAGCCTCCTAGGTTTTGTATTGAAGTCAATGTACCCAGAGGACAGAAGCTAGCTGTCCTCCGGCTATACCGGCTACAACAGAGTGCTGCTGAGGCTACTGTAGTACTTCATTGCAGTGTGTTGAATCCTTTATTTGGTGATGGGAATATATTTAGTATAGTTTATCTAAAAAGGATAGCTTTGATTCATTATTTGTATTTTTATGAAATTCACTGAGGATGGCCCTCCCCTTCCTCCTCTGAGGAGCCTCCACTGTATTCAACATAGGACTACTTATCCTCTTGTTAAAAAAGATATATGTTGATAGTATTATTATTTTATGACATACTTGACTCGATAAAGAAAACTTCACTTGACCTGACTAGGGACAAACTGGTTTCTTGGATTCACTAGTTATATAATATAGAAAAACAGAGCAGAGAGTTCACCTCACACCTTGCTGCATTGGATTCACAACAGGAGCAGTCGGGAAGTAATGTGAAACCACAAAACGTACCCCCGTTAACTGGGTGCTGTTCATTAAACACGGTTTTGAAGTTCACGTTGCACCTCTGTTTCAAAGCGTTTCCTCCTGTCTTGTGCCTTCTGAACAGTCCCTATTGTGACTCCTCTCCTCCTCTCTTTCCCTTTCCCCTCCCTCCCCCTCTCATCCATCTCCCCTCTCATCCCTCCATCTCCCACCATCCCCCTTTCACCTTCTCTCTCTCTCATCCCTCTCCCCTCCATCACCCTCCATCCCTTTCTCCTTCTCTCTCCCGCTCCCTTCCTCATCTCCTTCCCTCTCCCACGCCCTCTCCCTCCCAGGTGGGATGGACTTCCTACGAGAAGGCCAGGCATCCCCAGTACCAGACTCTGGCCTCAGCTCCTCGTCCACCTCTTCCAGCCTCAGCCTGGGAGGCAGCACCTCCAACCTGCCCCATATCTCCTCCCAGGAGGCGGAGGAGCTGAAGAGCCCCTCAGAGACAGACGAGAAGACCAACAAGCTGATTGAGTTCCTCACCACCAGGTAGGTTGGCCACGGACCGAAGGACGTACAATACGACGGACATGCAGAGAGTCGGCCAGACAGACAAACAGGCAGTCGGCCAACCAGTCAGTCACATAGTATGTACCACTACCAACAGACAGACACTCGCACACGCATGCACAAACACACCGATTTGAGTGGAACACTAGAACTTCATTAGCTATTTATCCTGGCAAACGGAAATATAATTTGCAGGCATTCATCTTGAAGATTTTTTGTTATCGATATATGGCCATGCAATTTCATGTCAGTTTAATCAACTTGATGTCAGTGTGAGAGAACAGGGAGCCAACTCCTCACGTCATATGCCACCTAGTGGTCTAGTGTGGCTAACACAACAACAAACTTGTCATTGTTGAAGTAGCAACACCACTGGAGCTCCACTTTGCTTTCCCCTAAGTACAGTACTAGGATCAGTTCCTCTCCCATCCTAACCTTAACCATTAGTAAGGAAAATTCTAAACTGACCCAAGATCAGCGTCTAGGGGCAATTTCACCCTACTGGTATACTTCTGTTTGAATTATACATTTGTTATCCTCTCTATGATATCATAATCGTTTATAAAACAATTGTGTTATTGTTTTCCAGGGCCTGTGGCCCCATGTGGTGTCACGAAGCTATCTCACCCAAGAACCAGACCTCAAAAAGCACTGAGCAGCTTGTCAACTTTCTGCGTTATGTGGTGTCGGTGTTCAAAGAGTCCAAATCAGGTAATCCTAGCGCTATTCTACACCTTACCACACTACATGCTCATGCCGGAACCACTGCACTTCCTTTCACCTATTGCCTTGTAAAAGCTAGTCCGACTCCTAGACATCAGACGGTAGACATCAGTGTGCGCGTGTGTGTCTGCGCGCATGTATGTGTATTTGCGAACATGCATGTGTGTGTGCGTGCCTGCGTGCCCACGCTTTGTGCGTGTGTGTCTCATACCTCTCCTGTGTGGGCCAGACTTCCACCTGGAGCAGCAGTTGAGTGACATAGCTCTGCAGATGGGTCTGTGTAGCTTGTCACGCCACTACGCCGGGAGGTCCTTCCAGGTGGTTCGGGGGCTGCGGCAGCCGCTCTCGGCCCACGCCGTGTTCGACCTGCTCTCGCGACTGGTGGAGGTGGTGGGGGAGCACGGGGAGGAAGTACAGGTGTGTGTGGGCGGAGGGAACGGGGGAGTGTCTGTGTGTTCCTGTGTGTGTGTTGTCTGTCTGTGTGCGCGAGTGAGTGTGCGCGTGTGTGTGTGAGTGTGCGTGCGTGTGATGTGGGCTTGGATGGTTGTGCAGATACCCAGTTTTAATGTCCTCCTGCTCTTCTAGGGTTATGTTATGGAAGTGTTGCTCACCTTAGAGTCTGTGGTGGACAACCTGGCTGAATGTCTCAAGAACAATGACCTAATGGCTATCCTGAACAGGTTGGTTTGCAGATCACTTTAAAACAAATGTATTAACATGTAGCTAGATTGGGATATGGAGGGATACAGTACATAAATTGCGTTGCGAACGAACTGCTGCCTCCAGGGGCATGTGGTCTGGGGGCGGAAGCACTACCACTAGATCAGGTAATGGACCTTTATATTCGCCTGGAACCCACACTGTTCTGGCTGTAAGAATGGCTGTAATTACTGGCGTTATAAAACAAGACTAAGTCTGCAAATGGATCACCTTCAACCAATCCGAAGTCCAAATCTTTTGATGTTCTCCAAATGCAACATAAGCTAAACCCACCCACAGTTGCTAAGAGGACACTGATTGGACTAGCTACTTTCAAGCCTGTCCAAGTGCCCCTTTATTGGAGAAGGTTCAGACTGAATCAGTAGAGTGAACCAATAGTGAAACAGAAAGTAGTAGCTGCAGCAACAAATCACAATTTATTGGTCACATACACATGGTTAGCAAATGTTATTGAAAGTGTAGCGAAATGCTTGTGCTTCTAGTTCCGACAGTGTAGCAATATCTAACAATTCCACAACATTCCTAATGGAATAAGGAATGGAGAGGAATAAGAATATACAAAATGTAGTAGCTGTATCAACAGAGTTCACACATCTATTATCACTTACGACCTTACAACCCAGCACCCAAAGCTGTTTGTTCAAACAATTTAAAGTTGAGTACGCCAATCCTTTATTAGGTATTTGTATGGCAGGTTGTTAAGGGTTTCAACTCATCGCTAGTCTCTTATTGGCTCTCCAGGGCATCCTCCCCAGACTTCCTTACCAGTGGGAAGCTGGTGTCCAACAGGAAGAGCACGGGGCAGCTGAACCTGTTCCAGCAGGGTCTGGGGACAGCCGAGCGCAGCCGTCACCAGAGGAGCTACTCCGTCCCCAAGAGGTTTGGTGAGGCTGACTTCTCATCCGACCCTCCTCGCAGCGCTACACTGGACCGCGTCCAGGCCTGCACCCAGCAGGGAGGGCTGACCAAGAACCGCAGGTAGGGGACAGCAAGTAGCCAAGTAGACTACAGCACTTTTTATGAATCCTTTCATTTGGCATCTCCCAGTCGGTTTGAGGTCATGTTCATAAGGATACACCTTGGTAAAACGTTTGAAAATTTGGCAAAGGCTTGGGGGTGCCACAAGGGGCATCTATTGGGATAGAAAGCCTAAAATAAATAAACGCATTACTCTCCTCCGCAGTCCGTCCTCTTCCAAAGAGCCCCCGAGTGACCCAGCCAACGTCAACCACCCGTCCAACCTGCTGGCCACCATCTTCTGGGTTGCTGTGTCCCTGATGGAGTCAGACTTTGAGTTTGAGTACCAGATGTCCCTGCGGCTGCTCCTCAAGCTATTGGCCCACGTGGCCCTGGACAAGCAGGAGAACAGGGAGCGGCTGGAGAAGTTGCAGGGCCAGCTGAGGTGGAGTGGCTTCGCCGGACTCCAGCAGCTGCTCCTCAAGGGCTTCACGTCCACTTCCACCACCGACCTCACCCTGCACATCTTCTGCCAGCTCACGCCTGTCTCGCGGGTGCCCGTGGTGGACACCTCACAAGCCATAGGTATGTTATCTGTAGTCCCGTGTGACTCAATTGGTAAAGCATGGCACTTGCAACGATATGGTAAAGGCTTAAATTTCAGCTTGCGGAACCCATATTATAAATGCATGACTGGAAGTCTCTTTGGATACCATGTCTGCTAATTGGTATATACAGTATGTACGGTGGAGTCTGAAATAATCGACACCCTTGATAAAGATAATGACTGAATAAAATAAATAATCCTAGTACTGAGCTACAGTTGAAGTCGGAAGTTTACATACACCTTAGCCAAATACATTTAAACTCAGTTTTTCACAATTCTTGACAGTAAACATTCCCTGTTTCAGGTCAGTTAGGATCACCGCTTTATTTGAAGAATGTGAAATGTCAGAATAATATTAGAGAGAATGATTTATTTCAGCTTTTATTTCTTTCATCACATTCCCAGTGGGTCGGAAGTTTACATACACTCAATTAGAATTTGGTAGTATTGCCTTAAACAATTTAAACTTGGGTCAAACATTTCAGGTAGCCTTCCACAAGCTTCCCACAATAAGTTGGGTGAATTTTGGCCCATTCCTCCTGACAGAGCTGGTGTAACTGAGTCAGGTTTGTAGGCCTCCTTGCTGTGACCGACCAGCTCAAATCGGTCTTATGGATCAAAATTTGAAATTGTGTTTTTTACATTGGATGAAAGTAGAGACTTAGAGCTACAAAATGGTATATCATACACTACAGTTGAGGAACATAGGGAAAGTAATTTTGCTTTGAACTTGTTAACCCACTTTTGAGTGTTTTTGTACTAATGGAGAGCCCTTCTTTGTCTACAGCCATTCAGCATTGTTCACATCTTCTTAAGCTTTAGCCAAATTCATCTCTGGTTGATCCGAGCGTTCTGTACAAACAGCAGTCAAGCACCCAAGCTAACTTGCTAGCTACAGTACCAGTCAGAAGTTTTGACACCTTATTTTGTATATTTTCTACATTGTAAAATAATAGTAAAGACATCAAAACTATGAAATAACACATATGGAATCATGAATATATAATACATTTTATATTTGAGATTCTTCAAAGTAGCCACCCTTTGCCTTGATGACAGCTTTGCACACTCTTGGCATTCTCTCAACCAGCTTCATGAGGTAGTCACCTGGAATGCATGTCAATTAACAGGTGTGCCTGTTAATTGAATTTCTTTCCACCTTATTCATTCCACCTTACCTGATTTGAGCCAATCAGGTGTGTTGTGACAAGGTAGGGGTGGTATACAGAAGGTAGCCCTATTTGGTTAAAGACCAAGTCCATATTATGGCAAGAACAGCTCAAATAATTACATCATTACTTTAACCTGTTGCGTCGAGCAATCCCGTATCCTGGAGCGTAATTATAGCCTCAAGCTCATTACCATAACGCAACGTTAACTATTTTTGAAAATCGCAAATGAAATAAATATTGGCTCACAAGCTTAGCCTTTTGTTAACAACACTGTCATCTCAGATTTTCAAAATATGCTTTTCAACCATAGCTACACAAGCATTTGTGTAAGAGTATTAATAGCTAGCATAGCATTAAGCCTAGCATTCAGCAGGCAACATTTTCACAAAAACAAGAAAAGCATTCAAATAAAATAATTTACCTTTGAAGAACTTCAGATGTTTTCAATGAGGAGACTCTCAGTTAGATAGCAAATGTTCAGTTTTTCCCAAAATATAATTTGTGTAGGAGAAATCGCTCCGTTTTGTTCATCACGTTTGGCTAAGAAAAAAAATGAAAATTCAGTCATTACAACGCCGAACTTTTTTCCAAATGAACTCCATAATATCGACAGAAACATGGCAGACGTTGTTTAGAATCAATCCTCAAGGTGTTTTTCACATATCTATTCGACGATAAGTCATTCGTGGCAGTTTGGTTTCTCCTCTGAAGCAAATGGTAAAATACACGCAGCTGGAGATTACGCAATAATTGCAACGGAGGACACCAACCGGAGCACCTGGTAAATGTAGTCTCTTATGGTCAATCTTCCAATGATATGCCTACAAATACGTCACAATGCTGCAGACACCTTGGGGAAACGACAGAAAGTGTAGGCTCATTTCTTGCGCATTCACAGCCATATAAGGAGACATTGGAACAAAGTGCATTCAAAATCTGGGGCATTTCCTGTTTGAAATTTCATCTTGGTTTCGCCTGTAGCATCAGTTCTGTGGCACTCACAGATAATATCTTTGCAGATTTGGAAACGTCAGAGTGTTTTCTTTCCAAAGCTGTCAATTATATGCATAGTCGAGCATCTTTTCGTGACAAAATATCTTGTTTAAAACGGGAATGTTTTTTTATCCATAAATTAAAAGAGCGCCCCCTATATCCAAGAAGTTAAGACATGAAGGTCAGTTAATGCGGAAAATGTCAATAACTTTCAATGTTTCTTCTAGTGCAGTCATGAAAACCATCAAGCGCTATGATGAAACTGGCTCTCATGTGGACCGCCACAGGAAAGGAAGACCCAGAGTTACCTCTGCTGTAGAGGATAAGTTCATAAGAGTCACCAGCTTCAGAAATTGCATCTCAACATCAACTGTTCAGCTTCTCAACATCAACTGTTCTGTGGAGACTGCTTGAATCAGGCCTTCATGGTCGAATTCCTGCAAAGAAACCACTACTAAAGGACGGACACCAATAAGAAGAAGAGACTTGCTTGGTCCAAGAAACATCAGCAATGGACATTAGACCGGTGGACATTTGTCCTTTGGTCTGAGTCCAAATTTTAGATTTTTGGTTCCAACCGCTGTGTCTTTGTGAGACGCAGAGTAGGTGAACGGATGATCGCTGCATGTGTGGTTCCCACCGTGTAGCACGGAGGAGGAGTGATGGTGCTTTGCTGCTGACACTGTCAGTGATTTATTTAGAATTCAAGGCACACTTAACCAGCATGGCTACCACAGCATTCTGCAGTGATACACCATCCCATCTGGTTTCCTCTTAGTGGGACTATAATTTGTTTTTAAACAGGACAATGACCCAACACACCTCCAGGCTGTGTAAGGGCTATTTGACCAAGAAGGAGAGTGATTGAGTGCTACATCAGATGACCTGGCCTCCACAATCCAGCCAGCCTCCACCCAATTGAGATGGTTTGGGATGTTGGACACATCATGGATGGACTAGTCTCCTGTCGGATGCCGTGGTTGCCCTCGGTTGCCCTATATTCAAACGGCTCTCCTGTGAAGTACTGACCCGCAACATAAGCCTAGTTTCCTGAAACGGGTGACATGTTTTTATTAAAGTTTTCCAAAATGTATATCAATGTAAGTACAAAGACTTTACCATATCCCAACCACCTTTACTCCCTTCACACATCCAACCCCTCCCTACCTGTCCATCCTACCTCATTCCACAAAATAAAATGATCAATAGAAGTGGAGATAACATTACAGAAGTTTGCATCAGACATGAGAAGAGAATTGAATCTCCAACAGAGAGGAGTATGAGTTTGTCGAGGGCTAAAGGTCCATGGTCAGAAATTACAATGGGAAATATTCAGAAGAGGTGACATTTGGAAGTAAATTATGATCAATAAAGAAATAGTCAATACGAGAAAAATAATGGTGTACATGTGAAAAGAAAGAATACTCTCTTGCCTGGGGATTCTGAAATCTCCAGGGATCTGTACACCCATTCTGAACCATAAAATATGAGAAGGACTTTGACATAGCAGAAGGAGACATATTTCTGGGTTTGGAGCGGTCTAAAGCCTGGCTAATAACACAATTCAGATCCCCGCCTATTATCAAAAGATGGGTGTTCAGAGAAGGGATTTTCCCCAGCAACCCATTTAACATTCAGCATATATATTGACCAGTACTGCAAGAGTTTGCCAAATGGTGCCAATTATTATTAAATGTCTCCCATTACTTTCTGAAGTGTGTTATTTTACTAACCAAAATTGCAACCCCTCTGGCTATGGAGTTAAAGTCTGAATGGAAAACCTGCCTAAACCTGGAGTTTTGTAGCATTGAGTGATCTTTAATGAGCAAATGGGTCTCTTGTAGAAATACCCCATCTGCTTTTAGCTTTTTCAAAGGGGAGAAAACCTCTTGACAGAATTATTCATTGTTTTAGTATTCCAAGATAAAAACTTTATAGAATTAGGCCTACCTATTCACCATCTAAAATATTGAAAGGAAAAAAGATAAAGATAAAATAGAGAACTGATGAAAAATGCAACAAAGTGTGTGTATATATATATATATATATATATATATATTATTATTATTATATTTTATCAAATAAAAAGAAAAGAAACAAAAGGTCCCCCTCCCCTTTCACCCAAACCCAAAGTCTCCTTCCTCAGCGAATGGAATGCTTTGATGCATATGAATAAACAGAAAACCTTCCTATCCTAACACGGAGAGGCTCCGTAGCACAAACAGTGAAATACATTTGAAAAGGCATTCACAAAACGGAAAAGTAGGTCAACAGATGGTGCCGACAGATAGGGCAGCTGTGCTTCTAGCTGCTAGGCAACTTTGCAGTATATATTTTTTGTGTGTTATTTCTTACATTATTATCCCAGAAATGTCTTTGTGTTATTACATACAGCCGGGAAGAACTTTTGAATATCAGAGCGGCTGTAACTCACCAGCATTACGACCAGTTCATACTCCCCAGAGCAATTGAACTTATCCCAGAGGCTGATCCAAAAAAAAGCCGGCGTAGAGGAGGTATTCGGAGTGGACTTTTAGTCCGACTCATGAGGCACGCACACCACCCACCGCTTCCTGGTATGTTACTCACTAATGTTCAGTCTCTGGATAATAAAGTTGACAAGCTCAGGGTTGTAACATACTCTGTTTCACGGAAACATGGCTCTCTCGGGATATACTGTATGAGTCCGTACAGCCAGTTGAGTTCTCAGTTCATTGCGCAGACAGGAATAAATATCTCTCCCGGAAGAAGCAGGGGTTTTCATGATTGACCACTCATGGTGTGATTGTGATAACATACAGGAACTCAAGTCCTTTTGTTCACCCGACCTAGAATACCTCACAATCAAATGCCAACCGTATTACCTCCCAAGAGAATTATCTTCGGTTATAGTAACTGCCTTGTATATTCCCCCTCAAGCCGATACCACGGCGGCCCTCAAGGAACTTCACTGGACTTTATGCAAACTGGAAACCACATATCCCGAGGCCGCATTTATTGTAGCTGGGAATTTAAACAAAGCAAATTTGAGGAAAATGCTACCGAAGTTCTATCAACACATTGACTGTAGTACTTGCGCTGCTAAAAACACTCGACCACTGCTACTCCAATGTCCGGGATGCCTACAAGGCTCTCCCCCGCCCTCCCTTAGGCTAATCTGATCACGACTCCATTTTGCTCCTCCCTTCCTATCGGCAGAAACACAAAAAGGAAGTACCCATGCTAAGGACTATTCAACGCTGGTCTGACCAATCGGAATCCACGCTTCAAGATTGTTTTGATCACGCGGACTGGGATATGTTCTGGGCGGCCTCTGAGAATAACATTGACGAATACACGGATACGGTGACTGAGTTTATCAGGAAGTGTATTGGAGATGTTGTACCCACTGTGACTATTAAACCTACCCTAACCAGAAACCATGGATAGATGGCAGCAGTGCGCAAAATTTAATGCGCGAACCACCACATTTAACCATGGCAAGGTGACTGGGAGTATGGCCGAATAAAACAGTGTAGTTATTCCATCCGTATGCCAATCAAACAGGCAAAACGTCAGTATAGAGACAAAGTGGAGACGCTATTCAACGGCTCAGACACAAGACGTATGTGGCAGGGTCTATAGACAATCACGGACTATAAAGGGAAAACCAGCCATGTTGCGGACACCGACGTCTTGCTTCCAGACAAGCTAAACACCTTCTTCGCCCGCTACCAAGGGACTGTGGACTCTCCTTTCTCCATGGCCGACATGAGTAAGCCATTTAAGCGTGTTAACCCTCGCAAGGCTGCCGGCCCAGACGGCATCCCTAGCCGCGTCCTCAGAGCACGCGCAGACCAGCTGGCTGGAGTGTTTACGGACATTTTCAATCTCTCCCTATCCCAGTCTGCTGTCCCCACATGCTTCAAGATTTCCACCATTGTTCCTGTACCCAAGAAAACAAAGGTAACTGACTATTGCCCTGTAGCACTCACTTCTGTCATCATGAATTGCTTTGAGAGACTAGTCAAGGATCATATCACCTCCACCCGACCTGTCGCCCTAGACCCACTCTAATTTGCATACTGCCCCAATAGATCCACAGACGATGCAATCGCCATCATACTGCACACTGCCCTATCCCATCTGGACAAGAGGAATACCTATTCAACACCGTAGTACCCTCCAAGCTCATCATTAACCTTGTGGCCCTGGGTCTGAACCCCGCCCTGTGCAACTGGTTCCTGGACTTCCTGATGGGCCGCCACCAGGTGGTGAAGGAAGGAAACAACACGTGCACTTCGCTGATCCTCAACACTGGGGCCCCACAAGGGTGTTTGCTCAGCCCCCTCCTGTACTCCCTGTTCACCCAACTCAATCATCAAGTTTTGTTGACACAACAGTTGTAGGCCTGATTACCAACAATGTCGTGACAGCCTACAGGGAGAAGGTCAGGTCCCTGGGAGTGTGGTGCCAGGAACATAACCTCTCACTCAATGTCAACAAAACAAGTGTCTGTACATGTATGAATGATTAATGGGGCGTAGTAAAGGGGTCAAAAGTCCTTCAGTAAGTATCTAGATGAAAAAACTAAAAAAGGAAAGCTCTGCAAAAGCCTGGATTTGTAGCCATGCATTACTTCGCTAGCCATCTAGCCAAATAAAAAAGACCTCCCAAACGTGTAGCTTTAATAACAACCACACAAGACAGTAGTCATCATTTTTATCAGAGTTCAATGGTGTTTCTGCAGAGTAGCAACAGGGGGAAAAAAGCCCTGCTGTAAAAATCAAAACATCTCTTCGACTTGGAAGGTAGGCTAGACTAGGCTATGCATGCTACCTGGCAAAAGAGTAGGTCATAGATCCAATATATCAGAAGTGACTGTTGAACCAACGCTTGGCATCCTCGTGGGAGTCAAACTTTAGCCTTCCCTCCGGTATGTTGAACGTGGAGACGAGCAGGGGAGCAGAGTGAGAATTTCTCTTCTGATAAAGGTTGCGTTTCACATCGAGGAATTTAGCTCTCTTCTTGGTGACACTCGAGCTGAGGTCAGGAAAGATGAACACCTTGCATCCACAGAAGTGTAGCTGGTCTCTGCCCTGCCTCTGGAGGATGTGCTCCTTGTCACAGTTGTAGTGAAAACAGACGATAAACACTCTAGGCTTGGCGTTGTCATCTCCGCCAGCTGGGGCTATGGACCCCCAGCACCTTATGGTTATCGTAGCTCAGACGGGCGACCGTTCTCTCAAGGGCTACTATGTGTTTATGGTAGTCACACAAGTCATGTTCAAAGCCGTCAAGTCAGTGGCCTTGTTCATCCACAGCAGCTCGGACACCAAGGACAGCAGTGAAGGGGGTCAGAGCAGCATCGATGGCAGTTTTCAGCTGAGTGGCAATGGTAGCTGTAATTTCCGAGATCAGAACCGTACGGAGGTTCTGAAAATCTGTGTGGAGTGTGACCGCATGAGACTCCGTATCGGTTGGACTGGAGTCGGCGCCATTACCATTCACGTTTGCCATCGAGGTTCAAACGTTAGTGACAGGTCTTCTGCTCCTCAGATCGTGTGACATTTGAATCAAAAAGATAACTTACAAATTCATCACTCGAATGTGATATGTAAGAAAGTGAAATGCAAAGTACAAATTTGGCTAAATTAACTCATGCGTAGGAGCCTCGTCCAAGAGCGTCTTCTTCGTTCACATGCTCAGCCGCGTCAGTTGGTTCTTTGTGTCTGTCTCTCATTTCATGCCGTCACTGTAGCACTTTGATTTTCTTTCAATAAAAAGCGAGTTATAAATGAAATATTGTTATTAATTATTATTTATCATTTTTGAGTGAAATGGAAGCCCTATTTCTCTTGTTCCCCAGGTTTTCCTCTGAACGTTCTCTGTCTGCTGCCACATCTGGTCCAGAACTTCGACGGCCCATCCCAGTTCTGTAAAGACGTGGCGCAGAGAATAGCTCAGGTTAGTCTCCTCGTCAACTTTCCAGTCAATGTGCGTTATTTAATAGATAAACGAGGACTTTACACATGCAAAATGAGGTGAAATAGGTCAATTTTCTCCAGAAATTAAGTCTATATAAAGTATATAAATGTACTCTTGGTCATTTTGGAATTGAATTCATGTCAATCTAATTCATTATTTATGATTCATTGCCAATATGTACCGTAAATATTTAGTATTTGATTTCTGCTTGGATGGCCAGGTATGCTTAGAGGAGAAGAATTCGAAACTGTCCAACTTGGCCCATGTGATGACCCTGTACAAAACACACTCGTACACCCGGAACTGCTTCTCCTGGGTCAACGTCGTCTGTCGCTATCTCCACGAGGCCTTCTCCGAGATCACCCTCAACATGGTCACTTACATGGCCGAGGTCTGTATGGCTGTTCTATGGATAACCATACTCCTCTTAAGCCTGATTCACACTATAGGGCCAAACCAATCCAGTTCAAGACGAACTGTACAGGGCTGGCCTGGTTAGTTGCTGGAACCGTGCAGGAAAGGACAATGTGAGAAGAAAATATCTGAGCCAGTATAGTGCTGTTCAGGTCAGCCCTATAGTGTGAATTATCCTTAAGAGTTTCTGATGCATAAATTAAGTTTCTCCTCGAGTAATATGGATCAATGGATTAAATCGATCAATGTAGGGCTAACCATCCATTTCAGACTGTGTCATTAACTGTGAGTGTGTTCTGATTGGCCAGTTGTTGGAGAAGGGTCTACCCAGCATGCAGCAGACCTTGCTCCAGATCATCTACAGCCTGCTGAGTCACATGGACCTGTCAGTCATTCAGGCCAAGCCATTCAATATGGAGGTCCTCAAGACCATTGAGAAGTTTGTCCAGGTGAGAGGAACATGACGTTGTTATTAGTGAAATAATACGTTTTGAAGTTGAGGACTTCTCCCCTCCTGACTGACGGGCCATTTCAAGATGGCTAAAGCCTCTGCTGACCTTGTGTTTAGCCAAGCTGACAGCAGCTAGCTCGCATAGCTTGGAGATAGCTGCAGCTGGCTAGCCTATCTAGCTGATATTTCTCTGTCAAATCCATTATGGAAGATACTGTAGCAAGAGCCAGTGTCTGGATTTAGTTTCCTAACACAATCGTTCTACAACATCTTGCTATGAAAGTAGCTTGCAACTTAGTATCAAATGTTCATCATGTTGTGTTAAAACATGTTACTATGAAAACGGTATCAACTGCGACTTGAATGCCCGCTCTTAAGTCAGCTCTGCTGTTTTACATCACAATATACTACATATAACTGGCTAGTTGTGTCTTGTCTCGTCTCCCCTTAAGTCAGCTGTTAGATCCTTGACGGAACTACTGATGTCCCTACAGGTGTAGGCTAACGTAAACTAACTCACTCTTGTTACATCGCCTTGGTCCGTACAATTGACCTTATTTTAGCGCCCAAAAAACGTAATACTTCCAGATCGACTGTAATGTCAATACCATTGTAAAGCACAATTTCTCCCCTTTCCAACAAAATCATTGACGAGACCTCCACGATGCCCGTTTCTGCATGATTCAAGAAGGCAATGAGCTCCGTCGAGTCTTTTTAAAAATGGCAGGTGGGGAAGCAAACTAATGTGTGATAGTGAGAAGGGGAATGTCGTGTGGGGAAATGGCTTTTTTTCACTCGATCTGTCCAACTTATCACCTTATCGCCTTCTAAATGTAAATAAAACACTATAAAGAGTTTATATAATGTGTCATGAATTGGGTTTTTAGGGCGGTGCTAAAGTGATCTTCAGAAGTAAACATTGGCTTTTGAGAGTCATGATCGCTTGCGGTGACGACGCAAAAAATGACTAGGTATCCCCCCTTACCCCCGTCACTGTCCATTTCCTGTTTTTAAACGATGAGAGAAGTGCTACACCTGGTGGAGAGATTGTAAGACAGCAATAGTTGCTTTACGCGTGCTGTACTTTACGGCATGAAACGTCACGATGTAACGCATGGTCCATTTTTTTCAACTTTTCTCCAATACTATAAAGCCATTACCATGTTGATCAATGCTTGAATAGAAACGTAATTCACACCCCAGACTTAAGTCAACACAGTCGCTACAGTCCCATTAGTTTTCTTTGCAGCCTCATTTGAATGTCGCGGTTGCGCACATTTGTACGGAATGGGGTGAGTTTACGTTACATGTGGACATTGCACAAACAATGCCCAGATTTAATGTAGATACATTTATCTACTACAAATGTATGAGTGTGTTTCTGTTACAAAGACAAATCATTTTATGTTGTAAATATCATATTGATGCGCTTACAAAGACAGTATGCCTACACATACCTAGCAAATACAAATAAGTTGTGTATAGAGTACAACTAGAATGGCATTCTATTTGTCTATTTGGCCAAATCTAAGGATTTGGCTGTCTAACCATATACTGACATGCACAGCTCTCTGGGTGAGGTTCTGTCTTCAAGTCTCCAGTGGGTGATGAAATTCTTCCATCTATGTAATGTATTACAGGTTATGGACAATGTAGTCAGGTGGCAGGACAAGTGGAGTGCATGACAATCCTGGATATGACAGAGTGTGTCTCAACCCATGGGTCCATCAGGCAGAGTTTAATAACTACAGGCAAATAGTGGAATTATGTGGAATTATGTTTTTAAAAATGTTTATAAATAAATAAAAATGACAAGCTAAAATGTCTTGAGTCAATATGTATTCAACCCCTTTGTTATGGTAAGCCTAAATATGTTTAGGAGTAAAAATAAGCTTCACATAATATATATTTTTTAAATTGCCAAAATGACATACCCAAGTCTAACTGCCTGTAGCTCAGGACCTGAAGCAAGGATATGCATATTCTTGATACCATTTGAAAGGAAACACTTTTTGTGGAAATGTTAAATTAATGCGGAGAATATAACGCGTTAGATCTGGTAAAGGATAATACAAAGAAAAAAAACACGTGCTTTTTTGTATTTCTTTTGCACCATCTTTGAAATGCAAGAGAAAGGCCATAATGTATTATTCCAGCCCAGTGTCAATTTAGATTTTGGCAACTAGTTTTAGACTGATCCAATGAACCATTGCATCACTGTTCAAAATGTTATATCAAGGCTGCCCAAATGTACCTAATTGGTTTATTAATACATTTAATACATAACTGTGCACTCCTCTCAAACAATAGCATGGTATTATTTCACTGTAATAACTACTATAAATTGAACAGTGCAGTTAGATTAACAAGAATTTAAGCTTTCTGCCAATATCAGACCTCGCTTCGAGTCCTTAGGAAACTCTACAATGTATTATTTCATACATTGTTACCCCAGGCAATCTTAAGTCTTATTACATACAGCCGGGAATAACTATTGGATTTAAGAGCGACGTCAATTTACCAACATTACGACCAGGAATAAGACTTTCCCGAAGCGGATGCTCTGTTTGGACCACCACCCAGGACAATGGATCTAATCCCAGAAGTCGACCCAAAACAACGACGCCGCAGGTGGAGCGACCTCCTGGTCAAGCTCCGTAGACGCGCAAATCGCCCAATGCTCCCGAGTATACGTCTCGCCAATGTTCAGTCTCTTGACAACAAGGTAGACGAAATTTGAGCAAGGTTTGCCTTCCAGAGAGACATCAGAGATTGTAGCCATGTTTCCGTAAAAGAGAGAATGTTATCTCGGGATATGTTGTTGGAATTGGTTCAGCCACCGGGCTTCTCCATGCATCGCGCCGACAGAGATGATTAACGACTCATGGTGTAATCATAACAACATAACAACATACAGGACCTCAAGTCCTTCTGCTCTCCCAACCTAGAATTCCTTACAATCAAATGCCGGCCATATTACCTTCCAAGAGAATTCACATCACTTATCGTCACAGCTGTGTACATTCCCCCACAAGCAGACACCACAACGGCCCTCAAGAAACTTCACTGGGCTCGATGTAAACTGGAAACCATATATCCTGAGGGTGCATTTATTGTAGCTGGGGACTTTAACAAAGCAAATTTGAGAACAATGCTACCTAAATTCTATCAACATATTGATTGTGTTACTTGCGGGGTAATACACTCGATCACTGCTATTCTAACTTCCGCAATGCATACAAAGCCCTCCCCCACCCTCCCTTCGGCAAATCCGACCACAACGCCGTCTTGCTCCTACCGTCTTATAGGAAGAAACTCAAACAGGATGTACCAGTGACGAGAACCATTCAACGCTGGTCTGACCAATCGGAAGCCACGCTTCAAGATTGTTTTGATCACACGGACTGGGATATGTTCCGGTCAGCCTCAGAGAACAACCTCTCACTCAACGTCAACAAAACAAAGGAGATGATTGTGGACTTCAGGAGGCTGAAGAAATTTGGCTTGGCACCCAAAACCCTGGCAAACTTTTACAGATGCACAATCGAGAGCATCCTGTATCGCAGCCTGGTACGCCCTCAACCTCTCCAGAGGGTGGTGCACAACGCATCACCGGGGGCAAACTACCTGTCCTCCATGATACCTACAGCACCCAATGTCACAGGAAGACCAAAAAGATCGTCAAGGACATCAACCACCCGAGCCACTGCCCGTTGACACTGCTACCATCCAGAAGTCGAGGTCAGTATATGTGCATCAAAGCTGGGACCGAGAGACTGAAAAACAGCTTATATCTCAAGGCCATCAGACTGCTAAACAGCAATAACTAACTCAAGAGGCTGCTGCCTACATTAAAGTCCATGGAGAATAAGAACACCTCCTCCCAGCTGCCCACTGCACTGAGGATAGGAAACACTGTCACCACCGATAAATCCACAATAATTGAGAATTTCAAGAAGCATTTTTCTACGGCTGGCCATGCTTTCCACCTGGCTACCCCTACCCCGGTCCACAGCACTGTACCCCCCACAGCAATTCGCCCAAGCCTTCTCCATTTTCTCCTTCTCCCAAATCCAGTCAGCTGATCTTCTGAAAGAGCTGCAAAATCTGGACCCCTACAAATCAGCCGGGCTAGACAATCTGGACCCTTTCTTTCTAAAATGATCTGCCGAAATTGTTGCAACCCCTGTTACTAGCCTGTTCAACCTCTCTTTCGTGTCGTCTGAGATTCCCAAAGATTGGAAAGCAGCTGTGGTCATCCCCCTCTTCAAAGGGGGAGACACTCTTGACCCAAACTGCTACAGACCTATATCTATCCTACCCTGCCTTTAACGCCTTCGAAAGCCAAGTCAACAAACAGATTACCGACCATTTCGAATCCCATCATACCTTCTCCGCTATGAAATCTGGTTTCAGCTGGTCATGGGTGCACCTCAGCCATGCTCAAGGTCCTAAACGATATCTTAACCACCATCGATACGAGACAATACTGTGCAGCCGTATTCATTGATCTGGCCAAGGCTTTCGACTCTGTCAATCACCACATCCTCATCGGCAGACTCTATAGCCTTGGTTCGTCAAATGATTGGCTCTCCTGGTTCACCAACTACTTTTCTGATAGAGTTCAGTGTGTCAAATCGGAGGGCCTGTTGTCCGGGCCTCTGGCAGTCTCTATGGGAGTGCCTCAGGGTTCAATTCTTGGATCGATTCTCTTCTCTGTATACATCAATGATGCTGCTGGTGAGTCTCTGATCCACTTCTACGCAGACGACACCATTCAGTATACTGCTGGCCCTTCTTTGGACACTGTGTTAACAACTCTCCTTCCGTGGCCTCCAATTGCTCTTAAATACAAGTATAACTAAATGCATGCTCTTCAACCGATCGCTGCCTGCACCTGCCCGCCCGTCCAACATCACTGCTCTGGACGGTTCTGACTTAGAATATGTGGACAACTACAAATACCTAGGTGTCTGGTTAGACTAAACTCTCCTTCCAGACTCACACCAAACATCTCCAATCCAAAGTTAATCTAGAATTGGCTTCCAATTTCGCAATAAAGCATCCTTCTCTCATGCTGCCAAATATACCCTTGTAAAACTGACCATCCTACCGTTCCTCGACTTCGGCGATGTCATTTACAAAATAGCCTCCAATACCCTACTCAATAAATTGGATGCAGTCTATCACAGTGCCATCCGTTTTGTCACCAAAGCCCCATATACTACCCACCACTGCAACCTGTACGCTCTCGTTGGCTGGCCCTCGCTTCATACTCGTCGCCAAACCCACTGTCTCCAGGTCATCTACAAGACCCCCTTTTCTCAGCTCGCTGGTCACCATAGCAGCACCCACCTGTAGCACGCGCTCCAGCAGGTTTATGTCTCCGGTCACCCCCAAAACCAATTCTTCCTTTGGCTGCCTCTCCTTCCAGTTCTCTGCTGCCAATGACTGGAACTAACTAAAAATCTCTGAAACTGGAAACACTTATCTCCCTCACTAGCTTTAAGCACCAGCTGTCAGAGCAGCTCACAGATTACTACACCTGTACATAGCCCATCTATAATTTAGGCCAAACAACTACCTCTCCCCGTACTGAATTTATTTATTTTGCTCAATTGCACGCCATTATTTCTCTCTACTTTGTACATTCTTCCACTGCAAATCTACCATTCCAGTGTTTTACTTGCTATATTGTATTGACTTCGCCACCATGGCCTTTTTTTTGCATTTACCTCCCTTATCTCACCTCATTTGCTCACATTGTATATAGACATATTTTTCTACTGTATTATTGACTGTATGTTTGTTTTACTCCATGTGTAACTCTGTTGTTGTATGTGTCGAACTGCTTTGCTTTATCTTGGCCTGGTCGCAATTGTAAATGACAACTTGCTCTCAACTTGCCTACCTGGTTAAATAAAAGTGAAATTAAATTTAAATTTAAATAAAAAATCTGCTAACCATGTGTATGTGAGCAATAACATTTGACTTGATTTGACATATGTCTATGTCCTGGGAAATGTTCTTGTTACTTACAACCTCATGCTAATCACTTTAGCCTACTTCCCGTAGGGGACCCACCGATCCTGTAGAGGTGAACATGATTTTTTAATGACTACCTCATCTCTGTACCCCACACATACAATTGTCTGTAATGTCCCTCAGTCGAGCAGTGAAGTACGAACACAGATTCAACCACAAAGACCAGGGAAGTTTTCCAAATCCTCGCAAAGGGCATTGATAAATGTGAAAGAATATAAATAATTGCAGACATTAAATATCCCCTTGAGCATGGTGAAGTTATTATTTACACCCAGTGACTACAAAGGTACAGGTGACCTTCCTAACTCAGTTGCCGGAGAGGAAAGAAACCGCTCAGGCATTTTACCATGAGGCCAATAATGACTTTAAAACAGTTACAGAATGTCCTGGTTGTGATATAAGAACTGAGGATGGAAATTGTAGTTACTCATCAATACTAACCTAATTGACAGAGTGAAAGAAGCCTGTACAGAATCAAAATATTCCAAAACATGCATCCTGTTTGCAACAAGGTACTAAAGTAATACTGCAAAAATGTGGCAAAGCAATTCACCTTTTGTCCTGAATACAAAGTGTTATGTTTGGGGCAAATCCAATACAACACATTGCTGAGTACCACACTCCATATTTTCAAGCATAGTGGTGGCTGCATCATGTTAAGTGTATGCGTGTAATAGTTAAGGACTGGGGAGTTTTTCAGGATAAAAAAGAAACAGAATATAGCTAAGCACAGTTAAAATCAAAGAGCAAAATATGGTTCAGTCTGCTTGACACCAGACACTGAAAGATTAATTCACCTTTCAGCAGGACAATAGCCTAAAACACAAGGCCAAATCTACACTGTAGTTGCTTACCAAGAAGACAGTGAATGTTCCTGAGTGGCCCATTTACAGTTGGCTCAAATCTGATGAAACTCTATGTCAAGATCTCCAAGATTGCCATCACCACAGCAGCCTAATTACCATGGCCTTACGATGTCTACCTGAGACTCCAAGCCAAACTACAGAGTCCACCTTCCTGATTCTTAATCTACAGCCTTTGGCTTCATCCGGTCCAGTCTCATCCCCTCGGGAATCATTCTCACATCCTTTCTATATTATAAACCCATTTCAATCTGTTCAAATCCAATTTTATTGGTCAAGGATAGCAGATGCACATGGTTAGCAGATGTTAATGCGAGTGTAGCGAAATGCTTGTGGTCAATGTCTGGTCCTTGTGAAAAATAATATGATGAACAGAATACTGAATGTAGTATTCCTTTAACTACTGCAAAAAGGGAAAACAGAGTCTTGCGTCTCAGCAACAAATTTAAAGGCACACCCAACATGACTCTATAAACAGCCTGCTGTGTTGGCTGCAGGCCCTCATTCCAGGCTCACACACACTGAAACCTTTCTCCTGGCGGATTCTCCTCAGAGGCTTTGCTTTATGCTTCTTTGATAAATGAAAACATTTTTGACGTCATATGGTGGATATCTTCTCACAGACTCTGTGTTGTGTGTCTCTCTCTCATTGTGTGTGTGCCCTGTCTGCACACGCTCTTCAGACGGCCCACTGGAGGGAAGCCCTGAACATCCTGAAGCTTGTGGTGTCCCGGTCGGCTAGCCTGGTGCAGCCAACATCCCCCCACAGCGAGCTGGCCCACCTGGACCTCCAGGTGTGGGAGCGCTCCTCCAAAGCCCTGCCCGGGAAAACACTGGACTTTACCTTTGACATCTCTGAGGTTAGTCAGACATCAATGGTTCTCGGGTTCTTTTGATCTGTTTCTCTCTCTTTTGCTCACTCTGTCTTACTTTCTCCCACTCTCTCTCTCTCTCACTCTCCACTCTCTCTAACTTCCTCTCACTCTGATGTAATGTTGTCGCTCCCTGTCTGACAGCCAAGCCACAGACAAGACAGGGTTTGTTCTGTGCATGAAGCTGTTCTGTGTTAAAGACTGCTTCCCAAATGGCACCCTATTCCCTATACAGTGTAATACTTTTGATCAGGGCTCTGGTCAAAAGTAGTGTACTATAGGGAATAGGGTGCCATTTATGTCAAAGCCAAATGTTTGTTGTTAAAAGCATGAAAGGCACTTAGAGGAATGTTTACGGTCTCTTGTTTTCTTGTACTTTTCCTGTGTTTTCCAGGGTGTGGTACTGGTGTGAGACTGTTGATGACTGGATCTGTTTTGGACAGGAAACATGTCTTTCCTTCCAGTTAATTACAGATTATGCCTTTTAATAATGACCCCAGTAGATTAGCAGGAAAGCTAGAAAAGTACACACAGTAAACACTCCCAGCCAGTCTGGGCAGAGTTAGACTAGAGAGTGATGTTGTGAGGGCTAACAGACAGACAGACTGGGAAGTAAATGTATGATTTATGTATGTCTAGGAACCAAACAGGCAGCTATTTGTGAGGTTTATGAATGGCAGGAAATATTGTCAGACAGGTCTACTGCCGTCCTTTGTGTGGGAATCAGGGAGGAGGAGAGTTCAAACTGGGCTGGGGTGGAGAAGGAGTGAGCTCCAGCCAAACAGAGAGCATTACAGCCTAGAGAGGAATGATTGAATAAACTTACCTCTCGTTTCTCAGACAAATTCCTTAGTATTTTTAGACGGAAGGGGGTGGGGAGAAAAACACAACAGAAGAACAGCATGTTACCGGAGGCACATGGAATCTGTGTAAATTGACTGCAGCTGGATTGAATAAGCTAATTTAGCCAAGCTGGGGGATATCTTGTTTTCCTAATGTGCGAATCTCTCCTGCTCGGTAATTGAGCTGCTGGGGCTATGAACGGCTGCCATTGGACAGTGCTAAGGACTTAACAAACGCTGCCTGGCAGGTGTTCAAATATTGATGAGCGGCTGAATAGTTGGCCTGCTGCGTGTCCTGGCTGGGAGGGCTAGACTGGAGCAGCCATAGAACAGAGGAATGGGAGCTGTCCAATCATGGACTTACTGCTGCAGAGACACTCCGGTTCGGCTCCAAACCTGTGCTCTGTGTGTGACTAACTAAGGTCCCTACGTGTGTGTGTGTGTGTGTGTTTGTAGACCCCAGTGATTGGCAGGAGGTATGAGGAGCTGCAAGGTTCTCCAGGCCGGGAGGGGAAAAGCCGGGCCATCGCTGTGACCTGCAGCACCTCCTCCACCTCCTCGGGCTCCACCTCCAACAACGTCCTGGTTCCAGTCAGCTGGAAAATACCCCAGTCCTCTCAGGTCAGTGTCACCCTTTCTCCCTCTTCTCCCACAATTTCTCAGGTCAGCCTCCCCTTTCACCCCTCCTCCCCCAGTCTTTTCAGGTGAGTGTCTCCCATTCTCCCCCTTTTCCATCAGTACTCCAATGTCAGTCTCCCACTCCACCCCCAGTCCTCTCAGGTTAGTGTCCCACTTACATTTTACATTTGAGTAATTTAGCAGATGCTCTTCTCCAGAGCTATTACAGGAGCAATTATGGTTAAGTGCCTTGCTCAAGGGCACAATCAACAGATTTTTCACCTAGTCATCTCGGGGATCTGAACCAACAACCTTTTGGTTACTGGGGCTGCCTACCACCCCCTTCTCCCCCAATCCTCCAAGGTCAGTCTACCCCTTTCAGTCCTCTCAGGTCTGTCTCACCCCCTACCCCAATCCTCACAAGTCAATCTCTCCCTTTCTCTTCCAGAATGTTACTTCTATCTAGCCTGGTCACTAGTTCCTGTTTGTGCTTTAGCCAAACCTTCACGTTTCTTGTATGCCATGGCAAGGACCACTACAGAGGAGTTGGCTAAAGCACACCCAGATCTGGCCTCCAGGATTATTGTGATCAGGAAGTGAGAAATAACAACAAACAGAAAAAGTAAGAGTCAATGTAGCTCTGGTCCAGGGCACAGTGTGCACTCCTCCACTAGTAGTGTCCAGTAGTAGTGGAGAAACGCGCACTACCCCCACCCCCCTGGACCAGAGCTAGAGTCAGGGGCTCCACTTTGGTTTTTAGAAGTGGGACATCTAAAGCTCATATCTTGCATTTTTACACAATCCAATATGCTGTCTCTATTTAGAACAAAAAGTAAGCAAACATGCCCACTGTCATCAAGCTAGGTAAGAGATCATTATTAAGTATGTTTAATGTGATTAATTAGACTGAACAAGATCAAAGGTAATTCAATAATAAATATTGTTGGACCTTTAACCGATAGACTAACAAATGAACAACTTGAAAAACTAAGTTGACTTTTGATTGACTTTATTAAGACATCCTCTATATCAAATTTCAGTCAGACTGACCTGCCAGCCCGAGCCACCTGCACGCCCGACCCCCACCAGTCTAGTCAATAACTCCACTCTCTCCCAACACAAGTTCTGTCCCAGTTCCCACCTTTAAAAAAAACACCTAAAATATACATTAATCTCATATGCCAAATCAAATCAAATTTATTTATATAGCCCTTCGTACATCAGCTGATATCTCAAAGTGCTGTACAGAAACCCAGCCTAAAACCCCAAACAGCAAGCAATGCAGGTGTAGAAGCACGGTGGCTAGGAAAAACTCCCTAGAAAGGCCAAAACCTAGGAAGAAACCTAGAGAGGAACCAGGCTATGTGGGGTGGCCAGTCCTCTTCTGGCTGTGCCGGGTGGAGATTATAACAGAACATGGCCAAGATGTTCATAAATGACCAGCATGTTCGAATAATAAGAAGGCAGAACAGTTGAAACTGGAGCAGCAGCACGGCCAGGTGGACTGGGGACAGCAAGGAGTAATCATATCATGTAGTCCTGAGGCATGGTCCTAGGGTTCAGGTCCTCCGAGAGAGAAAGAAAGAGAGAATTAGAGAGAGCATACTTAAATTCACACAGGACACCGAATAGGACAGGAGAAGTACTCCAGATATAACAAACTGACCCTAGCCCCCCTGACACAAACTACTGCAGCATAAATACTGGAGGCTGAGATAATAGTATTGTAGAGCTCTTTTTACTTGCACACAATATAGCTGGGTCGCCCCCCAACACAACCCACTCAGCTTTAGGATCTTAGTGAAGCATTCATTATTGGTTTTGCGTGTGTTAAGCCAAGGCCAAAGCGACAACCCACAGGACGAAAGACCCCCAGGGCCAGGATTGAGCAGCCCAGCAGCTAGGGATTTCCTAAATCGGCATCTCCCCTGACATGGGCATGTTTTCAATACAGACTCCTTTATTCTAACTGTATTCCATATAAGGCCTCCAGACCTTATGACCGTTACCCAGTTTACCCTTAATCTTGTAGTAAATCAAAGCTAGTGATACTTAACTTGACATTGTGTGAGGAAAACCAACCTTCCAATTAATGGTATTGCATTTCTTAGTCGCTATAAATGGTTACACAGTTTCTTCAGATAAGTCTCCAGTATCAACATTTCCAAGCAAACAAAAACAGTGAGAATCTATAGACATGCAGAGATAAAAGAACATACTGTTTGCCAGAATTCCGCCAGCCTTCACAAGACCATAACATATGCAAATGGATCCGCTTTTGTGTTTTACACCTCAGCAGAGGAATGACATTTCTGAGTCCATGTAATGCAGTTTCACTGGCATATACTACTTTCTATGGATGGCCTTAAACTGTAGTAATTTATGTCTGAGATTATATGAACATGACTGGACATTCAAACATATGTATCCATTCATCATCAATAGCTTCTACCAGGTCTCCCTCACATTTTTGTTTTACATATTTGTGTCATCGGGAAAAGCCTTTATCAACTCTTGATACAGTTTGGAAATCATCTTTGGTGGTTTGTCAGACTCCCTTTAAAATGGCATTTGGCTTTTCCAGTGTTTGCTGCAGAGTGTGGTGTGTCCTCAAATTCACCTCACCTCTGTCACAGACTGGTCTTCCCTCGCTGCCTGACCCTGCTGAGACCCCGTCACCATCTGATCCTCCTAACACGCGGCATGACAAAGAATTACCTTGGTGCACATTTATACATTGATTCTATTCTTGGATAATATAATGGTTCAATAATTGAAATGACCATTCCCAGACTGTAGCTTTAAGCTGCTGTCCTGTAGCTACTGTAGGTCTACTCATCAATTCAAGATAGAACTTTATATCATTCACTGATATTGTTAATATACTGCAAAATTCCCCTGACCTCCATAGACTGGTCTTCCCTGACTGTCTGACCCTGCTGGGACCCCTGTCACCATCTGATTCTGTTGTGTACTGTCTGCACTAGAGGGCTGCATTCCTACTGGATGTCTGCGGAACCTTGCTGCGCAGTCAGCATTTTTCATGCTACGGGCAAGGGGGGTCATAAAGATGACTTTCGGATGCAAATATTTTTGTTGTCCCACAGATTATTTGGAAACGGTCCTCTTTCTGCTTTGTGTGCGTTAGCCTACCTATTGTGTTAAATGTGCATATCTTTGCATTGTTCACACATTCGCTGCTTCAACTTCAACATTAGCCTACCTCTCCTAGTTGGGCGTGAGAGTAGGCTGCCTACATAGGCAGAGAGTCACATGGCAGTTAACTTGAATATGAAATTAACTTAATTATGAGTTGACTACGGTCTCTGTAAATGATTATTGATAATGGAAGAAGTGGAGGGCGCTCAACCAACGTGAGTCGAAGTGCAATCAAAAAATGGAATCATCATTGAAAAGGCACAACGCACACACAGGTTAGGTTACTATGGTGAGCGACCGTTGAGCCTATTCATTTAAGTATTGATTACCCTTTTATTTGCCTCTGCCTGCAAATTGTCCTCCTAATAGGTGGGCAATATTCTATTGGACTAAGCAAAACGTAGCAAGCGTCTCATTCATGCTGCTTCCAGTTCAGTAGCTACCTGCGAGATCAGGTGTGGTCTCAATTAAATAGAGTATTATATAGCCTATGCATGTGTGAAGAAGCACGGGGCAGTTATCTTTCCATGGATATGTACTTCCTTAATAGGCCTATGATTAGGCTATAGTTTACATTGCCTAGAAATAGACTTAAATATTGATCACCCATTATTTCACAGTCTGAAAATCTTACCACTCCCCATAAAATTTCTTATTGGCTGATATAGCCCAGTAATACAATATAAGGCCCATGTAAGAATCTCTGGTAATTGAACCTATTTCTTAAGTTATTTTTGCAAGTTTGAAATTGCCTATAGGGTGCAAAATTGCTGGGACCATGGCTGGCAAGTGAGCTGTGTCACATACTGCGGTTGGGTTTGGGACCAGTTCTTGCGGTAGTGTGTGGGTGTCAGACAGAAGGCCAGCGGGTGGGAGCGGGATAAAGAAATCAGTCCAGCGCAGACCTCTACTGTGCATCATGACAGGGAAATCTGTAACATTACAGGTGTTTATTACTGTCAGTGTGAAAAGTAGGTAATTGGCTAGGGAAACTGACAGATCAATAACGTTACATTGCCATTCTGACTAATTAAACTCACATTGCACTGAAAAAACGTCAGAATATCAATCTTCAATTGTTGGCCGATGGGTTCATCATTTGATTCCGGTCTAGTTTAAGGCAGAAAGAATATCTGTTAGCCAACTTTTTGCCAGAGCTCTCTAACGGTATATCAACTGGTGAAAGCTTGCAAGTTCATTTACTTCTGAAATTAGACTAAACAAAGGCTACAAAATATTTCCATCCAAACAGCTGTTAGATAGTAATACTAGCCACGTCATACTGCTCTCTGACAGATACAGTTGAAGTCGGAAGTTTACATACACATAGGTTGGAGTCATTAAAACTTGTTTTTTAACCACTCCACAAATGTTTTGTTAACAAACTACAGTTTTGGCAAGTCAGTTAGGACCTCTACTTTGTGCATGACGCAAGTACTTTTTCCAACAATTGTTTACAGATAGAATATTTCACTTATAATTCACAGTATCACAATTCCAGTGGGTCAGCACTAAGTTGACTGTGCCTTTTTAAACAGCTTGGAAAATTCCAGAAAAGTATGTCATGGCTTTAGAAGCTTCTGATAGGCTAATTGACATAATTTGAGTCAATTGGAGGTGTACCTGTGGATGTATTTCAAGGCCTACCTTCAAACTCAATGCCTCTTTGCTTACCATCATGGGAAAATCAAAAGAAATCAGCCAAGACCTCAGAAAAAAATGTGTAGACCTCCACAAGTCTGGTTCATCCTTGGGAGCAATTTCCAAATGCCTGAAGGTACCACGTTCATCTGTACAAACAATAGTACGCAAGTATAAACACCATGGGACCACGCAGCCGTCATACCACTCAGGAAGGAGACGCGTTCTGTCTCCTAGAGATGAACGTACTTTGGTGCGAAAAGTGCAAATCAATCCTGAAACAACTGCAAAGGACCTTGTGAAGATGCTGGAGGAAACGGGTACAAATGTATCTATATCCACAGTAAAACGAGTCCTATATTGACATAACCTGAAAGGCCGCTCAGCAAGGAAGAAGCCACTGCTCCAAAACCGCCATAATAAACCAGACTACGGTTTGCAACTGCACATGGGGACAAAGATCGTACATTTTGAAGAAATGTCCTCTGGTCTGATGAAACAAAAATAGAATGGCCAGTTTGGCCATAATGACCATTATGTTTGGAGGAAAAAGCGGGAGGCTTGCAAGCCAAAGAACACCATCCCAACTGTGAAGCACGGGTGGCAGCATCATGTTGTGGAGGTGCTTTACTGCAGGAGGGGACTGGTGCACCTCACAAAATAGATGGCTTCATGAGGAAAGGAAAATGAAGTGGCTATATTGAGGCACCATCTCAAGACATCAGTCAGGTAGTTAAAGCTTGGTCGCAAATGGGTCTTCCAAATGGACAATGACCCCAAGCATACTTCCAAAGTTGTGGCAAAATGGCTTATGGACAACAAAGTCAAGGTATTGGAGTGGCCAACACAAAGCCCTGACATCAATCCTATAGAAAATTTGTGGGCAGAACTAAAAAAGCGTGTACGATCAAGGAGGCCTACAAACCTGACTCAGTTACACCAGCTCTGTCAGGGGGAATGGGCCAAAATTCACCCAACTTATTGTGGGAAGCTTGTGGAAGGCTAAACGAAACGTTTGACCCAAGTGAAACAATTTAAAGGCAATGCTACCAAATACAATTTTTTTTGTATGTGAATTTCTGACCCACTTGGAATGTGATGAAAGAAATACAAGCTGAAATAAATAATTCTCTCTACTATACATTCTTAAAATCAAATGCTGATCCTATCTGACCTAAGACAGGGAATTTTTACTAGCGTTAAATGTAATGAGTTTTTCAAAATTCAATGTTTAAAGGTATTTTGCTAAGGTGTATGTAAACTTTTGACTTAAACTAGAAGACTTAAAGTACTGAGGCTAGATATGACCTGGCTGTGGTAGCTACTATTACTACTATATATATGTGTATATATATATGTGTGTGTGGTGTGTGTGTATGTATGTATACTGTATGTATGTATACTACATGTATGTATACTGTATGTATGTATACTACATGTATGTATACTACATGTATGTATACATATATTAGTATACACACCACACATATATATATATATATTAGTATACTATATACTACTATTATTCCTTCATCTCAGTCGGGAGGGGATGAAACATTACCTAACGTTACATTTCATTTACAGTACTAGCTCAGCACTGCGACTAAACACTAGTTTAGTTTTTTTTTCTGTAAAGTTAAACAATTGTTACCTTACTAGCTATATCAGTCAACTAAAGAGTAACCAGTTTCTGATCTGCTTCCTTTTACAACTTGGTGAAAGAGAAGAGTGCAACATATACACCTTGAACTATGCTCAACTCTGCCATGCTGGTCCAGCCAGCCTTCCAGAAGCTTTGCCTTCACACGGCCTGTCAGCCCGTTCTGTGGTGTCTGCGGTCCTAAATCCAGATGTCTAAACAGTCTACCCAACCACACATTTGTCTATTTTTTTATTTTAATTTTAATCAATCTAAAGCTGGTGTAGGGACAAATGCAATTTCAGAATGTGAGGTGGCTGTTTGGAGTGTTTAGACATCTGGATTTAGGACCATGCGGACACCACAGAACGGGCAGACAGGCCGTGTGAAGGCAAAACTTCTGGAAGGATGGCTGGACCAGCACGACAAAGTTGAGCATAGTTCAATGTGTATGTGTTGCGCTCTTGGCTCGAGTCAACGATACGTCAAATCTTCTAAACTTGTGTGATGACAGAAAAATTTGAGTACATTTCTGTGTACTTTAAGTAGAACAAATATTCCTATGGTGTTCAAGTTATCCAATGTTTACAGTGGGCAGGAACAGGGTAGTCTTTTTAAAGGAAACAACAGAAGTAAAAAGAGTCTGTAGCTTAAAGGAAATTTTACTCAACTATCTTTTAGTATTGTGATCTACTGTTAATGCAATCACAAAATTGTGCATGACAGCAGCCAAGTTTTCAAGATGGAGGGCAGTGATGATGCATTTC
Source organism: Oncorhynchus kisutch (assembly GCF_002021735.2). Lineage (NCBI taxonomy): Eukaryota > Metazoa > Chordata > Actinopteri > Salmoniformes > Salmonidae > Oncorhynchus > Oncorhynchus kisutch. Next base: position 46,415,926 of record NC_034188.2, on the reverse strand, counting down.
CTTGAAAGAGTTGCACGGTCAGATCATGTTTTTATATTTATATTGACGTAATCTGATTTGTTGCGTCGCTGTCCGCTCAGAGGTCCTACTCAACAATCTGAACAACGCAGCTCTGCTCTGCTCTGGTGGGACGTCACCTCACTTCTCTCTTCTCTCCATATCTGCAGAAGAGGACACGGGAGAAGCTGGTGAATGTGTTGTGTCTGTGTGGACAGGGATTGGGGCTCACCAAAAATCCTTCGGTGAGACACACACACAAAAACACACACAGTTAATGTTGAGAATTCATAAAAGTTAACTTTTTTGTTCAGAATCACTGAAAGAAAGCAGTCATCACTTATTCAACAATTAGACACACTGATTGTGATAATGGCCTACTCATATTGCAGGCATTTTGTGAAAGTTATACACTGAGTGCACAAAACACATTAGAAACACCTGCTCTTTCCATGACAGACTGACCAGGTGAAAACTATAATCCCTTATTGATGTCACCTGTTACATCCACTTCAATCAGTGTAAATAAAGGGGAGGAGACAGGTTAAAGATTTTTACGCCAAATTGAGAGGCTGATTGTGTATCTGTGCAATTCAGAGGGTGAATGGGAAAGACTTAAGTCCCTTTGAACAGGGTATGGTAGTAGGTGGCAGGCGCACCTGTTTGAGTGTGCCAAGAACTGCAACGCTGCTTGGTTTGGCACGCTCAACAGTTTCCCGTGTGTATCAAGAATGGTCCACCTCTCAAAGGACATCTAGCCAACTTGACACAACTGTGGGAAGCATTGGCGTCAACGTGGCCCAGCATCCCTGTGGAATGCTTTCGACACCTTGTAAAGTCCATCCCTGACGAATTGAGGCTGTTCTGAGGGGGTCCAACTCAATATTATAAAGGTGTTCCTAATGTTTTGTGCACTCAGTATGTATGGTTACACGTCATTCTTAACCCCTCAACAATGTCATAGTAGTGCCTTAAGATTGTCTAACATGACTGGTTATTTAATATGGAAGATGTTTCAAAAATAGACATAGTAATGTTTATGCACCGTGATCTCATATGAAAAAGATTGATAAGAATTATATTTGTTTTGATATGAATTGTAGATTTAAGCATGCTTTTTTAAAAATGGAGTGTGGTACTCCCACGTATGCTTTTAACACACCCCTATGTATCCTCCCGTCCCCAGGTGATCTTCTCCAGCTGTGGCGAGCTGGACCTGATGGATCTGCAGCCCAGCCTGGTGTCATCTGAAGACGGGACTCAGGAGCAGGACAACAACATGGATGACACCACGTCCGAACAACAATTCAGAGTCTTCAGAGACTTTGACTTCCTGGACGTGGAGCTAGAGGAAGGAGAGGTGAGAATGGTTGATTGATTTGATCATTTAAAAACATAATTCTAATCACGCACCTGGATGCAAGGCCTTTGAAATCATTGAGGATAAACGCAAAAAGAAAACAGCTTATTACAGTTTATTTCCAATGTGGTCCTCTGGTTTAAGCAGGCAAGCTGACTGTCAGGGCTGAGAATATTTAGTGGTGTGTGAAAGGGTGGAAGACGTGAATGCATTGGCCAAATCACTCACAACCCATATAAGTTCCCTGGATGTAGTGTTGCAGTGCACAGACGTACTCAGTGTGTAGTGCTGTTATGGAACCTCAGTCTCCCAAACCTTATGATAGAGGTTAAAAAAAATCATAATCATAATCAATAAGTACTGTGTACATATGACACTAATGTACACAGTATTAGTGTAATCATTAAATCAGAGAGCTAGAAACGTTCTCAATCCCAAATGAGTGTCTCAACCATACGAATGGAATTACTAGAAGGGGCATCTCAATGAAGCCATAATGGGTGGCCCTTTATAATTCTATGGTCTCAACACATCTCCAGGACACTTTGTTGTGTCTACTTTAATTTCTTCTCTTCTATCCTCTAATGTAATGTGGGTTTATTTTTTTTCTGTTTTTGTCTGTGCCACCATCTAGGAGATCCAGGTAAGTCCAGTCATGTTGCAATGCAATTACTGTATTGTGTAGATGGAATGTAGTGGGATGTAGTAGTCTATGGATCCAAACAGTACCCTATTCCCTATGTAGTGCACTACTTTTTAACAGAGCTCTACAGTAGTGCGCTACATAGGGTGGATTCTTTCCCTATGGAGGTGTGTGATACAGTAGCACTGTGCATGCTCACGCACATTTTTGGAGTGTGTTCAGGGTTTACTCACCCTAATGTTAAGTCAAGTCCTCACTTAAGACTCTACACTTCATGTCAGGGCCTGTGTTCTTAGTACTTCCTGTCAGAGGGATACTATAGCATCATGTAGGTCACGTCCGAGCTAACAGAATCCCATCACACATTACACACAACCTTCCATTCACTGGATATGAGCAGACTTATTGCTCTTAAACGAGTAGTATGCAACTTAATAATCAGCTGTTGATCACTGTTGAGGTAATGTCCCAAATGCACCCTATTCCCTACACAATGCACTACTTACAGATTCCTCTCCATTTATGTTGCATTTGCTCAGATTATTATTTAATACCAGTCATGTACAGTGAATTATGTTAGAATGGCATTGATTCTAATACATGTCAATAATTTCCATAATAATAACACTATGTACATATGTAGAAAAACAAAAAGGGCAAAACCCCACCCCATCTGTCATCCCAGCTAGCAACAAACGTCATTAGGTCATTGCCTAACATTTTCATAGCAATGTTCCAGTGATGTGCAAGGACTGTTTTCAAGAGACCATCTCCTTAATATCAAACAGAACTTACCCAGAACGTGGTTACCGTGTTCTCTGAATATTCAATATTAGTGTTCTAGACACGTTTCATGGGATCATTGTAAGAAGATTAATGTGTCCAGTTTTCTTAGGGTTAGGAGGATATCTAATCAACGTCACACCAAACATACACAGAACATGGTTGCCATGTTCTCAGACTATAAGTCATTCATTTTCTAGATAGGTTTCATGGGAACGTTGCAAGAACTTTCCTGTGTACAAGGACGTTCAGTCATGGTCCCCTGGAGTTTTTTTTTCTAGTTCCCAGCTTTTTCTAGGGACTTCCCTAAAGAAGTTTTTAGGCCTATGCCTGATGATCCTAAAGAAACGTTCCCCCGGAAGAAAAATACTTGTTTCTTTACACACCACCCCTTATTATGGTTGCCGAGCCCATCGCCCTGATTGGTGAACCACTTATCCATTTACAGCTTTTTGTCTGTTTGCAAGGTTAGGGACACCCACACACACAAACAGTACTTTCAACACGCAATGTTTTCAACTTACATATTTGAAACACTTTGCTTTACAAGATTATATTGTGATGTTCATATACAGTGCTTTCAGAAAGTATTCACGCCCCTTGACTTTTTCCACACTTTGTTGTGATTGCAGCCTGAATTTAAAATGCTTCTACACCTGCATTGCTTGCTGTTTGGGGTTTTAGGCTGGGTTTCTGTACAGCACTTTGAGATATCAGCTGATGTACGAAGGGCTATATAAATTGATTTGATTTGAACATCGATTAAGTTCAGATTTTGTGTCACTGGTCTACACACAATACCCCATAATGTCGGAATGGAATTATGTTGTCAGTGTCCTGAATACAAAATGTTATGTTTGGGGCAAATACAACACATCATAGAGTACCACTCTTCATGTTTTCAAGAATGGTGGTGGCTGCATTATGTTATCAGTATGCTTGTCATCGGCAAGGACTAGGGAGTTTTTTTTAGGAGAAAAATAAATGTAATAGAGCTAAGCACAAGCAAAATCCTAGAGGAAAACCTAGTTGTGCTTTCCAACAGATACTGGGAGACAAATTCACCTTTCAGCAGTACAATAACCTGAAAGAAAAGAGAAACTCGCACACTGCTCTTGCTAGTATCACTGTTCTTTATTAAGCTTATGTATCGGCCTCAAGGCCTTCGTCAGAGCTTTTAATAAAGAACAGTGATACGCTGGAGTTGCTTACCAAGACATTGAATTTTCCTGAGTGGCCTAGCTACAGTTTTGACTTAAGTCGGCTTGAACTTTAATGGCATGACTTGAAAATCCCACGTTGTAACACAACAAAGTCAACGAGTGTGAATACTTTCTGAAAGACACAGTAATTATTATTACCTGGTGTTTGAACTCAGATCTTGGGTCACGGCATTCTGATCTTCTTGCTACTCCACAATGTGTGTGTCAGTTGTTAGTTAATCTGATTATTGTCTCATCGTTGATTTGATTGACTTATTTCATACATTTTAGGGGTTGTCTGTTTTATTTATCTCATTTTGGTGGGCATATTACTCTGTTTAATGTTACTCCAATGAAAAATAAAGTATTTTTGATTTAGTGTACTTTTTACTTCAAAGTTTTACATTGTCGGTGAAATCAGTCTTTGACGGTGGTGTAGCAGTAAGATCAGTATGCTGTGAACCGAGAGGTTATTTGTTAAAAAGTGAAGAATAATAATTACTGGAAATGAACATGCACAAAGTGTCAAATATGTTAGCTGAAAATTATGTATGTTGATAGCACTGTTTGTCCCTTGCCAACAGAAAAAGAGCTGTGAATGTATCAGTGGTTCACCAATCAGGACCTTGATGGGCTCAGCAACCGTAACAAGGGGTGGTGTGTAAAGAAACATGTTTTTTTTTTTTTCTCCGGAGAACATTTCTTTGGGAGCATCGGGAGGTCCTAAAAATGTTTTGGGGACGTCACAGGAACAACCCGGGAACTAGACAAAAACCTCCAGGGGACCATGACTTTACATTTCAAATTTTAGTCATTTAGTCGACAATGTTATCGAGAGCGACTAACAATTTAGGTAGGTGAGACAACGCATCACAATCATATCAAGTACATTTTCCCTCAACAAAGCATTCATCAGCACAGTTAGTGCTAGTGGGAAAAGACAAGTGCATTTTAATTTGGGGGGGGGGTTCGGAGGCACTGAGTTATTTACGATACTCTTCAAAGAGGTAAGATTTCATGCGATTTTCGAAAGATGGGCCTGGACTTTGAGGGGAAGCTTTTTCCACCATTGGGGTACTAGGACATAGAGCTTTGACTGGGCTGAGCGGAAGCTGACCTCCCGTAGGGGTGGGAGGGCCAAGAGACCAGAAGTGGCGGAATGGAGTACTCTGGTTAGGATTTAAGGTTTGAGAATAGCCTGACGGTAAGGAGGTGCAGTTCCCCTTGCTGCTCCATAGGCAAGCAGCAGGGTCTTGAAGATGATGCGAGCTTCGACTGGAAGCCAGTGTGTGGAGGAGTGGGTGAACTTAGGAAGGTTGAACACCATGTGGGCTGCGATGTTCTGGATCAATTACAGGGGTTTGACACAAGCGGGTAGCCCAGCCAAGAGAGTTGCAGTAATCTAGATGGGAGATGACAAGTGCCTGGATTAGAACCTGCACCGTTTCCTGTGTGAGGAAAGCTCGTACTCTATGGATGTTGTAGAGCATGAACCTGCAGGAGCGAGTCACTGATTTGCAGAAAATGACAGTGTTGTCCAGGGTCACGCCAAGGTTCTTTACACTCTGGGAGGGGGACACCGTGGAGTTGTCAACCGTGATGGAGAGGTCTTGGAGCAAGCAGGCCTTTCCCGGGAGGAAGAGCAGCTCCGTTTTGTTGAGATTGAATTTGAGGTTTCGGGCCGACATCCAAGCTGAGATGTCTGCCAGGCATGCAGAGATGCGTGTCGCCACCTGGGTATCAGAGGGGCAGAGGAGAATAGCGGTCATCCGCATAGAAATGATAAGAGAGACCATGTGAGGATATGACTGAGCCGAGTGACGGAGGATCTGATGGTTCATGGTGTCAAAGGCAGCAGGTAGACTTAGGGGGATGAGAACAGAGGAGAGCGTTTGGCAGAGCGGAGAGCCTTTGTGACACAGAGGAGAGTGGTCTCAGTTGATTGAGCCGCCTTGAAGCCTGACTGGTTAGGGTCAAGAAGATTATTCTGCTAGAGATAACGAGAGAGTTGGTCAGAGACCGTACGCTCAAGTGTTTTGGAAATAAAAGAAGGGATACTGGTCTGTAGTTTTTAACGTCAGCGGGGTCAAGTGTTGGTTTCTTGAGGAGTGGATCGACTCTGGCCATCTTGAAGTAAGAGGGGACGCAGCCAGTGGTCAGGGATGTGGGGAATAGGATAAACAATAAGGAAATGTTCTAACTCTAATGTCAAAACATGCTAAATAGGTTCTCAGGATGTTTTTGTTAACATACATATGTTCCCCTAACTAATGGAAAACTGGACACTCAAACATCAGGGGAACGTTATGGGTAACATTACAAAAACATTCTCTTTCCCTAGAATTGTTAGCTGGGACTACAGGCAGGCTCAAACAGATCTGGGACCAGGCTAGCCCTGGCTTTCCACCAGAATAAAATATTATGAAGCTAGTCAGTCACCACAGGTCCAGGATCTGTCCTGCCTGATGTGGTGACCTGGACTGTATTCCAAATGGCACCCTATTCCCTTTATAATGCACTACTTTTGACCAGGGCTCATAAGAATGTAGGGTGCCATATGAAATGCAGCCCTGAGGAGGCTGGTTGGATTCTCCAGAATCGTGACCTGATGGAAAGTAATTTGGCATCTGAACTGGTGTAGGATGACGTTTCCACTAGACACATCTTGGGTCAGTTTTGCATTTTCCCCTGTAATGGTTAGGATTGGGGGAGGGGAAGCTGTACCTAGAGGAAACTTCACCCAGGAGGATCTGAAACTAGACTGAGGCCATTAGGCTCAGGGGGATGATAATACTACACAATATTTAGGAAGTCCAAAAAGCTCCCAGTGGAGCCATACTCAAGTTGTTTTTCAGTTTTTGTTAAGAGGGCTATTTTGATCCATTGGAACGTTTTCTTTATGATGCTCTAAAAGACTACTTTTTCACGTGACTTGCCAAACCGTACTGTGCTGTCTTGGATATTTTCTGTTCACGTGGTCCATCAGCACAGTTCCAGCAACTGTGGTTGAATGTGTAACCATGCTAGGGTAGTACATCTCAGCTTGGCTTGTATCACCTCCGCTCAGTAGTGTGAAATGGTATAAGTGAGGCTGTTGACATTGTCATTGGGTAACTCTCACATGAAGATCAGCCTTGATTTGACTTTCACTGCATGGTCAGGTATTTGTGGCTGCTGGTTACTCTGTGTGTGTGTGTGTGTGTGTGTGTGTAAACCCCTGTGTGTGCGTGCATTTTATTTATTTTTTTATTTTACCTTTATTTAACCAGGCAAGTCAGTTAAGAACATATTCTTATTTTCAATGACGGCCTGGGAACAATGGGTTAACTGCCTGTTCAGGGGCAGAACGACAGATTTGTACCTTGTCAGCTCGGGGGTTTGAACTCGCAACCTTCCGGTTACTAGTCCAACGCTCTAACCACTAGGCTACGCTGCCGCCCCATGCATGGGTTTAGACCACTGTGTATGTGTGTGCGTGCGGTGTGTAGACCCCTTTGTGTGTGTGTCTGCGTAGACCCCTGTGAGTGTATGTGTGAGGCATCTGGCTCTGTGTCGTCTAGTTTCTTAAAGCTGTGTGGATCGTCCTCGCAGGGGGAGACGATGGACAGCTTCAACTGGGGGGTGCGGAGACGCTCCATGGATAGCCTGGACAGGAGTGACATGGTGCCCCTGGATGACAGTGAGCTGTCCAGCAGCACACCCAGCCTAGGCCAGTTCACCCACCAGGACTCAGAGGAATCCTCAGAGGAAGAGTCCATCACCGCCAGCCAGATCCTCTCTCACTCCCAGGTGGTACGTCTCTCTAACCACAGACCTAGGATCAGATTATCTCCCCCCCCCCAATCCTAACCTTAACTATTGGGGGGATTAAATAATATCTGACCATGTATAAACGGTTACAATTGCTAGGACACAACCAGGAGGCATGCTCTGCTGCCTCCTGGCAGCAGAGCATTGTTTGCACTATGTATTGTGGAATGGTTTTCTCTCACAACAGTTGCCTTGTGCATGATGTCCTGACTAGCAGATCTGGGTTCAAATAGTATTTGTTTTCTTCAAAGTACTTCAAGCTCGATCAAGTTCATGGAACCAATGGAATGGTCCCAAAAGTGCAAACCTCGCCCATCTGGCACTGGTTCAAGTAGTATTTGTTTACTTCCAAATACTTCAAGCTCGCCTGGTGCCATAGAACCAAGGTAATAGTCCGAAAGTGTAAACCTAGCCGATCGATCAATCCAAATATTTGAAAGAAAGCGAATACTATTTTAACCCGGATCTGATGATTAGACTGGAGGAGGACTCTGAGCTGTATTTTTGTCTCGTTGCAGATTGTGAATCTCTCCCCCACCGAGGAGGTCAATCAACTGGACTCTCTGTACACCTCCGGTGACAACTCATCCGCTGACCCTCCTCTGCACACCCGAACGTCCAGTTTCGAGATCTCGCTGGCAGAGAATTCAATGTCGAGGGTGAATAAGTACATCAGAGTGTCTGAGATATGGGTGCCCACTCACTCCTATTCCTCCCATCAACGCTGCCAAATAATACAATTATATCCTATCCTTTCGCAGTTCGATTTTAGCGATAAGTGTTGATGTTTCTCAATAAGGTATTATGTGTATTTCTCTGTGAATCTTCAAGATTTTCTCCAGAGAGGATATGGCAGGACCCCGTCTGTAGTCTTCAGCTTCTAGTTAGCTGCATGTCACAGCTAAATCTTCTAATACCTGCTCTTACACCTATTATCTAATGTGTTGGGTCATGGGCTGGTTGGTGCTGCAAATGCTTCCATTTATATTCAATACTATCTTTTGAGGAATAGTATTGCTGTGTTCTTGGGGTTTTGTGGTTTTGTGGTTGTTTGGTAGCAAGGTGGTTCTCTTTCTGTGTCTGAAACAATTGGCATAATTTGTACACACTCGTGAAAACGTAACCAAATGTGAAATTAAACACAGCATAGAGTATCTTTGTCCATTGGAAAGGGCAGTGTGCCTATCATTTATTCCTAATACTGTACTTTCAAAAAATGTCTTACCTTTAGGAGGAAAGTGTCATAATTGTGAGTCATTCTCATCATTCAGCAATATTATGCATATTCCCCCAAAAGCACATAATCAAGAATATTTGAGTGCATGTAATAATAATGGATTCATGGAATGCTTTAACACAGTGCTCTCAGTGATTTACCGTCACTCACTGGATTCCATCAGTAGAACCCCATCAGTGTTTCCCAAACCTGTCCTCAAGTAACTACAGACAGTTTTGAAGTACTGGAATAGATCAAATTGGCTGGGGGTACTACATTGAGTGCTTCCCAAATAGCACCCTTTTCCCTATATAGTGCACTACTTTTGACCAGAGCCCTATGAACCCTAGTCAAAGTAGTGCACTACCTCGGGAGTAGGGTGCCATTTGGAACGCAACCTGATATTGCCCATCTGATGCCGGCACTTCGAGTAAGTCCCTCCCTCCTTTCCTCTCTCCCTCTAGGCTGAGGTATCAGTAGAAGACGAGGACACGAACATCCATGAGGATGACCTGTCCATCAGTGACCTCCTGCCAGGGTTTGACTGCAGCGGCGACAGCTTCAGCCTGGAAAATCTGGCTCCGGGAGACGACCGAGGAGAACTGGACCTGGACTTCAGCGCACTGCCCAGGTACATAGCACTGTTCAGGTCTGTTAGAAGAAAACGTGGTTAATGAAAGAGTTTTTATAGTGCTTTATACATTTCAGGCCAATAAATGCTTATTAATTGTAATGGAATTGGTCATAAAATGTGATCATGAAAGTCTAATCAAACCTGCAACAGTGCTTTTGTCAGTATTTATAACCTTTTCATACTACTGAATGGTAAAATACTATTATGTAAGCAGGCACAATATAGTTCTGGTCAGCATGAGGGTCTGAAGTGTGCTGCTTGAATGCTGCTATTTCTTCATGTGTGTGCCTGGTTTACCCCACCAGTCTCGGCGAGGAGGAGAGAGACGAGCTGATGGAGTCTCGTTCTTCCCTTCCTCCGTCACCCTTCTTCTCGGCCATCCTGGCGGCGTTCCAGCCGGCGGTGTGTGACGACGCCGACGAGGCGTGGCGGAGGCACATCAACCAGCTGGTGTCCGACTCAGACGGCTCCTGCGCCATCTACACCTTCCAAGTCTTCTCCTCCTTCTTCCAGGTAGATGGTGGATACACATTGTTCACTATCTGTGCTCTCCCCCCTGTGCGTTTATTTTTTAGAGCATTGGAAAAGGTATCGTTGGTGGTAGCCTATCGAGCACAGTGTTTAAGCTGGCTAGCGAGAGCTTCCCTTTTCTGATTGGTTATCACAAAGTTGTGTTACTGAAATTCGCAACTATAGTTGCCAACAGTCAAATCTTAGAATGTCACTTCGTGTCTCCTTCCATTGAAAATTATATATTTATTTTTTGTTGTTGCTGAAACGAGTAAACCATCTGAATCTATCGTAACGGCCAAAGAGACCTTCCGGTACCGCGTCAGGACCTGGTAATACAGAACCCAGTCTGCATCTCAAAAGACACCAGTTGTGTCCCAAATGGCAACCTATTCCCTGTATAGTGCACTACTTTTGACCATGGCCTATAAATCAGCAATTAAGTGTCCTATCTGCCATACTATGTCAGTCAAACCCGGACTACAGTGCATTCGAAAATTATTCACACTCCTTTACTTTTTCCACATTTTGTTACGTTACAGCCTTATTCTAAAATTGATTAAATAAACATGCTTCCTCATCAATCTACACACAATACCCTATAATGACGAAGTGAAAACAGATTTTTAGACATAAAAACAGATACCTTATTTACATAAGACTCGAAATTGAGCTCAGGTGCATCCTGTTTCCATTGATCATCCTTGAGATGTTTCTACAACTTGATTGGAGACCACCTGAGGTAAATTCAATTAATTGGACATGATTTGGAAAGGCACACACCTGTCTATATAAGGTCTCACAGTTGACAGTGCATGTTAGAGCAAAAACCAAGCCATGAGGTCGAAGGAATTGTCCGTGGAGCTCAGACAGTATTGTGTCGAGGCACAGATCTGGGGAAGGGTACCAAAAAAATTCTGCAGTATTGATGTTCCCCAAGAACACAGTGGCCTCCATCATTCTTAAAAGGGAGAAGTTTTGAACCACCACGACTCTCCCTAGAGCTGGCCGCCCAGACATACTGAGTAATCTGGAGAGAAGGGCCTTGGTCAGGAAGGTGACCAAGAACCTGATGGTCACTGACAGAGCTCTGGAGTTCCTCTGTGGAGATGGGAGAACCTTCCAGAAGGACACCCATCTCTGCAGCACTCCACCAATCAGGCCTTTATTGTAGGGTGGCCAGACGGAAGCCACTCCTCGGTTAAAAAAAGCACATGACAGCCCGCTTGGAGTTTGCCAAAAGGCACCTAAGGATTCTCTGGTCTGAATGCCAAGAGGTTCATCTGGAGGAAACGTGTTACCATCCCTACGGTGAAGCATGATGGTGGAAGAATCATGCTGTGGGGATTTATTTCAGCGGCAGGGACTGGGAGACTAGTCAGGATTGAGGGAAAGATGAACAGAGCAAAGTACTGAGATCCTTGATGAAAACCTGCTCAGGAAGGTTCACCTTCCAACAGGACAAAGACCCTAAGCACACAGTCAAGACTACGCAGGAGTGGCTTCGGGCCAGAGCCTAGACTTGAACTCGACCGTAGATCTCTGGAGAGACCTGAAAATAGCTGTGGCGCAACACTCCCCATCCAACCTGAGAGAGCTTGAGAGGATCTGCAGAGAAGAACAGGAGAAACTCCCCAAATACAGGTGTGCCAAGCTTGTAGCGTCATACCCAAGAAGTCTCGAGGCTGTAATCGCTGCCAAAGGTGCTTCAACAAAGTACTGAGTAAAGGGTCTAAAAATATGTATTATTTATTTGCAAATGATGGTGTATTGTGTGTAGATGTGTTAATGATTTAATTCATTTTAGAATAAAGCTGTAACGTAACAAAGTGGAAAAAGTGGTCTGAATACTTTCCAAATGCACTGTATGTCATTACACTGATGTTTCGTTTTTTAGGATCCCCATTAGCTATTGAACAAGCAGCAGCTGCTCTTCCTGTGGTCCACATAAAACGTACAAATAGATAAAGTACAGAACAGTAATAGACAAGGACAACATAAGATATAACATTAAATTCAAAATACAAAAATAAGGGTTATACATTGAACAAAAATATAAATACAACATGTCAAATGTTGGTCCCATGTTGATGAATAAAAAAATTCCCAGAAAATGTTCCACATGTAAAATGTCTGTTCTTCTATGGCCTGCATACTCACCCATTGAGCGTGTTTGGGATGTGATCGACGTGTACGACAGCATGTTCCCGCCAGCATCCAGCAACTTCGCACAGCCATTGAAGAGGAGTGGGACAACATTCCACAATCAACAGTCTGACCAACTCTGTCACGCTGCATGAGGCAAATAATGGTCACAACAGATACTGACTGGTTTTCTGGTCCACGACCCCTACCAACAGATGCATATCTGTTTTCCCAGTCGTGAAATCCATAGATAAGGGCCGAATGAATTTACTTAAATTGACATATCCTTATATGAACTAACTCAATAAAGACACCATATACAGTACAGTTAAATTAGATCTTTAGAAAGAGGAGAGGAGTGTGAGCTAAACTTGCTTTTTACCTGAGTAACCTCTGGGGGCAGAGCTTTCCACGATGGCATGGCTCTACATAACTGAGCGACGCATTAAATCTTTTGGGGTTTGGCACCTTGAAGAAACACATTGAGGTGTCTGGTCTGTTTGAAGTCTATGCAAATAGATTATGAAGTGGTTAGGCATTTTCAACACACAAATGTTTCTTAAAAGACTAGAAAAATGGCGCCGAAGAGGATGGTTGACGTTTTACATGCCCGTAATAAATTGTGCTATTTTTTGCATTGTTTGTAACTTATTTTTTTAAACTTATTTTGCACATAATGTTGCTGCTACTGTCTCTTATGACCGAAAATAACTTCTGAACATCAACACTGGGATTACTCACCACGGACTGAAAGAAGCTTTTTTTTCTTTAAAACGAGCCCGACGAGAAAGATACACTGCTCTCCCGGGAACAGACCCAGAATCACATAATTTGGTGAAGAAAAGACGGAGGAAAAGAGGACACAGATCAGGCTGCCTTTTGAGAATCTGTAGGTGAGCGAGTAAAGTCCCGTTGCCATCAATTCTACTTGCTAACATGCAATCATTGGAAAATAAAAATGGATGACCTACGATTATCCTACCAATGGGACATTAAGAACTGTAATATCCTACGTTTCACAGAGTCGTGGCTGAACGACTACACGGACAATATAGAGCTGGAGTGATTTTCAATGCACCGGCAGAACAGAGAAACTATTTCTGGTAAGACGAGGGATGGGTGGGGTGTCTTTTTGTCAATAACAGCTGGTGAGCGATGTCTTGAGGTATTGCTCGCCTGAGGTAGAGTACCTTATGATAAGTTGGAAACCACACTATCCCCAAGCGAGTATTCTTCTAAACTCAGCAAAAAAAGAAACGTCACTTTTTCAGGACCCTGTCTTTTCAAAGATAATTCGTAAAAATCCAAATAACTTCAGATCTTCTTTTGTAAAGGGTTTAAACACTGTTTCCCATGCTTGTTCAACGAACCATAAACAATTAATGAACATGCACCTGTGGTACGGTCATTAAGACACTAACAGCTTACAGACGGTAGGCAATTAAGGTCACAGTTATGAAAACTTAGGATACTAAAGAGGCCTTTCTACTCTAAAAACACCAAAAGAAAGATGCCCAGGGTCCCTGCTCATCTGCGTGAACGTGCCTTAGGCATGCTGCAAGGAGGCATAAGGACTGCAGATGTGGCCAGGGCAATAAATTGCAATGTCCGTACTGTGAGACGCCGAAGACAGAGCTACAAGGAGACAGGATAGACAGCTGATCGTCCTCGCAGTGGCAGACCACATGTAACAACACCTGCACAGGATCGGTACATCCGAACATCACACCTGCGGGACGGGTACAGGATGACAACAACCACTGCCCAAGTTACACCAGGAATGCACAATCCCACCATTAGTGCTCAGACTGTCCGCAATAGGCCGAGAGAGGCTGGACTGAGGGCTTGTAGGCCTGTTATAAGGCAGGTCCTCACCAGACATCACTGGCAACAATGTCACCTAGGGGCACAAACCCACCGTCGCTGTACCAGACAGGACTGGCAAAAAGTGTTAGTCAGTTTTGTCTCACCAGGGGTGTTGGTTGGATTCGCGTTTCCTTCTTTGAAGGAATGAGTGTTACACCGAGGCCTGTACTCTGAAGCGGGATCGATTTGGAGGTGGAGGGTCCGTCATGGTCTGGGGCGGTGTGTCACAGCATCATCGGACTGAGCTTGTTGTCATTGCAGGCAATCTCAACGCTGTGCATTATAGGGAAGACATCCTCCTCCCTCATGTGCTACCCTTCCTGCAGGCTCATCCTGACATGACCCTCCAGCATGACAATGCCACCAGCCTACTGCTCGTTCTGTGCGTGATTTTCTTCAGGACAGGAATGTCAGTATTCTGCCATGGCCAGCTAAGAGCCCGGATCTCAATCCCATTGAGCACGTCTGGGACCTGTTGGATCGGAGGGTGAGGGCTAGGGCCATTCCCTCCAAGAAATGTCTGGGAACTTGCAGGTACCTTTTGTGGAAGAGTGGGTTAACATCTCACAGCAAGAACTGGCAAATCTGGTGGAGTCAATGAGGAGATGATACACTGCAGTATTTAATGCAGCTGGTGGCCACACCAGATACTGACTGTTACTTTTGATTTTGACCACCCCCTCCCCCCTTTGTTCAGGGACACATTATTCCATTTCTGTTAGTCACATGTCTGTGGAACTTGTTCAGATTGTCTGTTAAATCTTGTTATGTTCATACAAATATTTACACATGTTAAGTTTGCTGAAAATAAACGCAGTTGACAGTGAGAGGATGTTTCTTTTTTTGCTGAGTTTATATAATTCGTAGCCATCTATTTACCACCACAGACCGATGTTGGAACTAAGAGTTCACTCAACCAACCACCTATAAGGCCATAAGCAAACAAGAAAATGCTCACCCAGAAGCAGCTCTCCTAGTGGCCTAAGGCAGGCAAACTTAAATCAGTTTAATCACATTTTTACCAGCATGTCACATGTTCAACCAGAGGAAAAAAAACTCTACACCACCTTTACTCCACACACAGAGATGCACACAAAGCTCTCCCCCGCCCTCCATTTGGCTAATCTGACCATAATTCTATCCTCCTGATTCCTGCTTACAAGCATAAACTAAAGAAGGAGGTATCAGTGACTCGCTTAATACCGAAGTGGTCAGAAGGTGCGGATGTTACACTACAGGACTGTTTTGCTAGCAGAGACTGGAATATGTTCCGGGATTCATCCAGTGGCATTGAGGAGTATACCACCTCAGTAATCGGCTTCATCAATAAGTGCATCGACGACGTCGTTCCGACAGTGACCGTATGCATATATCCCAACCAGAAACCATTGATTAAAGGCAACATCCGCATCGCGCTAAAGGCTAGAGCTTCCGCTTTCAAGGAGCGGGACACTAATCTGGACACCTATAAGAAATCCCGCTATGCCCTCAGACGAACCATCAAACAAGCCAAGCGTCAATACAGGATTAAGATTGAATCCTACTACACCGGCTCTGACGCTTGTCGGATCTGGCAGGGCTTGAAAACTTTTACGGGCGACAAAGGGAATCCCAGACGTGAGCTGCCCAGTGACTCAAGCCTACAAGACGAGCTAAATGCCTTTTATGCTCGCTTCGAGGCAAGCAACACTGAAGCATGCACAAGAGCACCAGCTGTTCTCGATTACTGTGTGATAACGCTCTCAGTAGCCGATGTGAGCAAGACCTTTTAACAGGTCAACGTTCAGAAAGCCGCGTGGCCAGAGATTACCAGGACGTGTACGCACAGCATGCACGGACCAACTGTCAAGTGTCTTCACTGAGATTTTCAACCTTTCCCATGTAATACCTACATGTTTCAAGCAGACCACCATAGTCCCTGTGCCCAAGAACAGAGGTAACCTGCCTAAATTATTACAGCCTCTTAGCACTCACGTCTGTAGCCATGAAGTGCTTTGAAAGGCTGGTCATGGCTCACATGAACAGCATCCTCCCAGATACCCTAGACTCACTGCAATTCTGCATTTGCCCATTACACTCTCACCAAGGTGGCATAGCAGTTCAGACGTCTTTTGTCCTCGTCTTGTCGTGTCCTGTATATATATATATATCAACTTATCTTCAAAACACTCTCCTGCAACCCGCCTCACCAATTTATATTTATAAAAAAGTATTATTTACCTCAAATCTGTAATCCTCCAAGAAGCTAGCCAGAAACTCCAAGAAGCTAGCCTGAAACTAGTCAGAAGCTAGCCAGAAGCTAGCCTGAAACTAGCCAGAAGCTAGCCAGAAACTCCAAGAAGCTAGCCTGAAACTAGCCAGAAGCTAATCAGAAGCTAGTTAGCTTCTTTACTGGCAAATCGTTAGTATTCAGCTAACCACGGTTTGTGGTCATCAGCTATCCTTTAGCTCGAATCTATCGCCAGTTCTGTACGGCGCAGCGCGGCTCGGAACGGAACATACCGGACCAATTTTTCTCTCCATGTCCCTGGATTTCGACTGCTCTCTGGACATTCATACCCGGATCTCACAGCTAGCTAGCTGCTATCCGTGTGACTATCGGCCTTCGTCGATTCCGGAGCAAACATCAATTATTCTGGAGCTAGCCAGCTCCGTCAATCACTCCTGGGCTGCAGTCACCTATCCGGACCCGTTTTGCTGCCTACGCGGAGCCCCACCGGGCCTTCACGGCTGGACTGCCGACGTTGTCTACCCGAAGGAGTTGTCCGGCTGGCTCCTCCGTCGCGACGTTGCCTGAACGCCCATCTGCGGCCTGCTAACCGTTAGCTGTCTTACCGGCTGCTATCTGAATAGACAATCGGACAATTTATTTATTTTTACTATTATTATGTTTTCTTCTTGGGCCTCTATGGCTATATCTATTGTTTTTATTTTTGTTGTTGTTGTGTGATTTGGATTGGTCCCCTCTACCACACGGAACCACACTGATCTACTGACGGAACGCAAGAGGTGGCTAACAGCAGACCTCCATCCTATGCTGGCTTGCTGCCGATGGCCTGGCTAGCTGTCTAGATCACCGTGATCCCCGGCTAACCTCTCCGCTCACTGGACCCTTTTGATCGCTTGACTAAGCATGCCTCTCCTTAATGTCAATATGTCTTGTCCATTGCTGTTCTGGTTAGTGTTTATTGGCTTATTTCACTGTAGAGCCTCTAGTCCTGCTCACTATACCTTATCCAACCTATTAGTTCCACCACCCACACATGCAATGACATCTCCTGGTTTCAATGATGTTTCTAGAGACAATATCTCTCCATCACTCAATACCTAGGTTTACCTCCACTGTATTCACATCCTACCATACCTTTGTCTGTACATTATACCTTGATGCTATTTTATCGCCCCCAGAAACCTCCTTTTACTCTATGTTCTAGACCAATTCTCATAGCTTTTAGCCGTACCCTTATTCTACTCCTCCTATGTTCCTCTGGCGATGTAGAGGTGAATCCAGGCCCTGCAGTGCCTAGCTCCACTCCTATTCCCCAGGCGCTCTCTTTTGACGACTTCTGTAACCGTAATAGCCTTGGTTTCATGCATGTTAACATTAGAAGCCTCCTCCCTAAGTTTGTTCTATTCACTGCTTTAGCACACTCTGCCAACCCGGATGTTCTAGCTGTGTCTGAATCCTGGCTTAGGAAGACCACCAAAAATTCAGACATTTTAATTCCAAACTACAACATTTTCAGACAAGATAGAACTGCCAAAGGGGGCGGTGTTGCAATCTACTGCAAAGATAGCCTGCAGAGTTCTGCCCTACTATCCAGGTCTGTACCCAAACAATTTGAACTTCTACTTTTAAAAATCCACCTCTCTAAAAACAAGTCTCTCACCGTTGCCGCCTGCTATAGACCACCCTCTGCCCCCAGCTGTGCTCTGGACACCATATGTGAACTGATTGCCCCCCATCTATCTTCAGAGCTCGTGCTGCTAGGCGACCTAAACTGGAACATGCTTAACACCCCAGCCATCCTAAAATCGAAACTTGATGCCCTCAATCTCACACAAATTATCAATGAACCTACCAGGTACCTCCCCAAAGCCTTAAACACGGGCACCCTCATAGATATCATCCTAACCAACTTGCCCTCTAAATACACCTCTGCTGTCTTCAACCAAGATCTCAGCGATCACTGCCTCATTGCCTGCATCCGTAATGGGTCAGCGGTCAAACGACCTCCACTCATCACTGTAAAACGCTCCCTGAAACACTTCTGCGAGCAGGCCTTTCTAATCGACCTGGCCGGGGTATCCTGGAAGGATATTGATCTCATCCCGTCAGTAGAGGATGCCTGGATATTTTTTTTAAAATGCCTTCCTAACCATCTTAAATAAACATGCCCCATTCAAGAAATTTAGAACCAGGAACAGATATAGCCCTTGGTTCTCCCCAGACCTGACTGCCCTTAACCAACACAAAAACATCCTATGGCGTTCTGCATTAGCATCGAACAGCCCCCGTGATATGCAGCTGTTCAGGGAAGCTAGAAACCATTATACACAGGCAGTTAGAAAAGCCAAGGCTAGCTTTTTCAAGCAGAAATTTGCTTCCTGCAACACAAACTCAAAAAAGTTCTGGGACACTGTAAAGTCCATGGAGAATAAGAACACCTCCTCCCAGCTGCCCACTGCACTGAAGATAGGAAACACTGTCACCACTGATAAATCCACCATAATTGAGAATTTCAATAAGCATTTTTCTACGGCTGGCCATGCTTTCCACCTGGCTACTCCTACCCCGGACAACTGCACTGCACCCCCAACAGCAACTCGCCCAAGCCTTCCCCATTTCTCCTTCTCCCAAATCCATTCAGCTGATGTTCTGAAAGAGCTGCAAAATCTGGACCCCTACAAATCAGCCGGGCTAGACAATCTGGACCCTTTCTTTCTAAAATTATCTGCAGAAATTGTTGCCACCCCTATTACTAGCCTGTTCAACCTCTCTTTCGTGTTGTCTGAGATTCCCAAAGATTGGAAAGCAGCTGCGGTCATCCCCCTCTTCAAAGGGGGGGATACTCTTGACCCAAACTGCTACAGACCTATATCTATCCTACTGTGCCTTTCTAAGGTCTTCGAAAGCCAAGTCAACAAACAGATTACCGACCATTTCGAATCTCACCATACCTTCTCTGCTATGCAATCTGGTTTCAGAGCTGGTCATGGGTGCACCTCTGCCACGCTCAAGGTCCTAAACGATATCTTAACCACCATCGATAAGAAACATTACTGTGCAGCCGTATTCATTGATCTGGCCAAGGCTTTCGACTCTGTCAATCACCACATCCTCATCGGCAGACTCGACAGCCTTGGTTTCTCAAATGATTGCCTCGCCTGGTTCACCAACTACTTCTCTGATAGAGTTCAGTGTGTCAAATCAGAGGGTCTGCTG